>NC_134863.1:11140000-11449700 GCF_049852395.1 Peromyscus maniculatus bairdii | reverse complement strand
CCAACTCCTGTCACAGTACATGTTCTGTTGCTGTGAAGAGACACCATGACCACCATGGCAGCTCTTATAAAAGAAAGCATTCGGTTGGGGGCTTTCTCACAGTTCAAAGGTTTAGTCCATTTTCGTCATGGCAGGAAGCAGCTAGATACCAGTTGGACAGCATTGTGGACTAGCCTTTCCTTCCCTCTGGGCCTGGGGGTTGGCAGAGCCTGTATCTCCTAGGACTTTGCTGAGGGAAGAGGCAAGTTCTGGAAGGGTGCTCACTGCAGGGACAGGCAGTAACTACTGGCCCTGGGTAGCCAGAGACCCATATTTGATACTGAGAATTACGGTCAGACTTCCTAAGACCCAGGGCAGAGGTGGCACTATGTGTGGCGCTCAGCGGCAGAGGCTGGTCATCAGCTGGTGTCGGCATGCTCTTAATGATCTCCAGCAAGCACAGGAGCTTTGGCATCAGCACGTTCCTTTTCTCAAACTGCAGATAGCTCCGGCAGAAGGTCCGGATGTCAGTGAAAGGATGGTCATCATCACCGGGCCACCTGAAGCCCAGTTCAAGGTCAGTACCAAAGCCCATGCCAGCCCCGCAGGCTCTGGGTGCCGGGCAGACGGCCCAGGGGAGTTGAGGTGCTGCTTTGCCAGCCTGGTGTCCACTTCCACTTCTGCTGCTCACGGGTCAGACTTGTGCCTGGTTCCTCGTTTCTCCTCTGTGCTCTGTCTTCTCTCCATGGAAAGGCAGGGTGTCCGTTGGTGCCCAGTTGGCCAGTGCCTCCAGCATGTCTCTGAGTGGGCGGCCGTCTTGGGCCTCTCCAGCTGAGAGCGTTAACATGGGTGCAGAGGAGAAGCCTCTGTCGTGGAAGTTCTGGCAGTCTGTGAGGGAATTCTAGCAGCATTGGGGGAGAGTTCTTTTGTGAGGAGCATGGCTTTGTGTCTGATGTCCTTCCTCGAGGAACGTTAAAACTTGAGTTTCAAGAAGTCAGAAATGCGCTTTAATTTATAAAAGTTCAGCTCTTACAATGAAAAATCACAGGGGACCAGAAGCTTGGCACTGAACAAACAAAATGTGGTATGTCCACATAAGAGAATGATTTGTCCAATGCGTGCTACAGAGGAGTGGCCCTAGAGAAATAAGAGCATGTAGGCCATGGTTCCATGTACATGTGTCCAGTAGCCAACCATAGAGAAAGACGTAGGCTTGTTGAGAGTGACGGGCAGTCCTCGGGATTGAGCCCAGAGCCTCACACATAGGGGGCGGCAAGCACTCGGCCACTGAGCCACATTCCTAGTCCTCTTCTTTCAGTTTTGATTCAGGGCCTCACTAAATTGCTCAGGTTGGCCTTAACCTGCAATTCTTACCCTCAGCTGTCCAAAGGTTGGGATTATGGGCTTGTCCCACCCCTGAGATGGATCCAGAATATTCTGGATAGTGGCGATGGTCCCACAACATACTAACGACTAAGTACATGATGAGATGATGACTTTGCCAGCACGTGCAAGGCCATGAGTTTGATTCTCAGCACCACAAAAGCAGCGGCGTGTTGAGACTTACCAGATGCTGTTGCCTCCTTCAGTAACCAGAGAACTGAGCATACAGTGGAGGGGGGTTAAGAATGCCTTAAACAAATGCAGCCAATCACGCACTTACAGGCACTGGGCATATGAAAACAAGGTGCAGTCTTGGTGGCTCACGGTTGCCCTTGCCTAGACACACACGTTCCTTAGAGGAAGCAGTCACCTGCAGATCACGAGGCTCGGCAGCGTGCACAGATGGTGGAGCGTGGTGGCTGAGATGGGTGGCAGAACTGAGGCGGGTGGGCAGCTGCCCCGTGCCTGGAGGGAAGCCCACACATCCCGTCCCTGGGACTCCGAGTTCCCGCACAGCACTGACCGAGTGGCCCGATCACCAGTCATCTTGTCCTCAGGCTCAGGGACGGATCTTTGGGAAGCTGAAGGAAGAAAACTTCTTTAACCCCAAAGAAGAGGTGAAGCTGGAAGCCCACATCCGTGTTCCCTCGTCCACAGCCGGCCGCGTGATCGGCAAAGGGGGGAAAACCGTAAGCTGGCTCCCGACTCCCTTCACCTGGATGAGTTCCCTGCCCTGGCCATGCCCGGTTCCCCTCAGACCCTCACTCGCTCCTTTGCTCGCTCTCAGCATGTCTGAGGGCCTTGGGCTGACACGCTTGGGCTCCGGCACGTGCAGGATGCATGAGGCATGGGGATTCCAAGGACAGAAAGGTGATCCGCAGGGCTCTAGCACTAAGGGCCCAGTTCCATGGTGTCAAGCCCACCCTCTTCCTGAGCACTATGCCACCCAGCCCTGTTTATATCCCAAGACAAGAAGGCCATCTCCCATCCCACCCGCCCCCACCCTCACATCCACATGTAGCAGATAGAACCCGTTGGAGACCCCCCTCTCTGTCTGGTTTCCAAGTTCGGAGGCTGCAGCTGCCCTGTACTCTCTCTTGACCACAGTCTCCAGGGGCCTCTCACTCCCTACTGCACATCCCTTTTCCGGTTCTTTCTCAAGTCTGGCCGTCTGCTCTAGGGGAGTTAGCTCAGCAATAGGGTGAGAAAGTGTAGTTTATGTGTCCAGTCTGAAGGTCTCAGTAACACACGTCAGCTGGATTCCGGAGCTGGAGGCATAATTCAGCGATAGAGCATGCACTTATCAAGTATAGGACCCTGGGGTCAACCTTCAGCCCCCCGGAGAAAAGAATATTGATCCCTAGACATCAGTAGGTTATCTGTGGACACAAGAATTTGGCTTTCTCACTTGGTGAGGAGGTGACCGGAGCAGTTCTGGGCCTGTGATGATGAAGTGACGTTGAGTGGCAGGAACTGGGGTCGGGGAGCGCAGGTTCTAGACGTGGTGAGTCATGCACAAGAGAATGTAGTTGGCTAGGATCCACAAGTGCAGTCCAAACCCCAGGTACGCACACTGACCGCTCGACAGACTTGAAGTGTTGGAGACCGTCTCGGAAGCGGTCACTGAATCCTCTCTCTCCCCAGCTGTGGGTGGCCGCCCCTCTGAGCCCCTCACCCTGCCTGTGAGCTGAGCATCAATGCCAAGGGCCAGGGCAGGTAGAACCCAGCCAAACGGAGAGTGGAGGATAGAAGTGCATGGTCATCCTCGCCTATAGAGCAAGTTCAAGGCCAACCTTGGCCCAAAGGGAGCAGAAGGGGAAAAGGAAGGAAAGAAGAGGGTGGGGGGGGGGTGAGGAGAGGGAGGAGAAGGAAGTGGGTGGGTTTATTCTGAGTCAGACGAGAGGAGGCCATAGCTCCTGGACAGCAGCCAGGGAAGCAGGTCCAGAAGTGGGCCACTGACCTGGGCTCTTACTAGAAGTCCGCACGAGTGTCTGCAGAAAGGGAGCATTCAGCCTGAGAGGCAGAGCCTCGTGGAGTTAGGGCTACACCCCCATTTCTCTGTCAGTCAGCCCTTTGGAGCCAAACCTACAGGAGCTGAGGCAGGAGAAGGAAAGGGGGGGGGGCGGTTAGCTTCTCCGTCCACAGCCCAAGTATCAGCTTCATGGGTGACTGGGGTGGGCGGGCTGGGGGGCCGGGTGTGTGTGTGTGTGTTACTCACTCACTTCCTTCTCTGCCTTTCCAGGTCAATGAGCTCCAGAACTTGACAAGCGCAGAAGTTATCGTGCCTCGTGACCAAACCCCAGATGAAAATGAGGAAGTGATCGTCAGGATCATCGGACACTTTTTCGCCAGCCAGGTACTAGTCTGTGAGGACCCTGCCTCCTGCCCAGCTCCTCCCACTAGTTCACGGACTGTATTTGTGTCGAGTGGCCGTGTGCTTAAAGCCCCTCCTGACCACCACACAGCAGGCACGGTGGAAGCCCTCCCTGGCCCCTGACCTCGGGGACTGGAAACGGTTGGTGCAAGGCTCCTAGCATGATGCGCTGGGGTCGGGAGCTTAGCGTCGCTTGCTCTCCCAGCCTTCCTCTGAGGAGCCGCATGTCCAGCCAGCCCCCAGCAGAGCAGCCAGGTGGCCACGTTTCACTGTGGAAAGGGACTACTCACCAAGGTGTTGTGACGAGGGAGGCCTTGGCGGGTTGGGCCAAGGTGCCCTGGTGGGTGAGGGAGACCGGCCATGCAGATGTGTGCAGAGGTGGAGAGTTTAATCTCAGCATCCAGACACAGATGTCCACGTGGAAAGTTTGTTATTAAAGGGGGAGAGAGAGAGAGCGCGAAAGAGGGAGGTGCACTCTACCTCTGGCATGAGTCAGGAGAGACAATGAAGGGGGAGTTTTTTCTTAAAGAGGACTTTACATAAGACGACATCAGGACACTGGGCAAGAAGTCCCCAAGGGGCGGCTCAGAATACCAAGGAAAGGGACCTAGTATTCTGCCGCTCTCTTCCCGGGTCTCCCCAGAACTCCACGTCACTGCTGCCTTGCACTCACAGAAGCCAGCGCTGCAGGGACATGTGGCCCAGTGTGTGGCCTCGATGTCTTGATGCTTTTTTGCTGGGCGGGTTTTAGAAGAGGGCGGCTGTGATCCTCCTGGAGGCCAAAGAAGAAGGGCAGCTGTGAAAACGACTCCCAGCTGCTCGGTGGCCAGCTGCCTGTGACTGCTGCCTGGGCCAGTGGCAGAGTTCAGCCCGTGGGAAGCTGTGGCTCAGGGTTGGAACTCCTGTTCTTCAGGGCTTGTCAGGGCGCTAGTGTCTCCCCTTTCCTGGTCTTTCCAGTGCTTCGGAAAGGGGTGGGGAGGGGAGGGGCACACCAGAGCTCAGGTGGGCGTGGCAGGGCCCTTGGCCTCCACCCCATCACTGACCTCTCCTGCTACTCCCTGGCCATCTGCTCCCTGTGAGCTGCTAGGTACCCCCCCCCCCCCCGCTCCCACCCCAGTGCACCCTCCTCTCCCCGCCCCCTCCCACCTTGCACCCGGCTGGCTTGGTGAAGGGAAGAAAACTTCTGTCCCTGGCGGCTGAGCGTGGGCAGAAGGGACCTGGGGGAAGTAAGATTGGTCCGAGCACTCAACCTTTCCCAAGTCCGGAGCCCTCTGTTTCCCTGTGGGGGCCCCAGAACTGGGATTGTCTCTTCCCTGTGCCCTCCCTCCCTCTCTCCGCTGCAGACTGCGCAACGCAAGATCAGGGAAATTGTACAGCAGGTGAAGCAGCAGGAGCAGAAATACCCTCAGGGAGTCGCCTCACAGCGCAGCAAGTGAGGCCCCCACAGGCGCCAGCAAACGAGAGATGAATGTAACCCTCCCAACCCCCCGAGAGAGACGAGACCAAACAGCCAGCAGATCGGGAGCAAACCAAAGACCATCCTGAGGAGTGAGAAGTCTGCAGGGCAGCCAGGGCCTGCAGACCCCTGCACATCCTGGGATCCAGGAGGCCATAGGGAGGGCCCGGGTTCCCCAGAAACACCAGTTGGCCTGCGCCCAGCTTCCCCTGGCTTCTGCAGGCTTCCAGCCATCCACTGCCCATCCACTCAGATCCCTCCTCGGCTCCCAGGACGCTATCCCTTTCAGTTGAACTAACATAGGTGACTCAAAGCAAAGCGAAATCCGCAGCCTTTTCTTTGCTGTGGAGCGTTGTCTCTGTACATGTCTGTACATACTAGAAGGGGAAAGATGTTAAGATGTGTGGCCTGTGGGTTACACAGGGTGCCTGCAGCGTTAATATATTTTAGAAATAATATATCAAATAACTCAACTAACTACAATTTTTACTCGATTATTAATTTTGTTTTCTTTTTGAAGAGAAAGCAGGCTTTTCTAGACTTCAAAGAATAAAGTCTTGGGTGAGGTCCATTGGTAGAGAAAGGAACTTTGAGCCGCCCACACGAACTTCACTTGGAGGGAGATCTCGTCAGGAACACTTAATGGCAGTCGTGGGTCACCTGTGTCTATCAACAGAAGGGATACCGTCCCTGAGGAGGGGCCCTAGGCCCTTGTCACCTGTTTATCCCATGCACCCCTTTCTCCGCTTCACAGGTTTTAAACTGTTTTTTTTTTTTTGCATACTGCTATATATTTCTATCTCTCTCTGTTTATCTCCCTCCCGTCCCTTCCTCTTTGCCCGCCATCCTTCTGAACCCCTTCGTCCTTTTCTGTTGCCCCATATCTATGCACCCCCCCCCAGGCAAAGCAGTGCTCTGAGTTATCACATCACACAAACGGAACAAACGTGAAACACACGAACCAGCTTCAGCTTACACTTGGTTCCTCAAGCGAACAAGAGTCGATGGCACTTGTCCCCAGCGTCTCGGAAGAGGAAAGCGGGAACCCTCCAAACCAACCAGCCAACCAAACAAAGGAAAACTCCAGAAAGAAAGAATGTACTTTGTCTTTTTACATTTTGGTATACAAGCCATCATCATTTAGTGAAATTGTTTCTTTCTTTAAAAATTTAAAGTGCAGGAAAATAGCAATTTATACGAGGTTGTTGGCCCAGGGCATTAAATTTACAGATTTTTTTAAAATGAGAAAAACACACAAATAAAGCTACCTCAGGTGTTTTTTACCTCAGCACCTTGCTCTTGTGTTTCCCTTAGAGATTTTGTAAAACTGATAGTTGGAGCATTTTTTATTTTTTTAATAAAAATGAGTTGAAAAAAAAAAAGATTTCAACTGCCAGCCTGGAGCAGGCGGCAGCCCAAGTGTGCAGCGACTGTTCTGACTTGTCTTCCGCTAGCCAAGAGCCTGCGTGGCCTTCTGTGGACAAATCTAAAAATGTTTATTTTTAAAAAACGACAAAGAAAAACAGATGATATTGGAGCCGTCCTGAATTTCAATAGGGTACGTGCCATGAGGGCTTTTGCGCTGAAGGATGACCACGTCCTGGTTATGTGAAGAAGCCAAGACACCACCAGACTGCAATGCCGATTTCCTCTACTGCAAACAGTGTTCTGTGACAAAAAAAAGAAAAAAAAAATATATCCAAGCTAACAAGATCCTGGCGTCCTGGTGTCTTATTTGCTGAGCCTTGTGTCCCCCGGGGGTGTCAGCTGGAGGCCTAGGGGGACAGTAGTTGGACAGTCGGACCCGGGCAGCTCCTTGTCCACCTGGTTCTTGGGAGGGACCCAGCTCCGTGAGTCAGTGTGCAGCGGGCACAGCAGTCTCGCCTGGGGGCTTGTGGGAAGTGCGCCTCTGCTGGGTCCCCGTGGGATGGCAGTTTGTGCGGATCTGTAGAACTACATGCCCGGGCAGGACATGTCAGGCAACTCAGGACAGAGGCTCTCCCTTCCTCTAGAGCAGCGGTTCTCACCTTCCTAATGCTGACCCTTTAATGCAGTTCTTCATGTTGTGGTAACGCACAACCATAAAATTATCTCATCGCCACTTCCTAACTGTAATCTTGCTACTGTTATGAATCATAATGTAAATATCTGTCTTCCAGTGGTCTTAGGTGACCCCTGTGAAAGGGTCTTTCAACAACCCCCAGGGGTTGCGACCCATAGGTTGAGAACTGCTGAGTTGGCCACCTGTCTCCTAATTGTCCCTCTTTAAATATCAGTACAGATGGAAGCTTAGAAATATGTAAAACGGGCATGGTGATGCACACCTTTAACCCTTTAATATAGCTACAGGTTCTGAATTTTTTCCTGGTAAAATTTCTAATGGGCTATAATCCCCCAAAAAAGTTGTGAAACAAAAATTCAGAAGCAAAAATCAACCCAGTTTTAGGTCTCTTTGTTTGGTTCCAGAAGGAAATCTTTTTTTTCCCTCCATTTTTTTAATTAAGAATTTTTTTTCATTTTACACACCAATCAGATCCCCGCTCTTCCCCCTCCCATTCCCCCAGCCTTCACCCCCAACTAACCCCCCACTCCCCCCACAAGAAGGCAAGGCCTCCCAGGGGGAGGCACATCCAGTAGAGGCAAGTCCTAGCCCTTCCCCCTGCCTCAAGGCTACACGTGGTGTCCCATCATAGCCAGAAGGAAATCTTAAGAAGGCTATGCATCAAGGTTAATTAAATTAACAAATTAAGGCGTACAGATTATGAAAGGTTATACGGCACTAGATCAGCGCTGGTTACAGCGGCGGTGCTGGTTTGGTGGATGGTGGAAGAATCACGGGTGGAAGAATCATGAGCCATGGTTACCAGAGTTAGAATGGGCTTTATTAGAAGAGGGGATAGGACAGGAGAATCCAGGCCTGGCAGAGAGGAAACAGAAGGAGAGGGGTGCACAGAGACAGAGCAGAGACAGAGACCAAGAGCAGAGAGGGTGTGTGTGTTTGTGTGTGTGTGTGTGTGTGTGTGTGTGTGTGTGTGTGTGTGTGTGAGAGAGAGAGAGAGAGAGAGAGAGAGAGAGAGAGAGAGAGAGAGAGAGAGAGAGAGAGAGAGAGAGCGAGCACGTGGGGGTGCATGTCTGGCTTTTAGGCTGGGACGCAGTCGCCCGCTGATGACGTATAAGGCGCCAGAGGAGACCCCCTCCCCTCGAGCTGTGCATCTACAGAATCCTTACAGATTACTCTTTACCTCCATCTCCTCTTAGCTCCCCTACACCCTTGTCTACCCCGTATCTCCCACACCTTCTCATCTGTTAGCTTTGTCCTATGTGACTTTCCATGGCTTCCTTTGTAGCCTGGTGGGCTCAGCAGTGGCTATACAACTGAAGACAACAGCTTCCCCTCCTTAAGAATCTATCAATAACCGATAGTTCAGCAGGAAGGGGTAGAACGCTGTGAGCCCACCCCCATCCATGACTGTTAGCAGGACTGGTCTTGCGAATGCCCAGAGCAGGCAACCCCAGCACTGCATTCCTGATTGCAAGGGTGATGCTGTACTAGAGGACAGCATTGAGCAGCACATCTGTGTTCATTGCTGTTACGAATTTGCAGGAGTGGAGAACTCCCAGCTGGCCAGGCCAGGGTATCCCACATGTGAGGGAAAACACACTGGGCAGATGCAGCAGGGGCAGCTGCACGTGGAAAGTCATTCACACCCAGGCGCTGCATCCGCGTGGAGAGTTTATTATAATAGATGGAAAGAAAGGAAAGAGGGAAATGGAGGAAAGATAAGAGAGAAAGCTGAGGTGTGCACACATCATGGAAATGGAGAAAGAGAACAGAAGAGAGAGGAAGGGGGGAGGAGATTTTCCTTAAAATGAGGCTTTTATGTCAGGACCCAGGGTGGCCCCAAGGGATGGGTCAGAATATTAACAATTGCTGTTCTATTCACAGTAACTAAGAAATGGAAGCAGCCTAGATGATGAATATATAATGAAAATGTGGTACATGGGGCCAGGGTTATGGTTCAGCATTAAAGGGGCTTACTGCTCTTCCAGAGGACCTGGGTTTGGTTCTCAGTACCCACATGGTTCAAAACTGCCTGTAACTCCAGCTCCAGTTCCTCAGGCAATCCCACACATGTGAGGCTCACAAACACATAAGACTAAAAAGTTTAATAAAAAGAAAATATAGTGTCTATACACTTAATTTTATACAGCTGTTAAGAAAAAATTATAAAGTCTGCAGCTGATGGAACTAGAAAAAAATGTACTATTGAGATCACCTAGCTCCAGAAAGACACATGCCACGTGGTATCTCTCACATGTGAATCCTAATTGTGACTCTTGGTTTTTTTGCTGTGAAAGAAAGGAAAGTAGGAAGTGGGCATTGGAGGGCAGAGGGGTGGTGCCTTCAGGCATGAGAAACAGAACCACAGGTAAAAAGAAAGGGGAGTATTAGTGTTAGTTATTTAGCTGCGTTGTGTTCTTACCCTGCAAGGAAACGTCACGAAACACGACAGAATCCGCTTATAAGAGTTTATTAGAGATAAAGGGATAGAGAGTGCGCAGGCCTGTGGGAGAGACACGTGTGTGAAGAGAGACTGGGAAACATGGCGCTCCACTTTTAAAACCGGCTGGGGGCGTGGCCAGGTCACGTCACTACTCCACGCGTGTGTGTAGATCACATGGTCACGTTGCACGCTGCCATGTAATGTCATGGATTCTGGTCACGCGAGATGCCTTGGCCGGAACTTGCTAGGCGGAGGTGTCCAGCCTGACCGGAATTGGCTAGGCGGAAGTGTCCGCCTGGTAAATGCGACCGTTGGGGGGGCGTGTTGTGAACCCTTCATTCCCGACTCTTATTTTTTAAAAAAAGAAAAAATTGTGGTTGACTGGGTACGGGGGCGACGTTTCTCTCAAAGACTGCTTCCAGCTGAATAGTGGGTGTTGGTTGGCTCTTGGGGGGGGGTGAGGGGTATCTTGTGAAGTCCAGGGATGATGGTGGAGGTCCTGGAACGACGTTCTGCCGTCTCCTGGTTCTGCGGCTGTCCATCTATGCTGCTGCTGGGGACCTCCTGTGCTGTGGCTGGGGGCCTCCCATTTAACAAGATACTGTTGACATAGAGAGAGCTTAGAGAGAAAGAATCATTATTATTTTATTTTGGAGTTGGCATTTGTCTGAGGTAGATTTGGCCTGCCCAGATAGAGGCATGTGACATTTACCTGAGGTAGATCTGGTCTTAGTACTCTGCTTAATTTCTATCTGAGACAAGCCTCATTAGAGGTAGTTCATTTAAGGCACCTGTTTTCCTTAGGCAAGCCTTGCTGGAGGTAGTTTATTTAAGGCACCTGTTTCCCTTATTAGGTTAGCACTTAGGAAACACAGGTGATCAGTTGCTGCATATTGAACAATGATAAATTGTTGTATTACATTATTCTTTACCGCCTAGGTATTTTTGATGGTTCTTTTTGCCTCCGGCTCTGTGTGGCCCTGGTTGGGAAAGGAAGGGGTGATACCTTATTCCTCTGGAATCGGTGACAAGGCAGTGGATCCTGATGTCCTCTGGAGCTTGAGAGTGAGAGGCCCTGTTTGTTTCACTGTATATGAAGAGAGATTTTTCTGGGATGGAGGTGAGATAAAGGGTTTTAGGTGAGACAGGTGGACCCAGTGAGGAAAGCCCTCAAGTTTAGCAGCTGTGGGGGTTACAAGAATTACCTTGAAGGGTCCCTGCCACTTAGGGGAAAGGGGCAAAGGGCGCTGGTCTGGAGGAAAGAGAAGAACCTGATCCCCAATGTGTATTGGAGATGGGCAAGGATTGTCACACGGCTGAGGTAGTGAGCAGTCCGCATAGCTCCATAGAATAGACCTTAGGTGACATAAAAGAGGAGTTAACAGGCTATCTGGAACAGTTGGAGGCTTGGAAAAAAGACCTGGTGTTAGAACTGGTCTGAGGAGATATTTAACTTTTCCTGACAGTGGCCATATGGGTAAAATCGAGCTGTAGCCCTGGGGAGGTAGGAAGCCTCCAGCATGGCCATTATATGGCCTGAGTTAGACACGGATCCTCCTTTTGCTGTGAGAAGTCCACGCTCCCTCCAAATAGCAGCGTGGGACAGGAGGATATGAAAAGCATATTTGGAGTCTGTAGAGTTACTGGCTAGGAGAAGTCGGAGAGCTGCTGGCGTGTCTGGGAGGAGGCAAATGTGTGGAGTGAAAAGAAATGGATGCTCCTACCTTAGCTAGGAGATCCTTCCCCATTAAAGGTACAGGGCAACTTGGCACCACTAAGAATGTATGTGTGAGAGGGATGCCTCTGAAAATACAATTAAATGGCGGTGTCTGCTGAGGTAGATAAGGCTGTCCCCCAACCCCGACAATAAAGGAGGTGGCATCCCAAAACTCCCAGGACTGAGTCAATGGCTCTGGTGTCCAGAAGGAAAGAAACGGATCGCTTCCCTGCTGCGTTCTGGGTTCCCTGTCATGTCTGTAGCCAAGCCTAGGTCTGTTGGAGGTCTTAGCTTGATGTACCCATGCATCTTGGTGCCTGGGGGCAGTCAGCTGACTCTGTCTTTCTAGGCGGCACTTTTAACAAGGCTGTTGATGGCCTGGCAGGGCATTCGGTAGCCCGTGGCCTTTTCCTCATTTAAAACAGGGACCCAACAGCTTTTGGAAGTCAGCGAGTGCCAGCACTTGGCAATTTTGTTTTCCGGCTTTTATCTCTTCCCTGGCACACCTTAAATGCCACAGGTGACTCTTTTGCCTGTGGGGTCAGGAGCCTTGCTCTCCAGATGCTTAAGTTTTAGTCAGGTAGGTCTGGGGAACAAGAGACAGATTTTCGTATTTATCCTGAACTATTTACTGGTTTTAGGGCAGCCTTACAGAGGCCTGTCAGGAGACAGGTAATAAACCTATCTCTGGCTAGACAGCCACTCTGGGTGTTGTAGTCCCAGTGTGGCTCTCGGTCAGGAACCGCTTCAGCTCCTGGGGGATGTGAAAGGTTAGTTTGATGAATTTCGTCTGTATGAGTCCTAGCCTGCTCCCATACACACCTGAGCTCCTCAGGAAATCATGAAAGGTGAGACTATAAGATTGAGTTATATATTGAAACTGTTTAATAAAGGAAGCAGAATTAGATGTATAAGAACCCAGCTTACTTTGTATCTGAGAGAGTTCTGTTAGAGAGAGAGGATGGAACATGAATTTTAATTATTGGTTCCTTAGCAAGATCTAGAGTCAGAGATTCCAGAGTCAGAGAATCCTCTGGTTTACGTACAGCTAGGAGCATATGAGCAGGAGAGAAGGAAACGAGAAGAGACAGTTTAGCGTTGAGAAAGAAGAAAGCAACTCTTTCCATTTGCCTGAACACCGACAGTGATTGGATAGCTCCCGTGAAATATCGGGATCTAAGGAGCCACTCGGCGGCTCTTTGTTATTTTTTAAAACATACTTTGGCCACTTTTTTGAACATAAACAAGTTAGCTTAGAAATCTTTACGTAAGGCATTAAACTGAGAGGTTTTAAAGCTTCAACAAGACAGCCTAACGGAGAGGAAGGACTAACAGGGTTGGAAGCCTTGTTTCCCATGTCTGCATCAGAGGCAGAAAAATAAAAAATAAATGTGATCCGGAGCCAAGGCCCCAGGCGTCCCCAAGGCCAAGGGCGGATACCGGGCGCAGGCTGCTCCTTGACTCGTCAGCCACAGAAGCAGGGGCCCCCTCCACGGTGAGGAAAGGATTCCCCGGGAATCCAGACAACGTTTGCCCCTTCGTCAAGGAGATGGACGTGCCGGCCTCATGTGGCTCCCAGGACGCACCAACGGTGGTGGCCCTAACGCAAGAAATATCTCAGGCTGCAGACGTGGGAGACGGCTAGAAAAGTTAGGCCTGCGATAGGGGCTGACCGTAGCCAATGAAGACCGTGGTCGGGGGTACCCCCGGTCTCAAGAACACGTGTGAGGCGCCGGAACTTGCTAGGCGGAGGTGTCCGGCCTGACTGGAATTGGCTAGGCAGAAGTGTCCGCCTGGTAAATGCGACGGGGGGGGGGGGGCGTGTTGTGAACCCTTCAATTAGGGGCAGAAAGGTTTAAGCAGGGGACACACTGGGGGATTGAAAATCAAGGGGTCAAGGGGTAAGTGATAGCCAAAACAAGGGGTGTACAAAAAGCTATGTGGAAGCCAGGCAGTGGTGTTGCATACCTTTAATCCTAGCGCTCAGGAGGCAGAGGTAGGCAGATCTCTGTGAGTTCAAGTCCAGCCTGGTCTATAGAGTAAGATCCAGGACAAGCTACAAAGCTACACGGAGAAACCTTGTCTCGAAAAAAAAAGCTGTGTGCAGACACTATCTTGTAACCCAATTAAAAAAATGCAAAAGGGATTACAGGCAGACACCCTGCATGGGTAATACTGTTGCCCCTAGCAAAGGGTCACTAAATAAACCCTGGTACTGGGTGTGGGACACCATCATGGGATTGTAAATCTCACCTGATGAGAATAAGACCACAACTACAATTTTTGAGCCCAATTTGAAGCAGGCTTTATTAAATACTGGCCAGGACAATGGACACTGGCCAGGTTCATACCCGGGATTGCCATAGTATGGATATAAATTACATTAGTCAGGAGCCTATAAAGGCACAAATCACAAAGGTATATACTCCCCACTTTTGTCCAATTGGGCAAACATACATCCTGACATTCTTTCTGCCTGTGTGTAATCAAGCACATCCTGTGCAGTTGGGGCAACCAAGCTTTTTTACAGAAGAGAAAAGGTGTGACTTGTTATCTTGCATGAATAATAAATAGCCCCCAGGATTCCAGGAAGTGATCTGTCCTTGGTCAATTAGGATTTACATATTAGAGGCAATTTTGCTTTAAAGATCTCCTAAGCACAGTATTTTAAAATACAACTTTAGCCATCACAGGATCTGATCAGGGAGGACTCAGAAACCTTTAGAGCAATACAGGCTCTTGTCAGTTACTCATCAGAACTAGAGGATGAAGCCTCCATGGAAGACACCATGCATCTTGATTGCAACATTCAAAGAAAGCAAGCTAGAACTGAGCTGGAAACTACTTCTTCCCTGTTGGCTAATTTTCAAAGTTCCCACAAGATGTGAAGCAGGCAGCTGGGCAAGAAAAGTTACCAATGGTCTCTTCCAATTGGAAGATCAAAACTAACCTGCCAGGCCAGATGTGCCCACCTGTGCAATAATGGCACAGTGTTATAGGAACAACCAACTTCTCCATGCTGGATTTGAAGCCTACCCAAATGGAGGGAGTGAATTCCTGGTGTTGTAAGTCTGGTTAATGACTCATGCATAGGCCCAAGGAGGTAACTTACTATTGGAGATTTTTATACCCAAACTACCTTTTTGCAATGATTCAGCTGAGAGTATTCCCAGGCCACTAATAGTGGCAGATATCTGTAATCTCAACTTTCAGGAGGCTGAGGAAAGAGGATCATGGTCAAGGCCAAGCTGGGCTGCATAGTGAGACCCTCTCAAAGAAAAGAACCAGTAAGATGACTTTGAAGGTTAAGGTTTTTGCCAAGTAACTATGCAACCCATGGGAAGGAGGAGGGAGAAAACAAACTTTACAAAGTTGTTCTCTGACCTATGCACACACACTCCACACATATGCAGTAATAAAAAATTTAAAACAGAAAAAAGATTGAATAAATGTTAAAGATTGCTGCAAAGTGCTATCTGATTAGTCCTCAATCACACTGTATCCTAAAGATCCTTGTTGAAAGATGTGGCCCTATGACTAAGTTCTAGCCACAGAACATGAACAAATGTGATTCATGCCTCTCCCATGACTACCCATTAAAAACTGCCTGCCACTCTCCTCCTAGGTTTCCACTGGCTGGTTGTTAAGGACTGAAATGCTCTAAATCAGAGAGGCTCATCACCTTTAGCTAGAAACAAAATAAGTATTTCAGGCTTTGCAGGAAACAGCAGGGAGTGATACAAAATAATACCTCTTGGGGGCTAGAGAGATGCTCAGTGGTTAAGAGCACTGGCTGTTTTTGCAGAGGACCCAGGGTCAATTCCCAGCACCCACATAGCAGCTAACTACGATAAGTCTAGTTCCAGGGAATCTGATGCTCTCTTTTGGCTTCCAGGGGCACTTCATGAACATGATACATAGATATACATACAGGCTTGTGGGGAGCCATCCCACCCCTACTTTTCCCCAGAGTACTCTTGAGTAGGAGCAGCAGGAAATATTAGAAGTATAGAGGGGAGAGAAGCAGATAGAAAATACAGGATAGCCTCGGGAGGGCCTGTATCCTAATCCATCAAGCCAGAACTTTATTCCAAAGGGCTTTTTATGACAATGCCAAGGGATCCTCCTTGCTAGGTACATCCAAGTGTAGATACTTCCAAACACCTGCTACTCAGGCCCATAGTCCAATCATCCTCTTTATGCAAACCTGCTGGATAAAGCCACCACAAAACCTGGATGAGCTCCAACAGGTCCCCCTTCTTAATATTTAAAAAAAAGAAAAAGAAAAAAATTCCTATTAAGAGCTCACAGCAATCTCCAAATCTGTCACACCTCCCACTGAAGGAGTAGAAGATGATATAGATGGAATGTCCTTTTGGGAATTGGTCTAATATGACTACAGCAGTCTTAGCTGCATCAAACCCTTTTAAAATAAAAAAAACTCTTGATGCAACTGCATCAAACAAGTCAAACTCCTGATGCAAGTGCATCAAACTTAAAAACTCACTTAGCTTCATCATTAACATTAGCAGGTTAACATAATTCTAACATAAGTATTGCTATACATCATTACAGTTCTCTCAAATTTACATCCAAAAGCAAACTCTGAATAGAATCATTAACACTTAAAAAACTTTAGCAAAAAATCCAAAAGCAACTTTTTAATAAAACTCTTTACACTTTAAAGCAATCTCTTAATATAACCTTTGGATTTCTTACTAACACAACATAGGATAAACTTCTGATGCATCCACATCAAACTTAAATACTCCCTGAACTTGAACTAACTTGGTGTATCAATATCAATAGATTAATAACTCTATCATAAAAGTTACCATACACAATTACAATTCCTACAAAGCTACATTCAAAAGCAATTTCTTAATAGAACTATACAAACATAACATTAATCCACTCAAGTAACAAGAAAATATTTTTTAAATTAAATAGCCTGAGAATATAACATTTCCTTTTGTTTATAATTTCTTAAACTAAATTTCGAGCCTAGTTAGAAGAAAACCCAAACTTCTCCGTTTAGGATAACATAATAACTAACATAAATATTATATACAATTATAATTCCTACAAACCTACATTTAAAAGCAATATTCTCAATATAACCATTAACACTTAAAAAAAACTTCAGCAAAACATTCAAAAGCAATTTCTTAATAAAACTCTCTACACTTTAAAGTAATCTCTTAGTATAACTATTTGCATTTCTTACTAACAAAACATAACATTAATCCACTCAATAAGAAAATACTTTTTTTAAATTAAATAGACTAAGGAATATTAATTCCCCTGTTTCTTTATAATTTTTAAACTAAATATCAAGCCTAGTTAGAAAAAAAACTCCAACTTCTCTATTTAAACAGTTCCATTTGTAACACAAAACCAGTTCCATAAGCAGTTTCTTTTTTATATAAATAGTTCCATTTTAAACACAAAACAATTCATGAATCACCACAGCTAATAAAGCACATATGCATACACTTCATCTTGAGCTTAAGCACAAAAAATAAATTTCTCCATTTAACCAGTTCCATTTTTTAACAAAAATAGTTCCATAAAACAGTTCCTAAGTCATCACCATTGATAGGGTCTATATACATAAGTAAATTCAAAATTGTCCCATTGCAATGAAATCAACCCTATGCAATTCATTTCTTAAGTCCAAAGATTCAAATAATAAATTCTGGTACCAGCTTTCCAAATATGGAGAAACCTATAACCAAAACCTTTTTGTAGTTTTATCTCAGTTTTTCAAGTGCAAAAAGTTAAAAAAAAATTCTGGTATTAGACTTCTACTTCCAAATATGAAGAAATGTTTCTCACAACCAAAACCTTTTTGCAGTTAACAATTTTAGTTCAAACAAGCATCTCTGCAACTTTTGTTCTCATGGACAGAAGTACTTTCAATTACAACAGCATTTTATACTAGTCTTTCCCTCGGGATGAAAGCTATTAGCTCCACAAGAGCTGATTGGTGAAAAGCCCTCTCAAAAGAGACTTTCTTTTAGCCAGCAAACAGAAACTGCAAAGCCTTTGCTGCTAGCTCAGTTTTACAGCTTTTACAGTCCCAGTCTGTCTGTGCCTTTCATAACCGGTCATTTCTGGGACCTCCGAGTCCTGAGAATAGAAAGCTTTCAATCACCTTACAGCCACACAGGCTCAAGGCTCCTTCAGCTGCCATGAGCTGTTGCTTTCCTACAGCAACCCTGGCTCTGGGAGGAAATCCAGCTGCTACTGTGGCTTCCTTGGGTCCCATTACCTGCTTCCAGCACTCTGGGTCCCAGAAACTTCTGGATGCTTTCTTGTTGCATGCTGAATATAACCCCAGGGCGATACCATGGCTCCAGCCACACCCTGCTGCTGGGAGGTTGGGCTGTGTCCCAGCAGTTCCTGCAGAGCCCCCGCCTGAAGCATGCCTCTAGCTCCCTGGGCTCCAGCACTCCAGCTGCTCGCTTGGCTCTTGGCCTCTTCCCTGTCACCTCTGCTGTGTCACCTGCTCAGCTCTCTGCCTTTCCCATGGCATCTCGGGGCTCTGACTGCCAGGGACTACGGTTCCAAGAGGCAAGACTGTACCAGCCACTAGGGTCTAATGAAGCCTTGGCTGCGCTTCCATCCACTACCTGCTGTGGTCTTCACTCCTCTCCGCACTGCTGCTTTCTCTCTGCAGAAAGCTTGCAGGCCCTCGGGCATCTGCCACCTGCACTGCGCTAATGTCCCTCGGGCCTCAGCTGCAGATGCCTGGCTGTGGCTGTTTTGCTGCCCCTAGTGTCCATCATTCTTAGCGGCATCTGGAGTTTCTGAAGCCGCTCAGACTGCCAAACTCGCAGACTGCCAGACACACTACTCTCTGTGTGCTAGGCTGGGAAAACCTACTCCAGTACTCCACTCTAAATTCACCTAAGCCTTCACAAGGTATATACCTAAAGCTTATTCTCCCCTAATATCTCAAAGTAAGTTTGTGGCTTATTTTACTAAAAAGAGAGAAAAACATAGAGAAACATAGACAAAGACAAACATTTACTGTAGCACTTGGGCATCCTTTAGGCCCCTTTTTTTCTTTTTCTCCTGAGGATAAACCCCCCTGCCTCATTTAACATTTTTCACTACAAAATTGGACTGATTCAACTGCTTACTGGCAGGTAGGTCCTTACTCTCACTTTTGCCAAGTACTCTGGATTTTCTTTTTGTCTTTGTCCTTGTTCACTGGCACCATCTGTGGGGGGCCATCCCACCCCCACTTTTCCCCAGAGTACTCTTGAATAGGAGCAGCAGGAAATATTAGTTAGAAGTATAGAAAGGGAGAGAAATAGATAGAAAATACAGGATAGCCTCGGGAGGGCCTGCATCCTAATCCGTCAGGCCAGAACTTTATTCCAAAGGACTTTTTATGACAATGCAAGGGGAGGAGCAGAGGACCTCCCCCTTGCTAGGTACAGCCAAGTGCAGACCCTTCCAAACACCTGATACTCAGGCCCGTAGTCCAATCATCCTCTTTATGCAGACTGCTGGATAAAGCCACCAGGAAACCTAGATGGGCTCCAACACAGGCCAAACAAACACACACACACACACACACACACACACACACACACACACACACACAAATTTAAAAATGAAGCTAGTTGAGAGGTGGCAGTGCACACCTTTAATCCCAGCACTCATGAGGCAAAGGCAGGTGGATTTCTGTGAGTTCAAGGCCAGCCTGGTCTACAGATTGAGTTTCAGGACAACTAGGGCTACACAGTGAAGCCATGTCTGGGGATGAGGGGAGAAGCAGCTACCTCTGTGCAAGGAAATTTGGCAGTACCTAGCAAAATGACAAATGCTCCTGGGTATTTGACCCAGCAACCCCATTTCAAGTAACCTACCCCCAAGACAGGTACCTGTCTCACTGTACTGTTCATGATAAGAAAGACTGGTACCCTCAACATCTGTTTAGGAAGGTACAGCAATAAGCCACAGTGCCTTAAATTACTCAGCAATGCGAAGGAACATGAGGAATTGGGTCTAGAACAGCTGAGGTTAAATCAAGGGCTGTGCATGGTTTATTATACCTTCTTTAGGGAAGCAATAGAAAAACATGTAAGTCTTGGCTATATCCAGAAGTCTGGAGGTAAACACGTGAGTGCTGCAGGGAGAACAGGGTGGAAGTGGCAGACCTACTATGAACACACCTTGCCATGGAACTTCGCCCCCATCGTTTGCTCTGTGTAAGCAAAAACAGAGACAAAAGTCCCCAGTCACAAATACAACTTTATACTGAATTGATAGCACAACCACTCATAGTGTGAACAGAGGGGGTTTTGGTGGCATTGGGGATCAAACTTAGGGCCTCAGGGCCGCACCACCAGTTCTTTGGTTTTCAGATGAGTGCTCTCATCATGACTCTAGAACACATCTCATACTGGGCTTAGTGGTCCTGTGAGTAGAACACTGGCATTGAGACTGTGGCACCACTATGGTATATGTTAGGACCAAGCAAATGATTGTTGATGCAGAAGGCCACCCTGATGTGCAGAATTATGGTATAAGAAGAGAAACCTCAGAGTCTCAAATTTGAAAGTGAAAGCAGTGAAAATTCTTCTCTTCAAAGAAAGGCATTTCCTCTTCTATTGCAAAGGTCTGGAAGTACCAATAACCCAGGGATGAGAGCAACTGTGCCCAAATATGGCTTTCTAAATGACCTATGAAAGAAAATCGGGACAGCAATAGGAAATTCCCAGTTTAAGGCAGGGACTGTGTGGTAACAAAACAATAACAATGAACTTAAGCGCCATGCCGTCCCCCACTGTGTAAAATACATGCGCAGCCAAATGGTTGGGAGCTTTTTCTTCCTAGAACAATTCAAACTCATGAGCACAGGAGTAGTGACAGAAATATAAAGTCAGCATTTTGTAATTATGAATGAAACAGCACACGTGCACACACGTGCACACACGTGCACACGCACACTTTAAGAAGGATTTATCAAAACCCACAACGGAGTTCAGACCAACATAGCCTGCACCGCTGACCACAACCAGCGCCACTAACTGGCACAACTTGACATTCCGGGTTCTTGTTGCAGTAAAGTCAGCTAAAGGGGGTCCTCGCCTAATAAACCAAACCAACTACCTGAGAAAATCAACTTCAAAACCTTAGCTCCTGGTTGGGTAGCAAGGCACACAGTGTGGTACATGATAAATGGAGCAAACCCCAAAATAGTTTAGATTCTAACATATTCTTAAAATAATCGGGGAGCTATGGAACTGGATATGGGGATTTTTTTTAATCAATTATTTTGTTAAATGTGAAATGACTCTCTTTGTTGTGAGGGAGACATCCTGATGCATTTATGAAGAACATGACGGCTCATCGGGGTTTTGCTTGCCAGGTTTGACCATCCCCCATTAGAAGAAATAGGTGAACTAAATCAGCATTGTTGCTTTTGTTTTTTAGATAGGAGTTCAATATGTAGCCCAGGCTGGCCTGGAACCCATTGTGCAGACCAGGCTGGCCCAGGACTTTTGTATAATATTTAAGGGTCCAGCCTTAAATTTATACAAATCCAGGGGCCCAGGAGAGACACTACCATTGGCGGGCATGAATCCAGTTGCTTGGATTCACCATCATTCAATCACTAGTTCAACTCTGTCAGATCTCTTCATTTCCTTAGTTCCCTCCATCCTCAGTTCCCTCAAATCTTCAATCCCTCAATCCTCCTCCCTCCTCCCCCAGGACTGGTCTATATCCTATCCCAAACAGCAACACCTTATGTTTTATATACAGCACAAGATTGTAGGGGTCCCAGCTAGAGGCTTCCTGGCAATTTATTTGCAACCCACAAGGGGAGAGGTAAGAGTGGAGTCAGTTAGTAGTTAGGATAAGTCAGAAAAGGAATTTGTATGCTAGAAATATATCCTTACTGTGGTTAGGAGAAAGCATTATGAGTCTATCATAAATGTGTTCAACTGTAAACTTACAGGTGATAGGGTAGGGAAAGTCTGTAGGTCACTAAAAGTTAAAACTCACTTTTTTCCTCTGCCACCAGTTTCCTGACAGGGCTGGGAAAGAGTACTGATAGCTGGTCAATGTGCATCACAACTTGAAACACCTGCTGAGGGGGAACTCTCTTTGATCTAAGAGGTTCTCTAGGAGAGAGAGAGAGAGAGAGAGAGAGAGAGAGAGAGAGAGAGAGAGAGAGAGAGAGAGAGGCCTTGATTTGCACAAGAAACAAAGCTTGTTTGTCTAGTTGGTAGGCATTTGACCTGTGAGACATGTAGTCTCAGAAAGGACATTTTATCTTAGTTTGGGAAGTTTTCAGGCATCTAACAGACAGCCTGGTAGCTATCTGTTCCTTGCTTGTCTTTTGAGACTTTGTTTGGGGTTGGCTCTATCTTAGGAAGTAGCTCAAGAAGGGTGTTTGCAAAAGGCAGAAACCCAAAACAAGTGCTAAAGAGGGGGCCTGGAGCTCAGAGCAGAAGGTTCTGTCTACCTGACTATCCAGGTGCTTTGAAATAGAGATTCACACACATACACATTTTAGGAGAATTATGAGCACAAGGAATTCACAGCAAGGCACAACTGAATAGTAAGCCGCATAACACCAATAGACATTGCTGATTGGCTTCCCACTCGACTGACCCCTGGCTTTATCAAAGTATGGCTTATAATATACAGCTGGACTTTTATTTTATATTGCTACGGCTCACCACACAGAACTCTGTTTCCCAAGTGCTGGGATTAAAGTGTATACTGCCATACCTAGTAGAATTATTTGTACTTTAATAACTGCAGAACATATTTGCATAAAGGCTCATTACCCTATATTCTCTTTTTGTCTCTTCAAAATTTTATAAAAAAAAATTCTTGTAAAACTTCTGTGAAGTTCAAGTCATCCCCTGAGATGATTCCTTCTATCCTTCAGTGTGCACTGAATAAAGGCCCACCTGTGAAAAATGTAGGCATTAAATCCCTGGAGACACAGACCTGTTCTGCCCAGATTAGGATCCCCAAAGAGACCACTGGAGACCAAAGATGTCCAGAATGCAACAGCAAGGTTTAATTCAGTGCAAGTGCATAGTTCAAACTAGCAGGGAACCCTCGTCCACCACACCCGATGCAGTGAGGCAGAGAAGAGAGTTCCTCTTTCTTGGAGAAGTTAGTTTTTATAGGCAAAACCCACAAAATTTCTTAGAGGGGAGGGGGTTAGTACAGGTCCATCCTTGATTGGTCCAGTTTTTCCCGGGCCTGGACTTTGTCTTATTCTAGCTTAACTGTTTGCCCAGTCAGGAGTTTTACAACCCATCTCTGGGGTCTGGTCATGTTATCTCTGGAGAGGGGCATCTTGCAGTTGATTGGTCACCACCAGACATCTTGACTTTGTTCTTTTAAAAACACCTGACTTCACCCTCTCCAGGAGGGGGGAACTGACTCAGTTCTGTTAATTTTTAAGATATCTCTTTCCTCAGGTCTTTTGGGTTTCTGGGGGAACTGTGTCTGGGCCTTTGGAACTGTGTCTGGGCCTTTGGTGGGGGTCTTTCAAGACCCTTATCCCATGCTGGAAAGGACAATCATTATAGCTCTGGAGAGTGTCTGGCTACAGGCGTATGCTACCATGCAGTTAACACACACCTAAGTGTTAGCCTAGACACCCAGCCTATGACCAGCAACCTAGATCTTAATGATTCCATTTTGTTCTAAGAGGAAAAGCCAAATATTGTATAAAATGTTATATGTAATGATCTTACAGTTATGGCCATACCTTAGATTATGAAGCAATTGTGACACTGACATGAAGATATGGTCAGGATCAATGTTCGAGATGATGTGTAAAAATAAAAATGATAAAAAGGTATCATATAAGCACAACATGGTATATTTGTTGAATTAAAAATACTCACACATAAGCATGAATATGGTGGAAGGCAGCCAGGATATATGCCAAACAACGTCACAAGCTAACTCTGCATGGTTAAGTTGCAGAATTTTTATTCTTTTCTTTTTTCCTTTAAAAGTTTTTTGAGATTATAATCTAATTACAGTATTTCTCCCTTTTATTTCCTCCCTCCAAATCCTCCCATATACCCTTCCCTGCTCTCCTTCAAACTCATGTCCTGTTTTTTTTTAACCAATTGTTATTTGTATGCATATATGGATATGGATATACATATGCATTACTAAGTAGAGTCTGTTCAGTCCATATAATGCTACCTGTGTGTATAGTTTCAGGGCTGACCATTGGGCGCTGAATCAGTTGGTATGCACTTCTCTGGGAAGGCCGCCTCCCGCCTCCCATTTATAGCCATCCTCAGTTATCTGTATAGTTCTCTGTAGGGTTGAGGCCTCGTGGGTTCTCTATGTAGATTGTCATGTCCATTGGTGTTATCCTTGTTCAGCTCATGTTTGGACAGTCATGCTGGCCAGACATGACTAGGAGACATAGTCCCACAGCAAACTCCCTGATCCTCTGGCTCTTACAAACTTTCCATTTCCTCTTCCACAATGTTCACGGAGGCTTAGGCACAGGAATATTTTGGAGATGCATCCATTGGGACTGGGCTCTATAATTCTGCATTTTTATTGCTTGTGGATTTCTCTAATAATCTCTTTGTGTTGTGAAGAGAAGTTTTCTTGACGAAGATGAAAAATACACTTATCTGTGGGTATAAGGACAAATGATTATAGGCTTTTGATAGAGGTCATGCTAGTTTAGTAAATTAGTGTTTATAGATTCTCTTCCAATAACCATGACTTCACTAGCCCTGATTAGCTAACAAAGTTACCAGTGCCAGGCATGGTTTACCTCTTGTTGAACTTGTCAAGTCCAATCAGAGAGCTACTGGTACCACCAAGGTATGTGTACCACTACCGTCTCTTTAGGGTTATCCTGCCATGCTGGTCTTTGATGTGGCTCACAGGTGTCATAGCTGGGTAGGACTGTTGGTTGTCTCCCTCCCTTGGAAGCTTGCATAGTGCCTTCAGATACCATGAAAGCTGGTCATCAGGGAGGGGACTTTTCAAGTCTGTCCCAGCTTGTGGGCCTCCAGGCTCTGTTTCTGCAGTACCTGTGTCTTCAGCAATAGGGACTTAACTTCACACCTGAGGAGTAGCCAAGGGAAATTGCAATTGACTGTATGTTTTGGGAGTCTCTTAGACAGCCCTAGACAACAACTCATAAGAGTACTTTTCCTGTATGCTATTGGGGTTTTTGTTAGGTGATCTTTGGCTCTTGGAGGGAGCACAAAAAGTCCAGATGAGAAAGGTTCATTAAAATATATATATGTATATTTATACACACAATTTCTTATATTATGTTTTTTTTGGTAAATAATAGTATGATTCCTTGTAGCTTTTTCATATGTCCTTGTTTGTTTTTTGTTTTGGTTCTGGTTTTTGAAGACAGGGTTTCTTCGTGTAGCTTTGGCTGTCCTGGAACTCGCTCTGTAGACCAAACTGGCTTTGAACTCATAGAGATCCTCCTGCCTCTGCCTCCTGAATACTGAGATTAAAGGCGTGTGCCACCACCATGTGGCTAGATATCCTTATTGTTATTTGACCCACCTCTCCTCCTTCTGTATATACTTCCCTCTTCAGTCCCTAAAGAGCCTGCCTTTCCCATTTCCCCATCAAATCGCTTGCGTCCTGCTATTCCCCTTTACCCCCCTTTCACCCTCTTCTGTATTTACTCCCCTCCCCCACCCTAGGGACTCCCCGCTCCCATTTCCCTGGCACCTTGCTAGTCCCCTCTCTATTGTTCCCCTACCTCCCTACCTTGACAATGGTTCTGTTTTACTTTCCTTGTTTCCGTAGTCCCTATAGGCTACGTATTCACATCTGAAGATTGGTGCTAGGAGCCTCCAATAAGAGACCGTACAGTGCATGTCGTTCTGGGTCTAGGTTACCTCTCTCAACTTGACCTTTTCTACTTCCATCTGTTTACCCGCAAAGTTATTTCATTTTTCTTTACAGCTGATTAGTATTGCCAGGGTGTATGTGCCACATTTTCATTATCCATTCATCTATTGTAGGACTTGTTTCCAAACAATAAAAACCAGAAGCTTTTGTAGTTTCACGGAGTCCCACTTGTCAATTGCTGGCCTTCAACCTTGTGGAAATGGAGTCCTGTTCAGAAAGTCCTTTCCTACACCTGTATCACTAGGGTATTACTGTTTTCTTCCAGCGGTTTCAGGTTTCAGGTTAAGGTCTTTGATCCATTTGGAGTTTGTTTTTGTGCAAGGTGATAGATACTGTGTACTGCATGTGGACATCCAGTTTTCCCAGTACCATTTGTTGAAGATGCTTCCTTGTTTCCAAGGTTGTTTGGTTTTTGTTTTTGAGTCTTCATCAAATATTAAATGGCTGAAGTTATGTGTGTTCAGGAAAACCGAGGTACCCGATGATATGGATTCACAACACACCCCCAAGGTTGGGCATGGTTGTGCATGCCCCGCGGGACCTAGTCATTTCCGCCTAGTCATTTCTGGGTCGAAATGTCTAGCATGACCAGGACCCGTAAAGCATGCAGCGCAACCATGTAATCTATGCGCATGTGTGGAATAGCCACATGAGCCTGTGTGTGCAGGTGCGGCCCAGCCTTTATAATCTGGCGCCATGATTCCCGGCTCCATCTTTACACATGTGTCCTCTCCATAGGCCTGTGCACCTCTGTCTCTTTACCCTATCTTAATAAAACTCTAGTTAGTGGATTCTATCACATTTCATGACATTTTCTTGCAGGGTAAGATCGCTGCAAATAACCAACACCTGATAAATCATGTAATTTGCACTTGGCATTTGGTCTCTGGGAGCTCCTTTTAGGGTGCTTTGAAGGTATGGAAATTAGCTGCCTAAACTATAATAGAGAGTAAATAAAAATACCCTAGGCAGAGGGAAAGTGCTTCAGTCCTTCGAGACTGGACCCCCCTGCAGCCATGAAAGGCTAGATTCATTCTTAAGATGCCTCTGAGTCTTCATTCCATGGATCTGAGTGGAGCCACACACCCGGGTTGCAACCACACATTTGGTGCCCAACGTGGGGCTTGAAGAAGGGAAAGGATCCACTGAAGGACAGAGGAACCGGTCATCTTAGGAAGTGGAGGGAACATTCGCAGGGTAAGAGGACTCCAGGATTGGCAGGGTCATGGGGAATTTAAACTCCCCATCTCAGGAACAACAAAATGTACAGTTGCTAAATGCTTGTCAAAATAAAAAGTGGTAACTGCACAACTTTTAAAGATAGAAATACAATGGCTCCTGAGACAGGAAAAAAAATAATGAAAAAAGATCTTTCTCAATAGAAAAAAGGGAAAGAAAGAAAATAAAAAAGGAAGTCTTCCCAATAGAGAAGAGGGAAGGGAAGGAAATAAAAGGAAATTCCCAATAGAAAAGGGAAATTTTTTAATCAAGAAAAAAGGATTTTCCCAGTAAAAAGGGGAAAAATATTAAAACTAGGTTTAAAGATTATAAAGTGACCCAGCCAGCAGGGCTATAACGGGTACTCGACCACCCTAAGGATGGAATGTAGGGACAGGAGACACAAAGGAAATACACCAAGTCAAGCTTCTGATCAAGGTGCAACTTAATTTTTCTCCAGGGGGGTTTATATAGCTCCTGCAGGGTGGAGGGAGCAAGAAGCTGTTATCTGCATAAGGTGGGGCAAGCTAACGGGATGTTTGTATAGGATGTTTACAGGGTGAAAGGGTCAAGGGCTCTGACTCAATGTTCTGTTGCTAGACAACCTGACTGTAAGCTGATCTAGTTCCCTGTCTTATCGGGGGTCTGTATTTTTCCACTAACTATAGATTCTGTCCTTGTCCCTGACATCTCCCCCTTCTTAGTAATAAATCTAAGGGCCAACATAAACCAGGTTCGAATGGTCTAAAAGGAGGACTCTGAAAGAGGCTTTGCATGGAGGATTACAGAGGCCCTATCCCTCTAAGGGTTGTGAAAAGGTCCGAGAGGGAATGTCTCTCCAGACTCAAGCACCACAGGCATCCCCATAGTGCGGGAATCAGTGGACCATGCAGTTTTTTGAGGGAGCAGAAATGGGTAAGCGCAAGGTTGCTACTGCACAATCGCTATGCAACAGGGCATATAATCCAGGCTCTCGGGATTTTGGGGTACCATGGTCCCCAGCCTGTGCAGTCCCAGCTGCACTCCAATCATGCCTTGAGTGAGCCCTTTTCCCACACACAGGTGCAGCCTCGCCTGAGTGAAGGGGTCTGTGTGGGGCATCTCTAGTGAGGGGAAATTTCAACCCTGGAGTCCTGCATATCAAAGCAGTGGTAATGAACCTGGATCTGCCTGGCCCCAGGTCTGTTATTTGGCTTCGGATGAACGGAGTGAGCTGGGAAAGTGCCCATGGCCCAAAGGCAAGGACCAGGAGCAGGCCTACAACAGGTCCTGGGAGGGAGGGAAGAAGGGTCGTTAGCCAAGGGGAGGCGGAAAACCAAATCTAGAACCACCCAAGCTCTTGTTCTCCTTTTCTTTTCTCTTTTTCTAGTCCTTTCTTAACCTTTACTATACTGTCCCTGACTACCCCAGTGTGGTCTGTAAAGAAGCAACATTCTCTTTGGACACAGTACAAAGGCCACCCTGTTGTAAAAAGAGGAGATCCAGGCCTCTCCTGTTCTGTAAAACTACCTCAGCTAGGGAGGAAAGGGATGACTCGAGGGCAGAAATTCCCCGTTCAAGTTGGGCAATATCCTCATCTATGGAGAGTTGAAGCTCAGAGTAATGTTGGTTGAACAGGACCAGAGATGCAATTTCTGTGCCTGTTCCCGCTGCTCCAACCCCCAAAAGGACTGCTAAGGTGATGGCAGTAACAGGCTCCCGTCAAGGCATTTGTCTCAGCACGGCTTCTCTTCCTAGAGGTCTAGGAATTGATCTGGGGAATAATAGGTTGGTCTAGGTGGAAGGAACCTGAGTGCCCTGAGTGGCAACACAGTGACCCGACCCAGTGATCTGCAGGTGCACTGCATATGATGGGACCGGTGGGCTTCCTCTGCCATCAGTGTTACAGGATTTTTTAAAAGAGTATCTTTATGAGCAGAAGGTTAGAATCAACTGAGCGAGGAAGATTTGGGTCTATGGCACACGCATGTGCCTAGTACAAGGCATCTTCTACCATTGCTCCAATGAGGATGATGAGGGCTCCTGCGCTGACCTTCCCTGCTCCTGCTCCCGCTCCCACTGCTGTACCCGCCGGTCCTTCATGGGTGCCCTCTCTCTGGTGCTTCCCTGTTTGCTGTGCTACCTGCCAGCCACAGGCTGTGTCAAGTTGGCCCAACATGGCCATGTCCACCTGTGACACCAAGGCCAGCAGGTCCGACAAGCCTTTCTGACACTTTGGATGAAAATTCAGCACTGCCCTTGGAAACATGGCCCCTGCAGTCAGACTGGATTTGTGACAAGCAGTGTCCCTGCTCAGCCCAGAACGTGATTGACTATGGGACTTGTGTGCTGTGTGAAAGGTCTCAAACACAGTTTGCTGTGAAGTTCCCACTGTCCCCCCCACAGGAACTCTGAGCAGAGTGATAACAGAGCTAAAGGGCTGGTGGGGGTTGCTGTGGGCGAGGACAACAGCCTGGGGGGCTTGCTGGAGGGACAGCATTTGAAACAAAAGAAGTTTCCTCAGGAGAGGGGCTGTCTCTCCTGGGCAGATCAGGTATATTTACAGCTCTAACCAGGCATTCCGGTAACCATCCGGGAGCAGAGTGTATCTCTTTTATGGCACCATTAACAGGATTTAGCCTTTCTGTGATGATCAGCAATGGTGTTAATGCTGAATGTTCTCCTACGTCACATCATGAGAATCAGAATGCTGCTGCCCCCCCCCCCCAGAGTCCCCCTCCCCCTTCCGGCCCCTGTGACTCTCTCCCCATGAATGAAGGAGCCAGGAGGCGCCAGGGTGGAAAGGCCCTCCCCTCCCCCCTCCACGGCCCCACAAGCTCCCCTCCCCCCAGTGCCACCAAGACCTGACCCTCCACAACAGCAAGCATCCGGCCCCACCAACACCCCAGTCCCGGGAACCACCTCCAAGGCCGGCTCCAGCCCCCCTCCCCCATAAAGACAAACCATCACCAACACCTCCTACACTTCCAGATCCTCCACTACCACCCCCTCCAGACCGGCCTTACTCTGTTGGAGCAGAAACATGATCTCAGAGACGACCCCATCCTGCACACCAGGCGACTGCCCATCCAGAGACAAAATGTCTCCTGTCCCCTCTAGCCACCCAGGGGACTCATGGTTGCCTCAGCAAATCCTGAAAGCACCAGTAGCTACCCCATGCCCTAGTTCCTGGCAGGCAGGGTTTGCGTTTTCAAAGGCCAAGTGTTTAATGTAGGGAATTTTGCCTGTGCTGCATTTGTATCATAGGGGGAGTTGCCGAGAAGTTTCTTTAGCGTCCAAGTTTTTGAGGATGGCTGTTCAATATTCTTTTGAGCAACTTCTCCACAATTTTCTGTAAATTCTGTTTTCTAGAGGACAAAGTCACCCCCAGAAAGAGCCGCACGGGCAAGGAAATACCAGTCATTAGGGGTCAACCAATGTTCACTCTGGTTTTCCACCAAGGCCAGTGTAAAAGGAGCTATAGGACCATACTGAGCACAGGCGGATTTCAGCTTTTTAACAAGGCGGAAATTTAATTTGTGATAAGTCTGTCCTGGCGGGGGTCCTCTGATGACGGCTCCTCCTTCTTCTCCCCCTCCTCATTTTGGTCTTCCAAACCCCGAGGGGCCGCTCTGGGTGGCCGCCTCGGATGAGTCCCCAGAGGTCTGGCTCTGGGTAACGGGAAATGCCAGGACAGGCTGAGGCTTACTTTTTGATTTACTAGATTTTTGAGATGGTTTTAGCAGGCCAGGAGCTACCACTTCAAGGGCAAGATCTTTAAGTTCTTTGTCAAGAGTTTTCAATTCCCTTAAAAGCTCAACAAGTTCCCTGCGAGCCTGGAGGGCCCGTCGCAGTGAGCTGAGATCTAGGACAGGGGGAGCCAACTCATCAAAAACGGGCCTGCAAAAGTGGGAAAACGAAGAAACATAGGGAGGGGGCATTGCAGAAGGGGGAACCGCCGGAGGTTTTTGAGGGGGTATAAAAGGGTCCAAGGACTCCTGTTTTAAGGGGAGATTTTTGCAGGGGGGCCAGTCTGGATTATGGTAACGGGCAGCCCCTTTCTCTAGAAAAGCCTCCTCGGTGGGGTCTGGAGGGGAGTTAGAGGTAAAATTATTAGCAGAGGGATAAAGATGGGCAGGAGCGGACTCCTGGGGATTGTTAGGTTTAAAAGTCGTGAGCGTCTCCTCTTCCATAGAGCACAGGTGGTGATCTGAGGGAATGTTTACAGACCCTAAGAATGTCATTAATAATCAAAAAAGGCTTTAAGAACTTTTTTCTTTACCCTAGTTCCTTGTGTCTTGAGGGACTCTTTTAGGTCAGAAATGAATAAATCTTGTGACAAAGTTGCCTGTCCCATGGCTCATCACTTTCTTACCTGCGTCACCTCCACGCTCCTCCGGGATCGCGTCCTGACCCAGGCGATTTCAGGGGGATCCAAAAACTTCACCAAGGCCTTGGTCTTTCCTCCAGGAGATGACGTTCCGAATCCTCAAGAGGTGGTTTCGTCCATGTTGGGTGCCAGTTGCCCCGGCCAGCAGGGCTTCAACGGGTACTTGACCACCCTAAGGATGGAATGTAGGGACAGGAGATACAAAGGAAATACACCAAGTCAAGCTTCTGATCAAGGTGCAACTTTATTTTTCTCCAGGAGGGTTTATATAGTTCCTGCAGGGTGGGGTGGGGGGGAGCAAGAAGTTGTTATCTGCATAGGGTGGGGCAAGCTAACAGGATGTTTGTGTAGTATGTTTACAGGGTGAAAGGGTCGAGGGCTCTGACTCAATGTCCTGTTGCTAGGCAACCTGACTGTAAGATGATCTAGTTCCCTGTCTTATGGGGGTCTGTATTTTTTTTTTTTTACTAACTAGAGATTCTATCCTTGTCCCTGACAATAAAGCCCCATAAAAGTAAAATAAAGGAAATAAAAACGCCTCTTCTCAGTAGTAATAGAGGGGGGAAAAAGGCTTTTTCTGTGAGACCAAAGTTCCTGCATTTTTACAGAATAACAAGTTAATCATGTGATAGTGAATGTATGACCATGGAATGTCCCAATTCTGGTCTCCATGGTGATTGTTTAACCACAGAATGTCCCCACCTGAGGGCAGCCAATGAGAAATGGTTATGGGCAACCACCCCCCTTAGAAGTAAGATTAAACCATGATTTCTGGAAAGTCCCTAGAAATGAGCCAATCAGAAATGTACATGTATGGAAATCCCCTGCTATTGTAATCTTGTGGATTTTGTCTTTAAAAGCTGTGCACAATTCAGGCTGGGCACTTCCTCCAGCCTCCACTGCATTGGATGTGTTGAACGAAGTCCCTGCCTAGGCTTGTATTGCTCCTGAATATCCTGAATTAAAGCCTTGCTTTTGCATTTTGGTATGCTTGTCTTTCGGTGGTCTCTCTGGGGGTTCGCGATCTGGGCACAGCACTTTCCAATATAAACATTTCAGGATAGCTACAACTCTGAGCTCTTTCTGTCTGTGAGCAGAGTGTTGGTATCTGAATTACAAAGAATCAACAGGTGGGCTTCACTGCTGCTGGCTGGACAAGCAAGCAAGCCCAGAGCTTAAAATTTTGTCTGGTTGCTTAACTTTGGTTTAAATGCGGGAATAATTCAATGTTAAAGATCTCTTTGTGGGAAATGTTTTCTGTTTTTCTCTAATGGTGGGAATAATTCATTATTAGCAGTCCCTTCATGGGAGAAAGAGGAAGTATAAATGGGCTCAACTTCTGGTGAAGAATGGTTTCAGTCAGGACTTGGAATGCTAAGTTGATGCTGTTTGAATTTCCAGAGATATTAATCATTAAGTGTATAGAAGATGTTCTTTCCTTTTGATTGTCTAATAAATGTTTGGATGGAAGTTTGATAAACTAAAGGAACAGGATTCATAATTTTAAATTATATACTGGTTATGCTCTTGTCTATTGATCATTACTGAGTATTTGGATCTGCTCTTTAAGTTACTTTCTAAAAATTTTTGGTTAAATTCTATAGAAATGTAATACCTAAAACAGATTGGGTTGTTAGCTTATTAAATAATGTGATTGCTAGGATAAAAACTCATAGAAAAAAATCTGTTACTGATAAAGAGGTTATTTTTTTTCAGTAAACAAAATACAAGTAAATTGTTTGGTCCACACTGTTAATAATTGGCGAGTTGCATTAATGTGTTACTTGGAATCTATAAAAAAAAAAGGAGCCTCTTTTTAAGATTTTATAAAAATATTTCAGAATATTGCCTAAAGTTACCTCTTAAAATCCTATAGAGATTGTATTTAATGCTTTTATAAATAGCATATGTAAAATTAGAAGCTGGTGATAGAATTGCTCAATTATTATTACTTTCATATCTTAAATGCAAAATGGCACCTATATTTAGAACTGGAGGCTTTGGAAGTACAGAAAAAAATGTGTTTTGACAAACAGTTATCAATGATGAATGGCCCAAATTAAAAGTAAAATTAAATGAAATTGAGATTAAAAGATTATTGGATTCTGATGCTGGATGTTTCTATAATTTCACAAGAATCCTGGGATCCCAACTGGTCTTTACAAGAAGTCTCCACTCAATTTGTTGGAATCCCATCTAAAATAAAACAAAGTATAAAATATATTAAATGTATAGAGCCTAAAGAACAGATAGGAATGTTAAAGCCTTATATGGCTGATACAGCCATGAATTTATGGGGTAGAGATTTGTTACAACAATGGTGAGCTCAAATTAATATTTCTATAATTTCAAAAACAGCTTGTAAATTGTTAATCCTCCAATTAACATAGTAGTAACTTGGGGAGATAGAAATATTCCTGTAGTGGTTAATGAGTCTTCTTGGCTACCTATGTCAACCAAGGTCCCCCTTAGCAAATGGAGGAGGGTAAAGTGATTGACAATTACACTGTTGGAGTACAAGGAATTCCTATTTTCATGGGAAAATAACCTCTCAAGTATGGCTATCCATAGTCAATACTACCCAAGATTATCATACTAAGTTTTATATGCTTCATACATCCGTTTTTTAAGGACAAGAGATTAATGCTACTAGTTCCATAAATCTACCGTTCTGTGAGATGAGGGTTACCAACAAGGAATCTGACTGGGTACATTGGCAACAGTGTAAGAGTGAGAAATCTCGAGTGCTAATTAATATCTTCCAAGGAGACATCATTGATTGGAGCCCTTATGGCACCCCTCAAGGAAATTATTCTCACTCAAAATTAAGATGGTAGTGGTACAATTTAAACGGAACTGTGGAAATCAATGCTTCTATTAATGAACCTACTCGGTGGCATGGAGTTGGAATGTCAAGTCCTCTCCTGCAATTTGGTGATTCATTTCAGACTTACTCATGGAAATTGACAAGTGCCTTCTACCCCCTTAAAGCATGGGAAGGAAAAATAAACATTAAGGATGATAAATACACTCTGTCTTTTAGACTAAATCAAAGCCATCCTATTATGGCATGTGTACCATTACCTTACTTGCTATTAAAGGAGCCTGTACAATGGCACCCAAATAATTACAGCATCACTTATGAATGGTGTACCCTGCATATCTGTGTTAATTCTAGTATTTTTTTAAATTTGACCTTTGAAAGTTTATATATTCTTAGGACAAGGCCAGCAATCTGGATACCGGTGAAGTTGTCGAGGCCTTGGCAAGACTCTCCTGTGATGATCTTGGTATAGAAACTCGCTGACAGAATATTAAAAGAACACATTGACGGTTGGACTGGTGGTTGCAGTTATTATGGGAATCATTTCATTGACAGCTATGGGAACAGCAGCTGAGTGGCCCTTCATAAAGAAATCCAAACTGCTGAATTCATTAGAGACTGGCATAGACATTCAGAAGAACTTTAGACTGAACGAAATAAAATTGATAATGAGATAGTAAATGAATTAGATGAATTAAGGCAAGCTGTTGTATTGTTAGGTGCTGTGGATGATTGATTGATTGATAAATAAAGTACTGATTGGCCAGTAGCCAGGCAGGAAGTATAGGCGGGACAAGGAGAGAGAAGGCTGGGAAGTGGAAGGTTGAGGCAGAGGGACGCTGCCAGCCACTGCCATGAAGAGAGATGTAAGGTACCCGTAAGCCACGAGCCATGTGGCAACTTATAGGCTAATAGATATGTGTTAATTTGAGATATAGGAACTAGGATAGCAAGAAGTCTGAGCCATTAGGCCAAACAATTTAAATAATATAAGTGTCTATGTGTTTATTTTATAAGTGGGCCGCAGGACTGACTGGGCTTGCGGGAACTGGAGAGAAACTCTCAAGCCACAAATGGTGCTAGAACGTGGGGCAAGAATTTCCACCTAAAACCTGAGAAAGAAGATTCTAAAAGAGCTAAAAACAGCTTCCTAGTTGTCTCAAGTTAGTGGCAGCCTGCAGTTTGAGCTACTATGTCAGGGTATGTGAGCTTGACCTATAGTATGGCAGGAATGAGGCGTCTCCAAGTGGCACATTATGCTGCATGGTGAATTTAGCCTTTGCTAGTACAATTAAAAAAAAAAAGGTTTCTGGGCTACACACTGCTTTGATAGAGGCATAGACCCACTGCCTCTGGCGGTGAGCATGGTTCCTCCAAAGCTGGAGGTAAACATACCATCTCCATGGGAAGCTGAGGTGGGCAGAGCCACCAGCCAAAGCTGCTGTTTTAGCCCTAGTAATGCTGCAGTTTAAAGCAATAGTTACACAATAAGGCAGATTCAGAGAGAACAAGACTTTAAATGCTTTACAATGTGTGTAAAATTGTACATAGGCTTGGAAGAGTGATAAAATGGAATATATGCAATATATATATATATATCTTAAAATATATATATATATGCAATATATATATATGAGTGTACATAGGCTTGGAAGAGTGATAAAATGGAATATATGCAATATATATATATCTTAAAAAAAATATATATATATATATGCAATATATATATATCTTAAAATATATATATATATATGCAATATATATATATCTTAAAAAGATAAAGTCTTTAAAGAGACAGTAAAGGTAGTATAAAAATAAGCCACATAAAGATGGATATTACACAGAGAATCTGGATTGTGTTATCTTTGGGATTCTTAACTGCAGAAAAACATTTGATTGTATAAGCTGTTGAGTTAAGCCAATATGTATATTTTAAAGATACCTTGACTTCAAAATTTGGATGTAAGGATATGTTGCTTTGGAAAGGAGGCTCTACTTCTGTTTCCACAGAAAGCCAGAGGCTATGGATTTGTTCCAGATTAAGATACATCAGGTTTGACCAGCCAAGACCCCCTGAAAGGTCTCTGATGACACCATGGCCCAGATGATCCAACATCCAGAATGGATTCAAGGCAACTGGCTCAGATAATACACCCTCATGGACTACTCCACAATCCTAAAATTTTCTTTGTGTCCCCATAAGATACAGTGTCCTCATCCAGAAGGAAGTAGTATGAGAAGCTATGACCAAATTCCCAAATATACCAAGCTGGCTTTGGAGATGGAATTGGCTTACTCCTTCTCTAAACCCAGGCATATTCCTAAAAGAAAAGGTTGAAAGATTCTTGTATCCCATATCAAAAGAGCCCTCTGGTGTGGGACAGAGAAAAACCAATATTTTTACTTAAAGCAGGTTGATTATAAATACAATCTCTTTCTAAAGAAGAAAAGGGGATAGTTTAGATATGACAGGATGAAAGGGTAGATTAATGAACCTACTTTTAAAGTTTAACAACTTGTTTAAAAAATGTTTTACATTGGTATAGATTTTAGTTTATTGATACAAATTTAGAGTTGGTTTTGTTCTAATATATATATATATATATTTCTACTCTTGTTTAAGGTGCTATGTTTATGTAACTCATTTAGATTGTAATGGATAATTAAGAAATACAGATTTATAATTAGTCTTCTATGATAGTCAAACTTATAGCCATGTTAAGTTTTCTAGGTATACATAGATATAATTCAAACACTTCAAAGACCTACAGAATATGGAATTTAAAATATTTTTAAAAATTTAGACTTTCTGGACAGTGAGACATATCTGCTCCTGGCAGCACCAATTTACTTCAGAGAGGAGGATGGGCATTGAAGACACTCTATATGGAGTTTATCTTCTTCTTGGCCAAAATAGCCATTTGGGCAAAAAATTGTTCTTGCCTGGACTGCTTGATCGACTGGACATGCAGCACCCATAGGAAGGTGACCACTGAACTTTGCTTGGCAAAATGGTCCTTCTGGTTCCTGCTTCACAGAGGAAACTGCCAGACATTCTACAGGACACAGAGAGAAGTGACTGAGAGACTCAAGGCCTGTGGGCTGAAGGCAGATGCCCCAACTTTACAGAAGAACTCTGGATGACTGTCCAGGCTGCCAGCTGTCGCTGTCTATTCTCTCGAGACTCCTGAAAGTTGCTTGCATCCTTCTCCCACTTCTCAGGTAATATTGTATCCTTCTGAGGTCTTTGATGTAGTTGAACACTAGATAGTTATAGTTTTCTTACTCATGATAAAAGATAAGTTATATATGAAACCTTAGATTCACAAATATAGGATAGATAGGATATTTTCTTTAATTTTGCCAAATACAAATAGACTAGATATTATAAATAGACTAGATATTGTAATTGTAATTCTTGCTTAATAATTGTTTTGTTATATGCAATTTTGCTATGTTAAAGTTAAAACCTTCCTTTGTGAAAAAAAGAAAAGGGGAAGTGCTGTGGATGATTTATTGACAAATAAAGTACTGATTGGCCAGTATCCAGGCAGGAAGTATAGGCAGGACAAGGAGAGAGGAGAAGGCTGGGAAGTGGAAGGTTGAGGCAGAGGGATGCTGCCAGCCACTGCCATGAAAAGCGAGATGTAAGGTACCGGTAAGCCATGAGCGATGTGGCAACTTATAGACTAATAGATATGTGTTAATTTGAGATATAGGAACTAGGATAACAAGAAGCCTGAGCCATTAGGCCAAACAGTTTAAATAATATAAGCGTCTGTGTGTTTATTGTATAAGTGGGCCGCAGGACTGACGGGGCTTGGTGGGAGTTGGAGAGAAACTCTCAAGCTACAGTTAGGGGATCAGTTAGAGATTTTGAAGGAGCAGATGAAATTAAACTGTGATTGGAATGTTTCTTGTTATTGTATCACACCCTTAAGATTTAGTGAAAGCAAATATGATTGGGAAAAAGTTAGGATGCATTTGTTGGGTCACCCTAATTCTTCTCAAATGGTTTTTGATTTACAGAAAGAAATCAAAGAAACTTTTGCAAAAAAAGTTACCTGATACGACAGGAATGGACATTATGGAAAGTCTTGCAGGTACTATAGCCTCATTCAATCCTACGAATCACTTTAATAGATTTCTTATCCTAGCAGGTGGTGCCCTTGTTCTAGCAATAGTAACTTTATTGGCTTTAAAATGTGTTTTGGTCTACTTACATAAGATTGTAAGACAGATAGAAAAAAGACTATATTTACTATAAGGCCGCATAACCTTTGAGATAATTGACTTTTTAAATGAAAAAGGGGATCTGTAGTGTATTCCTGCTGAGCTCCTGGCTTGGTTCCAGAGAGTAGCACCTAGACTTAATCCTTCCTTTGTTTAGCCACACCTTTTGTTTCTCTTACCTTTTGTTTCTCTTATTGCCCCATGTGAATCTTGTCTGAGAGTCAAGGATCAGAGAGTCCCCCAAGGATCAAAGGCCTATGCAAAACTTGGTTCAGGAAACCTGGAAAACCATGGTACCTGATAAATCAAGTAATTTGCACTTGACATTTGGTCTCTGGGAGCTCCTTTTAGAGCGCTTTGAAGGTAGGTACATCAATTAACTGGCTAAAATATAATAGAGAGTAGATAAAAATGCCCTAGGTGAAGGGAAAGTGCCCCCTGCAGCCATGAAAGGCTAGATTCATTCTTAAGATGCCTCTGAGTCTTCATTCCATGGACCCGCGGGAACCCACACACCCATGTCATGACCATTCAGTTGCATTGGATGTCCAATTTTGTTCCTTTGGTCCACATGTCTGTTTTTTTTTTTTTGTTTTTGTTTTTGTTTTTGCCAATACACATTGTTTTTATTACTATGTCTCTGTAATATATCTTATGATCTGGAGTTGTAATCCCTCAGCATTAATTATTCTTTTTATCAAGGGTTGTTTTTCTCTCTCCATGGTCTTTTGTGGTTTCATATGAACTTTAGAATACCTTTTTATATTTCTGTGAAGAATGAGGTACAGATTTTGATTGGGATTGAACCTATAAATAGCTTTTGGTAGAATGGTCATTTTTACAATGTTAATTCTACTAATCCACAGACATGGGTGTCTTTCCATTTTCTTGTGTCTCTGTCTCTTTCTTCAGCAGATTTAAGTTTTCATGTAGAGGTCTGTCCCTTCCTTGGTTAGGTGTACCCCTAGATACTGTATTTTCTTTGAGGCTATTGTGAATGAGTGTGTGTCTATAACCACATTCTCTGTATGTGTTATTGGTATAGAATACCAATAGAAAAGCTATTGATTTGTGCACATTGATTCTGTATCCTGCCACATTGCTGCTTCTGCTATGGCTTCCTATCAGCTCTGACCCCCAGGCAACTTTATTTATTAACATACAAATAAAATCACATTTCAGTACAAATAAAATATCACCATAGAGTGGGGTAGTAGGTGGCCAGAATTTTTATTCTTTACCTTCTATCAGTATTTTTCTACCATAAGTACTTTTTATTGACATTATTAAATGAAATTATAAAAGGTATCAGATACTTAGGAATCACACTTATGACTGCCAAATATGTATGTAACATGCCTGACATATGACATATAGTATGTATGTGTGTGTGTGGGGGGGTGTTTACAGCAGGGGTGTAGAACTTTTCTTTATATATTTGAATCACATGCCCCCAAGAACTCTTATAGTTCTAACAGCTTCATGTAAACAGTCCCATAGGAGTCTTGGAGACAAGAACTCAATATCTACATTTGAAAGATGCTAGGCTAAGACATTTAGCTAGGCATAGTTGTGTGTGTCTGTAATCCCAGCACGAAGGAGGCTGAGACAAAAGGGTTGTAGTAGGCTTGAGGACAATCTGGACCTTAAAGTGAGTTCCAGGCCAGCCTGAGTTATGGAGACCTTTCTCAAAACAAAATAAAAACAAAGACATAATTTGTTAATGTAAAACCTTCGTGTTGGCTATGCATGTTCAGAAAGAAGACACACTTCTCACATTCACTCAGCCAGGCTCCTTTGTGTTTCTAAATCTGAATGTGTGTGTGTGTGTGTGTGTGTGTGTGTGTGTGTGTGTGTGTGTGTGTGTGTGTTGGCGTTGCATATGGAGGTCAGAGGACAGCTTTTGGATGGTGGTTCTCTCCTTCCCCCGCAGGTTCTAGGGAGTGAACTCAGCTGCTTGTTGGGCCATCCTGTCAATCCCAGATTCCGTCTTATCACCTATGTAGAGAAGGAACAGGACTTCTACTGGAAATGCCAATGTACAAACCAGAGTGATTACCCTACAGATTTCCATTAAGGATCTGGAAGCTTCTAGCCTGTTTGCCTAGGTTTAGATGGATCATTGGAATCAGCCTGTGCCTCTCTTTCACCCTCTTTCCCTCCCTCCCTCTTTGCCCATTTCCTGTCTTTAAAAACCTTTCATTTTGCTTTCCTGTCATTAAGAGCAGTGTTTACAACTATGGCTGGGGAGTCTATTCTGTGATAGCAAACTTGCCCAGCACACCAAAGCCCCTGGATTTGCCCCCAGTACTTCGGAATGAAAAAAAAAAAAAACTTAAAAAGAAAATTTAGAGCTAGACATCCTGGTGCATGCTTTTAATCCCAGCACTGGTGAGGGAGAGGTGGGCAGACCTCTGTGGATTCGAGGCCAGCCTGATTTATATATTATAGGACAGGTGGGGCCCTGTCTCAAAATTTTTATTTTTAATTATCTGTGTGTGGGGTTTGTGCATGGGTGCCAAAGGAGGCCAGAAGAGAGCACTGGATCCCCCGAGGCTCAAAGCAGGTGCTCTTTAAGAACTGAGCCACCTCTCCAGATGGTCTGATTGTGTGTTTGTCTATGTGAGTGTGTACCATGTATGAGTGTGCAGGGCCCAGAGAGGGTGGTGGATTCCCTGGAGTCAGAATTACAGGCCCTTCTGAGCTGCCCAGTGTGGATGCTGGGATTTAAATTTATGGTCCTCTAGAAAACCAGCAAGGGCTCTAACTGTTGCGCCCCCTCTCCAGCCCGAAAAAGCAAACGTTTATTTTACAAAATAAATTGTGTACATGTGTATTATGTATTGATCATAGGATAAAATATATTAATGAGTTTCAATACAAAATCTAAAAGGCCACTTAAGAGATTAATTTATTGGTAAAGAGATAAAATTAGTATCTATTCCAACACACCCAAAATCATCCTTGTGCATATTAAATAATTAAAACAATAAATTAGCAAGCCAGCTGTATCCCTACCTTACAAATAAGTTCTAAAAACTTATTTGATATGGAGGTCTTCTCAAAATCAGTTCACAAAGCCACTTAAATAATGTGAGTTGACTACAGTATTTTATGTTGTTTATGTATTTGGGGTTTACTGTATCTTCAGGAAGACTCCTCATACACACACAAGGCCTCAGGATCATGTGCATCTTCTCGGTGTAGGTGAACATCTAGTATCACCTCAGCAGTCCCCAAGTTGTGTCTAGGACTCAGAAGAGAAGGAATAGGGGTTCTAACAGCCTTAACCAACTTGGGTAGGATACAAAGTGTGGTGATATTTTATTTGTGCTTTAATAAATAAAGCTTGCCTGGAGATCAGAAGAAAATGCCAGCCACAATACAGAAGTCATGCAATGTTAGCACATGCCTTTAATCCTATCACTTGGCAGGCAGGATCTCTGTGTGTTCAAGGCCACACTGGAAACAGAGCCAGATGTGGTGGCACACGCCTTAAATTCCAAAACTAGTCAACCATGGAGGTCTGTAGGTCTGTACAGACAGACAGGAAGTAACAGAGCTGTGTAGGAAGAGGAAGTGATGTAGTTGAATGGAGAGAGCAAATCAGATGGCAGAACAGCAAGACATAAAGACATGGGTAGACAGGAAGGAACTCGCATTTGGAAGCTGCAGAGTTGGTGAGGTAAGGTTAGCTGTGGCTATTTCCCTGATCTCTCTAAGGTTTTCACCCCTATATCTGGCTCCATGTTTTGTATTTAATAAGACCATTTAGAAATTTATCTGCAGTGAAATCTGCAGGGGTGGTTGGACAACTTTCCTCCACCCCAACTCCAGGTAAAGCACAAGCGTAAAGCAGTCGACTGCAGAAAGAGAAGTCACCAACACTGGGAATTTCTTAAAATTTACTCATTTTCAGAGACTGTGGGCTAAACAGAACAATGCAACACTTTTTCAGGTCCCAAAATTGAAATTTCACACACACACACAAATCCCTGGCTTTAATTTTGCTGATTCACTAGTTACACCAATAGCTGTTTTATCACCTATTTTTGTTTCATAATCTGCTTGACTGTAACACTTCTATTACCCACACACTTCTCACAGAACCATGGGTTGTGGTGCCTTAGCCTGGATTCCGGAATTCAGGCAGAGCAGTGCAGCTGCAGCTTCACATCTGTACTCGCTACTTTGCTGTTGTGTGAAGACTTACTGTGTGTCTGCACGAGTGTGGTGTGTGCACATGCCTGCAGATGTGTGCACGAGGCGCCCGGGAGAGGGGTCAGTGTCCTCCATCACTCCTCCTGCTCCTCAGGGTCTGGTCCTCCTGCCCCTATTCCCTCAGAACTGGGATTACAGATGTGAGCAGCTGCCCAGCTTATGACATGGGTGCTGGGCTGAGACTGGGAGTGAATTCTCTTTAGCTTCCTGTTCTGAATTAAGAATAGCTCTCAGGGGCACACATGGGTGAGAAGCTCAGAGGATGCCCCTCAAATACCACATCAACCACAGCACCACTCACCTGAGTGGAGAACAAATCACCATCCAAGAGAACAAAGCCAACAGAAACAAACCTTATCCAAGGCCCTCAATTCCTTTTAAAATCTACTTATTACTATTATGGTGCACCTGTTGGTGTGTGCCAGTGTGCAGGTTAGAGGACAATTTGGGGAGTCAGTTTTCCTTCCATGGTGGGTGCAGGGGATTAAACTCAGGTCAGGCAGCCATCTTGGTATGTCTGTGCCATAAACTCTCAGGTAGAATTCTAGCATCCAATTTTCAGCAGTGTAGACACAGTCAATGTCTGAGCTCCTTTGGTTATAGCTGGATCCCGGCATCACTGGCACAACTCCTAGGGGGGCCAGGAAAAGGGTCTAGGCTAAAGGAAGGGATCTCTGTACAGTCTGTCCTATGGAAGAAGAAGCACAAACAGTTCACCCCTGAACCACTGGACCACATGCTCTCAGGTCTGGCCAGGCCACCAGGTCTCGTTGGGTAGGCTCAGTCATTTGGTCTACATCACAGGCCCAGCTTCCATACCAAGGCCACTTCAAGTCTCAGAAAAAGCAGATTTCAACTGTTACAACCTCTAAGCAGCTTGCCCAGGATTCTCAAGAGCAGATATGTGCATCTGTATCTAACATGCGTGCAGCTTTTCCGAGTTTATCTCTTCTTTTTGTTTGTTTCCAGAACAAGTTTGGAAAGTTGAAGCCGACAAAAGAGGAGAAATTATCAGCATATTCTAGGTTCTGCCAGACAGTCTTTTATTACATGATAAAAGCAACACTAGGCACTAGATCTTGTAAAATATGCTCTGACCAACTTTCTGAAATTAAAAATGCATAACCACATCTGTAGGATTTTTAATGAACAAAAAAGTTAAATACAAACTTTCATATACAAAATAAATGACTGTAAAGATGACCTCAGAGCCAGGTATTAAATCTCTCTCCAGAGGCCTCAGTGGGCATGCTAATGAGCCAAGAACTTAATTTCAGCTTTATATATATTTATATATTTTTTAAAGAAAAAAACTCTGAAGAAAAATAGGCTTAAATTGAGGAGCATCTTCTGAAATAGACGGTTCAGGCCAGCCCTTTACCATTGTGAGGGTCATACTCAACCACACCTAGGATGAAACATTTATGGTCACAGTTACTTTGAATCCAGTTTCGAGAGGAAGCCAAGCTACTTCAGTTCTAAAAAAGAAAGTCTCTAAGATGAGCACGCACTGCTCTGAGGACACAGAGACTGAGGTCCTTGGCCACATTTCCATGAACTGTGCCTGTGTCAGAGCGGCAGAGCCTCTAAGAGGCAGCCAGATCCCCACAACACAGCAGCGTCATTTCTTCTGGCGTTTTCAAGCCTCAAAAGGGAGAACGTTAACTTCATGTCGGCAGTTCCTACTCCAGCATTAGAGAAGCTAGTCAACACCCCCTCCCTCCCCCTGCTGAGGCCCCTCTGCAGCAGGGGGTGGCAGTTTGATTCCATTCTTTTCAGAAATAAATAGTCCAAACAAATTATTATAGTTAATTATAGAAGAGCAGTGAGAAAAGGGCACTGCCCAGTGTTTGCAAATGAGTGAGTGAATGAATGCATGGGAACAAATACAGAAAAAACAATTCATAGAACAAAGCCTGCATTTCCCACATTCATATGGAAATAACTTTAAAACAAACAACATTAATTAGCATTTGTTCTTGTTTGGGGTGAACAGTCCAGGGCTCTGGGCAGGCACAGCCTTACAAACAGGGCTGCAAGCAGCCCCTCCACACCTCAAGTCAGGGCTACTGTGGAGAGGCCTTCATGCACTCTTGATAGCCCAGTACCTGTGAAAGAACAGAAATGATACGGGGACTTTTAACCCATAATGCATGAGGTATATGGAAACATCCATGAAAGAACCACCAGCAGCTAGAAGACCCAGGGCAGGGCATTGTCACAGCAACTGCTGGTGGAGGATTTCCTACACCATCTTCTTCCGGAAGAGAGGCATCTGGTGCTGAAAAGAATCCCACAGACAACAGTATTACACACTTCTGCACACAATATCACAGCATGACAGCCTTTAGGTGTCATCACATACATAAAATAGGATGCACATGTCTATCAATCAGCTTTACATCATGTATAAATTTCTGAAGCACAATAGGCTTTCTTGTCCTAATCTTCCCGGCTATACCTCCAGTGCTGGGATTATAAGGTATGTGTTGCCATGTTTGACAAAGGTTCTTGTTTTATTTTGTTTGTTTGCTTGAGAAGGGTCTTGCTTAAGAGCCTAAGGTGCTATGGTCAAGAGCTTCTTCTGCCTCAGCCTCCCCAGTTCTGGGATTGTAAGTGTCCCACACTTATATACATACATTATGTGTGATTACATGTACATATATATGCACTTACAAGTTAGAAAAACCAAAGCTGAATATAGAATCATATACTACAGGGACAATAATAAAAATAGCAGAAAGAAGGAGGAGGAGGAGGAGGAGGAGGAGGAGGAGGAGGAGGAGGAGAAGAAGAAGAAGAAGAAGAAGAAAGCACCAAATGGGAATGTCTAAGCAGTTGCACAATAGGAAACTTTTCTACATTCTAAGTAAACATCACTTAAAAAAAATAACTCATGCCAGGCAGTGGCGGCGCATGCCTTTAATCCCAGCACCCAGGAGGCAGAGCCAGGTGGATCTCTGTGAGTTTGAGGCCAGCCTGGTCTACAGAGCAAGATCCAGGACAGGCACCAAAACAACACAGAGAAACCCAGTCTCGAGGAAAAAAAATCACTTTTATATTAAAAAAAAATGACCTTAGGGCATGAAGGTATGGCTCCCTGGGAGAGGTCTTGCCTAGTATTTATGAGGCCCTGGTTTCAATTTAAATGGCCTTTATTTAAAAAGCAGGAAAAAGACAGGTGGTGGTGGTGCACCCCTTTAATCCCAGCACTCCAGGGGCAGAGGCAGGTGGATCTCTGTGAATTCAAGGCCAGCCTGGACTACAGAGTGAGTTCCAAGACAGCCAGGGCCACACAGAGAAACCCTGTCTCAAAAAATTAAAACAAATAAACAAACAAACAAACCCCAAAAAAATAGAGGGTCCCACCTTTGGCCTATTTGCGGTGCATGGCTATACACGGATAGAGCTAGCTCTCTATCACACACTACTGGGTTTCCGGAGGATGCGTGTGGCAAAAGTCTTAATCCACGATCATACTTTTTTTTTTTTGAGACAAGGTCTTTCATTATGTAGCTCTGGCTGGCCTGGCATTCACTATGCAAACCAGACTGGCCTGAAACTCACAGAGACCCTCAGGTCTCTGCCTCCCTAGTGCTGAGATTAGAGGCATGTACCATATGCCCAGCCTTAACATGATTCTTAAGTTATTTTAAATAGTTCAAGACATCCAAGGGCTCAGCAGACTATACGCCTAATATGCACAGTGGTGCACACTTATAATCATAGCAATCAGGAGACAGAGGCAGGAGAATGAGAAGTACCAAGGTCATCCTTGGCTACATAGTGATTTCCAGGCCAGCCTGTGCTATGGGAGACCCTGTGTCTCTCAAAAAAAAAAAAAAAAAAAAAAAAACCAAAAAAACAAAAAACAAAAAACAACTCACATAAAACATTACTTTATTCCTAGTAAAGCTGAGAGTGTATTCTCAGAAAGATATGAATTCAGCAGGGCAGCCCTGGTTACTTCATGTTCCTCCAAAGCATTTAGTTCTACTAGTCAATGAACAGTTTGTTTGGCATACAGGAGCTATCCAACAGAGGTCTATGGATGAGAAATATTTATGATTGGGGTTCACTCTGGCTGTAGAAAGACTGAGAGTCCACTATCAAACAGGAACTTAAGGGTTCCTGATGTACTTGAATTTCCTCTCAAGTCTGACATCTTTCAGAAAGGAAAGCACGTTCATTTATGCTTCCATCTTAGACCTGGGGCTGAAGTCCTCACAAGGCGGGGCTTCTCCTCACTGTCATCTATCCTCACATGCCTCCCTTTAGCTAAAAACAGGAACACATAGGAACCAATCAAAAATGGAGTTCAAGGATAAGTAAATTATACCACCCGTCATCAAGAATTCTTGGTCAAGTCCAGGAATACAGCCCATGACGAGCATGCACATCACTGATTCTGAGTGGGGCCTCACCTAAGGTTCCTAGAACAGTCTGTCTGTGAGAAGAGCTTGTCGTGGGCCAGGCACTGCCAAAGGACAGGAACAAGCAAGGACACGAGAAGCAGCTTGGACTCACCTGAGTAAATGTGATAGGTTTGTCCCTAGAAATATAATCTGCATATTTACAAGTAAACATTCCACAATCACTCCCATTCAACTGTTGAGGAATCTCCTAAAACAAACAGAAAGGGGGAAGAGGTAAAATATTGTTACATACACACCCTTAGTCTCTCTCTAAACATCACTGTGGAAAAACAGTACGACAAAGGTGGATAAATCTGGTGTTGCACACACACAGATGCACACACAAACACAATCACTCTTACTCTTTGTGGTATAAAAACCCTAATCATGACACAGCACATGAGGCCCCATAGAAACATCTGACAGAAAAAAGAAGTAAAGCAAGTGAGAGTTCTAAGAGAAACAGAACCCATCAGACATGATGGGGGTGGGAGAAGGAGGAAGAGCATTTGATCATGACAAGAACACTAGCGGTGATTATTTCAGATTATTATAAGCTTTAAATGTGCTTGAATATGACACATATTTACTTCAATATGAAGAGGTCTAACTTAACATTGGTGCAGCCATGACAGGCTGCGGACTAACACTACTGGGCCTGGGCCTCACCATTACAATAACCAGGAAAAGCCACAAACTGTACCCTGTGGGAGACCCATCAGAATTGAGACAAACAAGCACTAAATGCTCTAGAACATGAAGGACAGCTCACACAATCTGTCTATAGATCGCCAGTTTCCTTGCAGCAAATGCCAGTACCAGTCACTGTTTGATACAACTGAGCTCAACGCTCTCCCTGGTCCAATAGCTGTGTCGGAACCGATGGGAAGTCCAAGCTCGAGCTTGCAATAAAGGTTCTTTGCTTTTGCATGTGAACTCTGACTCCTGGTGGTCTCCGGGGGCTCATGACGCAGGCATAACAAATACTGCAGAGGTTACACGGTTTTAACAACCAGAACAACTGCCGGCTGCTTAGGATCCCTAAAGTTGCACGTGAGATGAGAAAACCATCTCAGAGGTTTTAACCAACTAGGATCACTCCTTGAGTTATGTCCCTGAGGCAGAAACAACTAGGAGCAAGCAGCTCTAGGAACATCAGAAGATAAACTCATATGGAAAAAGCTGTGTGCCAAGGTCTGTATCATCCCCATCTTGGCTTGACATGACCGTGGCCATCTTGAAATGTGACCCTAACTGAGCCTGAGTTGAACCTGGTCAGTTTCCCCAGCATATAGTTTCCTAGTATACTGTGGCAGGTAAAGCCATTGAAGTGGTATGTATGGGAGCTGTAGGACCAGACTTTGACACCGAGAATACACAGAATGTGCCTTTATTCTCTAATATTAGCTCAAGAAAAAAAAAAAAACAGAAAATTATTGTTAGATGGGGCCATTTCTATTGTGACCTAACCTTCTGAGCCAATCAGAGGTAGCCACTGGGCCTGCTGCCACTTTGTGCCATGCTTCTGTCCACATGGACTATAAGCTGCAGTCTGTAGTCAGGGGTCTGCCTGCCTTTGATCTCACAATACCCTGGGTCCCATTTTCAGACACGAGACTGGACTTTCCCAAAACAGTTTATATTTAAAGCAAGATAAAAGACAAGAAGCAACTATCTTGGCTATACTGAATGGCTATAGGTTCAGAAGTAGGCCACTTAAGAAATATAAGCTGGGGCTGGAGAGATGGCTCAGCAGTTAGGAGCACTGACTGTTCTTCCAGAGGACCCAGGTTCAATTCCCAGCACCCCCATGACATTTCACAACTGTCTGTAACTCCAGTTCCAGGAGACCTGACACCCTCACACAGACATACAGGCAGGCAAAACACCAATGCACATAAAATAAAAATAAATTATTATAAAAAAGAAATATAAACCTTAGGACTGAGATTGTATCCACAGAGCCTAAATTTAATCTTTAGTGTCACAGACACACAGACACACACACACCCCAACCACACTTCTGGAAATTGTGTGCTTACAGAATGAGAGAAACAAGAAAGAAACACAGACAAGTGTCACTTACATGTGGCTTCATGCTGTAGTGGGCGAAGGGGTTTAGAGTGGCGATCGTGGCTGGCCGTGGCTATCACAGTGGCTGTGGCAGAGGAAGAGAGTGCTGGATGCTGTGGTGGCAGAAGAATCACGAGCCATGGTTACCTTTTTAGAGCTTTATTAGGAGGAAGGACAGAGAGACAGAGAGAGGGAGATAGAGACAGAGAGACAGAGAGAAAGACAGCACAGAGGACAGAAAGAATACAGAGAGTGAGAGACAGAGACAGAGATAGTGAGACAGAGAGAGACACACAGAGAGAAAGAGACTGTGCGGAGGACAGAAAGAATACAGAGAGAGAGAGAGTGGGAGAGCATGTCTGCTTTTTAGGCTGGGATGCCATCGCAGGCTGATAACATAATAAGGACAGAATCCTTACATCCCGGACTTTCGCTTATTATAAAAGCAGCAGGTAGATGGGAATAGGGGCATCGTTTCTCTCAAAAGCTGCTTCTAGCTGACTGTTGGACATCAGTTGGCTCTGGGGGGAATGGGGAAGGGGGGTCTTCCAAGGTAGACAGGCGTTGTGAGATACTGTCTGCTGTCCATTGCTCTGGAGACATGCATCCCTCTTGGCTGTGCTGGGAACCTTCTGTCTGACAAGATGCTGGTGACACAAAAGAATGCTTAGAGAGAAAAGAATAGTTATTATTTCATTTTTTGGAGTGTTTTTAGACCAAGGGAGTTGGCACTTATCTGAGGTAGATCCAGCCTGTCCAGTTAGATTTAAGCTGGTTTTGAAACATGTTAAGCTTTATCAGAGACAGATTATTTTAAAGCACCTGATTCATTTACTAGTTCGGCATCCAGGAGACAGATGATCAATTATTAAAAGCATTTTGTAGTAATAGATGTTTATGTTAAAGTCTTTTTTGTAGTGCCCAGAAGCTTTTGGGTCTGGGGGTGTAAATACCTTTTAGCTGTTACAGTTTCTTACTTAATGATCTCTGGACTCCAGATCTGTGGTGGTCCTGTACCATTAGCTGAACAGTGAGTTAGAACAGGGAACTGGGAAGAGAAAAGCTTGTGGTGCATGAGAACTTACTTTTTGGAATTAGGGACAAGGCAAAGATCAGGGACCTGTCTGTGTGGACGTGAGAAACACAGGCTAGTAGATCTGGAGTGAGGCAATGAAATGAAAGCTCCTATCTTAGTTGGAAATCTTTTCCCATTAAGTAACTCTGAAAGTTCAATTAAATCTGGTGAGGTGGGTAAGGCTGTCTTTTGTACCCCGACAATAGGGAAATGAGGAGAGGTGGCATCCAAAAACTTTCAGGACTGTATCGGTGGTTTTGGTGTCCAGAAGGAAAGAAATGGATCGCTTCCCTGCTGTGTTCTGGGTTCCCTGCCATGTCTGTAGCTAAGCCTAGGTCTGCTGGAGGTCTTAGCTTGATGTACCCATGCGTCTTGGTGCCTGGGGGCAGTCAGCTGACTAGCTGTCTTTATAGGTGGCACTTATAACAAGGCTGTTGATGAGCATGGCAGGGCACTTGCTAGTGTGGCCTTTTCCTCACTTAAAACAGGGACCCAACAGCTTTTGGGAATCAGTGAGTGCCAGCACTTGGCAATTTTGTTTTCGGGCTTTTATCTCTTCCCTGGCACACCTTAAATGCCACAGATGACTCTTTTGCCTGTGGGGTCAGAAACCTTGCTTTTCAGATGCTTCAGTTTTAGTCGGGGTGGTCTAGGGAACAAGAGACGGATTTTACTCTGTGTCCTGAATTTGTTTTTTTGTCTGATGATTGCTGGCTTAAGGACAGCTTTTGGAAGATCTGCCAGGAGGCAGACTATAAACGATCCTTTTGGAAGACTTGTCTGAGGCTATAGGCTGATTTTTGGCTTAAGAGCCATCCTGATTACTGTAAACTTATTTGTATGGATCTTAGCTGCTTCCAGACCTGTCTGTGCCTCTCAAGGCAGTTTGAGAATGAGTGGGTGGAGTGAAGGTGAGTCAGTGCGAGAGTCAGTAGAAGCCACCCAAGCCCGCCCATTTGAGCCTGCCACTGCCGGTCGAAGTCAGACAGAAAAGGTTGCACATGGTAGAGGAAAAGAAAACATCAGAAGTAGGGAGGGAGAAGGGTTCATAGCTTTAGCAGAAAGCTTGGGGATAAAGTAACTCTTTTATTTGCCCGTTCACTGGCAGAAGTTCCCGCAAAGCTGTTTTGTAGCCAGATTTACCCGTATATATATGCCAATGTAAGTGGTAAATGTATCCGCCCCTTTGTCCCACGGCTCTAGCCGAGAGAAAAATAAAAAATTAAAATAACAAACTGGGATCAGACTCCAGTCTCAGGCATCCCCGAGGAGAAAAGAAAGATCTATGAATCAGCTCAGGTTAGCCACCCTCTTCATCAAGGGATGCTAAGGGCTGAGGTGTATGCTGGAGGTGGTCCACCTGATGGACCAAGACAGCATTGACCCCCTTGTCAGGAGCAGCAAAAATGTGTCATTGCCAGTGCAGCCCGAGGACAATTCCCAGGGTGTCTGTCGCAAAGACTATAGGTCAGACTACAGCCTCGAGAATGGCAGAGGAACTCACTGTGTAGTGAAGAAACATGGCGGGAGCAGTAGCGGTGTGGGGGTCCCGCAGAGGTGAGGGACTCACACGCACGCTCGTGGTCTCCGGTCTTGTGGTCTCGCTGGAGTGGGGAGGAGGCAGTGGCGGCGGTGGTGGTCGCAGCAGGTCCTAGTTGATCTCCCCAAGTCTGAATGGCACCAATGAAGGGGTTTAGAGCGGCAGTTGTTCCTGGCCGCGGCTATGGCAGAGAGAGAGAGAGAGAGAGAGAGAGAGAGAGAGAGAGAGAGAGAGAGAGAGAGAGAGACTGTGTGGAGGACAAAGAGAATATATAAAGAGAGTGGGAGGGCACGTCTGCTTTTTAGGCTGGGACACCCTCGCAGACTGATGATGTAATAAGGACAGAATCCTTACAGTGGGTCCACTCTAAGAGATTGAGATCTGTATTTCTTTTGGTCTTACTTTCATCCTGCAAATACTGACTAAAGAAAACAAAAACAAATAGTGACATGTTGAAAGGTAATCATCATGCATGCCTACTTAAAAAAAAACAAAAACCTTTAAAACAAACCAACAAAATTAAATAAAAAAATTAAGTAAGCAAGCAAGCAAGCAAAGAAATAACCCCAGATGTGTAAACCCTAATGCATTAAAGAGGAACAGAAAAAAAAAATCAAGACAGCATACCTCCTCTAGAATTACTGTATTACTGATTAACCATCCAGTAATGGTATCTAGTAAGAGTGATTTTGATGAAATCCCAGAAAACTCAAGATAATGATAACAAACATGTTCAAGAACACAAACAGATGAATAAAATAAAGATGATTGTGGTGAGCCACAAGATATAGTATAGAGATTCAGTTGTGTATTAAAGCTATAATTTGACTGCCCAAGGGTCTGTCAAAAGGCAAGCCATTTATTATGAATATTTGCTGTTATCCAGCTCTTAATGTTTCAGCTGTATTCTGCTATGAAATTTGTGCATGCCCAAATATTCCCAGACCATTTGGCAAACAGGTCAGCTCCTCAGACTTGCTGAACTTCTAGGTAACTAACTCCCCCAATAAGCCTAGGAGACAGGCTGGCTGGAGAAACATAGCTTGGTTTCTTGTGCACATGAAGCTCAGGCCATGCTCTTGCCTTGAGGCCTAGTGGTTCTTCAGAGCAGCTGACTGAGAACAAAAGAGGTTTTTACATATCAAGGTGGAAGGTAGGGTGGAGCAACATTCCCGAGGGGGCAAAGATCCAGGTGGCCAGGGGAAGAAGGGACAGGCGTTTTCTGTAGAGGAGACAGAACAACACCGCCCAGGAGAAGGGAAGAACACAGAGATTTCATAGATGGTAAGACAGAACTCTTGTAGAGTTCATCAGAGCCACAATAGAGAGCAAGTAGAGATGGAGGGTGAAGAAACAGAGGATGAAGATGAGGCTGGAATCATAAGAGCTTAGTTGTTAGCAGGACTATGAGAGGACAGGAAAAGAGGGGACATAGAGGAACTGAGTGTCAGGATGGAGCTGAAGCTATGTAGACAGGATTTCATCCCAGAGAAATAAAGTAGACGTACAAAGAGCTTGGTGTATCTAGTTTTATTCCTGCCTTGAATGCCTGATGGAGCTGTAGCTGAATTGATAAAATTTTGTCTTAGAGGAATAAAGTTAACAGACATAAGAGCATAGTATACATAGATTTTTTTTTCCCTTAGCTATCCCACACCAGACATAGCATCTTCCCTGGACTCTGGGCAATCCATAAGTGATGGATGTTATGAAAGAAAAAAATCAACAAAGAGAGAGACACTGAAGAAAGCCAAGCAGAAATGCTGGAAATAAACCCTGGCAAGTCAAAATTTAAAACTGTGGGAGTCTCAGCAACAGAACAAGTCAAGAAGAGGACAGAAGAGAAATGAAACAACCCCACAAGGCTAAAGATCAAACAATAAAAAGGTACTGGTGGGAAGTACAAGATATATGTGACATTCTGAAAAGATCCAATTTATGGATTATAAGGATAGAAGGAGAAATCTCATTCTAAAGGCACAGAGGCCATTTTCAAAAGAATCACAACAGAAAATTTCCTAGCGTTAGGAAAACAAATGCCAACCTTGATACAGGAGGCATATAGCACTGAACAAACCAGAAAAGTCCCTCCCTGGTCATGTTACAGTTAGAATGCTACAGACACAGACAGGAAGTATACTGAAGGTGGGCGGCAAGAGGGAACACCAAGCCGCAGCCCATCTGAGTAACTGTGGGAGCCCACAGAGGCTTCCTTAGTGAGAACTTACTCAGGATCAGAGAATCTGAGCTGCTTCACCAAGCAGGGCTGCATAATGGGATGATTTCACCATGGGTGTGATTACACTTGGCTGGATGGTGTGCTTGGATCTTGCAAGCAGGTGGTCTTTTGCTTGGCCCATGGCATGTTATAAAAGCCCTTTTCAATGAAGGACAAGGCTGGTGGGTATTGACCAGGCCCTCCCGAAGCTATCCTGTGTTTCTGTCTTTCTTCTTGTCATCTAGGTCTCTCTTTCCATCTGACATTCCTTAATTCCTCTCTCCTCTACCTAGGAACCTTCTAAAAGGTGGGAGCTGGACCCCCACAAATAATGCCAATTTGTAGATGAACAATCTTATTAAATAAGAAACACAGAGCCAATTGCAGAGTTAAAAGCCCAAGAGGTCAGAGCAATAGCTAAGAGCTAAAAACCTTGCCCTTCACTGCCGCTGCTGTCCTCCTCAGCAAGAGAGCTACTTCATGTGTATCTGTCTTCTTATAGACTTTCTGTTCTGTCTCTGACCCCAGATAAGTTTATTAGGGTGCACAATATTTTGGGGAACACAATACCACCACACCAATTAGTCAACAAACATTAAAATCCAGAAGGGCTTGGGGTGATATTTATCAAGTTCTGAAAGTTATCTGCCAGTGTGGAATAATATAAGCAGGCAAAGTTACCTGCCATTATTGGAGGAAAAATAAAAAATTCTGATAAAGATAAAAGTAATTTATGACTATACCAATCCAACTCTGCAGGTGATTGTTAAAGAGATCCTGACTAAAGAGAAAAAAAATCTACCCATGAGGCTCAGGCCAGATGAACCATGCTAGAATTAAATACTAAGGAAGGACAACCCCAAACAGTACAAAACAAATAAAATGGCAGGAATCCGATAGCTTGGTTTAGTCTTAACAAACCTAGGAAAACAGAAGTAATTCTTTGTATCCTATGTTGTGCCCAGATCGCGACCCCCAGAGAGACCACCAAGGACGAGCAAGCCGGAATGCAAAAGCAAGGTTTAATCGTGGATATCCAAATGCAACACAAGCCTAGGCAGGGACTTCGTCCAACAGATCCAACGCAGTGGAAGCTGGAGGAAGTTTTTAAAGGGAAAAATCACAAGGTTACATCATTTAGGAGGTGCTAGTATGGGTACAATTCTGATTGGCTTGTGTCTAGGAATTCCAGAAATCACAATTCAGTTTTCCTTCTAAGGAAGTAGTTGCCCACCACCATTTTTCATTGGCTGCCCCCAGATGGGGGCATCTGGAGATTACCCAGTCACTATGGAAACTAGGGTTGGGACATTCTATGGTCAAGCAGCTGCCTAGGGAGCCAGGGAGAGGACATTCCATAGTCCGGCAGCCATTACCTCCTGACTACCTTGTGACTCTGTACTTTTACACTTCCTGGTTTCTGGAATCTGAACTGACTGGTCTCAGTAACTTCTGGCCTGTTCCAGTAACTTATGGCCTGTAGCTAAAAGGAGTAGTCTTAGGCCTTTACAGTCTTAGGCCTTTAGTTTTGGGGTGAGAGCATTTTGGTCTTATTTTGGTTCCACACCTATTCATCACAATGGAATATGTCTACAGGTGAACATCAAGAGAAACCCTAAGGCACACACAACTGATGTTGATGAAGCCAGTGGAATATGTCTACAGGTGAACATCAAGAGAAACCCTAAGGCACACACAACTGATGTTGATGAACTGTGAAAGCCTAGACTTAACTTCACAGGCTCAGGAATATGCCATGATAACTTGAATGGATACAGAGCAGTATTCTCCTGCAGACATCCTGTCTGCTGTTTAAAGGAAAGCTTAACAAGATCCTGTCTGTGGTTTATGGCCCTTGGAGATATCTACATAATCCTGCTGAGCAGTCCAGATAGTCCTGTTCAGCGGGTTGTTGTTCCCTGCCGAAAGTTTAGACCAATAGATAAAAAAAAAAAAAAAATCACCGTGCCCCTTCTACCCAATCCCAAGTTGCCAGTTCCCAGCTTGTGGTTTTTCCCTTTAAAAATCCTCTGCACCTGGGCTTGTGGCTGTCGTCATCTTTCCTTCCATCTGCCTTGCAGCGGCCCATGTTGAACCTGAATGTAGCGATAACGCCCGTACTACCTGTGTACTGAAAAACAGAGACAAAAGACAGTGGATCATTCACCTCAGCTGAATGCCGAATGCCGTTTATTGAAAGAGGGAAGAAACCTTAAATACAGGCTTACAGCACAATGGGAGAATCCCAGAGGGCAGAAGTTTGCTACTGATGTTTACAATCTTGCATCTAAGCTGTTAATGCCCAATATGCAGGATACACAAACAAGGAACTTCCCTTAAGCATTCAGAAGGGTGGAAACCAGCAGGGAATTAGCATAGGGAGGACATCTGGTCAAGGTTGGCAAGCAGGCAACAGTTACCCAAAATGGGAGGGCCAGGGCCCTACAGGTCCCCCCTTTTTACTAAAAAATGAGCTTCTGACTTAGGTTGTATGGGACGTCAGCAGGTCACCTTACCTGTCATGGAGACACATGCCCAGGCCACACAAATGCTCTGTCTTAGGTTGGTGAGTGCCCCCCAAGCATTACCCGTCTCTGAATACTCATTATCATACAGGCTCAACCACGTGAGCTGTAGAGTTAACTGCTGCCAAAGATCTCAAAGTGGCACTGGGCTTGCAATCTGTGCATTTGACACAGAGAAGACCAACAGAAGTCCAAATGCACCAATAGCCAGTAGGCTAAAGGCAATTGAATCATTCCCTACCTTAATGAGCCTTACTGCAAATTGGAGTCCTTGTAAGATGGTATCCCAAAAGCAAGTGGAACTTGAGTTTATAAATTTTATAACTTTCAAAGCCAATCAAAATGTATTTAACTGTTGAATTAAATTTATCATGCCCAATAGAATAAAAGAGTAATTAACTGTGGTAGCTACTCTTGCTGCCAGGGTCTCCATTGTGCTAGCTGTAGTAACCAATTATGAAATAGCAATCCCAGAAACAGTAGCAACAGTGACCACCACTGTGATAACAACAAACATTGGCAACAGCAATTTCAGAATCTCTTCTGGAGCGTGTGAGCACCATCTGTGTCTTACTGCCACAGTCCACTGGCATGGACACAACTCCAGGAACAAGAACCACCAAGGCCCATTTTTCTTGATCCCAGCATGACTTAAGCTGGCAGCTCTGCAAAAGAACAACTAAGAACCATAAAGAGAAAACAGACAGCATACAAGGAGCAGAACTAATGGTCTCAATAATGGCTACATTCAGGCTCACAAATTTTAAGGTATCTTCAAAAGAGGCTAGATGAATTTCAGGAGGCCAATAAATGTTTCACAGAGCCACTCCTGAAAAGTAGGTACTACACCAGCTTGAAGAGGGTTACAAAATGTGAAAAGGCTTAGCTGGCATGCTACTGTTAACAAATGGAGGTCAGTGACCTTCAGGGTTATCCTTAATCTCCAAGGTGTCTAGGTGACACGTTCTCAAACATACTTGAAAAAGCAGTTACAGTACCTTACCTTCTGAAGAATCCAACTGCATGGCTATAGTTCCTAGGCTTACATTAATGCTTGCCAAGGCTGGCCATATTGAGCTCTCAATCCCCATTGGCATCAGAAGGGGAGAGTTCTTCACAAAGGACAATAGGTCTCTGCCATGTTGGGATTCAGCAGCAGCTACAGGGTGCACACAGCACTCAGGAACCCAAAGAGGAACCTCATTGTCCTGTGTAAAGACACAAACAGATCCCTGGGCCCACACCAACACTGTATCGGGTCCCCTCCAAGTGCCAGTAGAAAGATCCTTCCATTGCACCAGAGGATGATTTGCAACAGGAGCCCTCCAGTGCTTATCTGCAGCAGATACTCCAGCAAAATCCACCAATAAAAAATTTAAAATATATAAAATAAGGGAAAGAATAGAATGTGGAGAGGAGAGATGAGCCCCTAGCTCCCCCTTTTTACTTTAGCAATATATGTTTTTAAGGTACAATGGCAGTGTTCTACTATAGCCTGTCCTTGAGGATTATAAGGAATACCAGTCTTATTAATGATAGAAAAATCTTGGCAGAATTTTGAAAATCCCATAGTGCTGTAGGCAGGACCATTATCAGTCTTTATGCATTTTGGCACTCCCATGTAAGCAAGAGCATGAAGACAATGATTCTTTACATCTTTAATTTTTTCCCCTGAATGGGCAGAAGCAAAAATTAGAGAGGAGTATGGATCAATAAACACATGGACATATTGTAATTTTCCAAAGGAAGGCACGTGTGTGATGTCCATTTGCCACACATGATTAGGTAAAAGTCCTCAGGGATTAACTCCCAAATGAGGAACAGTTAAAAATTCAGCACAAATAGGACATGATTTAACTATCTGGATGGCTTGTTCCCGGGTTATGCCCGTATGATGATGAAGAGATCCAGCATTAAGATGATAACATTGATGCAACTGAGTAGCCTTTTCAAAGGCAGAACAAACTAATGTGACAGCCATAATGAGTAATGGCATCAGCCCTCTGATTACCTTTGCTTAGAGGTCCAGGCAATTGAGTATGAGCTCTAATATGGCCCACATAAAGGTTATGTGAGTGGGGCCATATGAGTCCTTGCACTTGCAATAAATATTCATGAATGGGAGAAATGGATGGTTTGTAGGCTGGTGTCTCCAAAGGCATAACTGCATGTGCCACATATTGGCTCTCAGTATAAATGTTTAAAAGCTCATCAGAAAACATCTGTAAAGCAAGCAACAGTGCCCATACCTCCACCATCTAGGCAGAAGTGCCTTGGACTTTCATTCTCTTCACTATGTTACCAGAAATTACCACAACAAAACCACGTGAAATGCCATCAGTAAATACCACACAGGCCTGAGGAATAGGAGTCATCTACACTATCTTGGGAAATATAACAGGATGCAATTAAAAAAATTGACACACATTATTAGAGGGCTAGTGAGTATCAAACCGACCCTGCATGGAGCATGTCAATATGGCCCAATCATTATCATTAGCTTGCAACCATTTTGAGACTGGGTGTCTGGGGTCACCACAATATCTGGCTCTTTATCAAAAGTTTGAACATTGATCTTGATTCCCTTAAATATAATCTGAGCAACAGCCTGAGGATAAGGAGTAATGGTTTTTGCTGGAGAAGCTAGGGAATATACCCATAGAATAGGACCTGTTTGCCAAAACACTCCAGTAGGTGAATGAGTAAAACAAAATATCAAATACAATAAGGGAGAAGAAAGATCTATATACTGCATGTGAGCCTGTTCCAGGGCCCCTTGGACACACTGTAGGCCTGTATGCCCTTCAGCTGTTAATTCACGGGGAGATAAAGGGTCAGGGTTGCCCTTTAAGACATACAAAGGATGAAGCTGACCTGTTGGAATCTTTAAAGTGGATCAAAGCCATTGAGTATCTCCCAGAAAGGTTTGGAAATCATTAAGCGTGGGTAGCTGATCCATACGCAGATTAATCTCTTGTGGAAGTATGCCTGTGTGTAACAATTCATGACCTAAATAATGATGGAGAAAGGATACCTGTATCTTTTCTGGGGCTATCTGTAAATTAGCCAGGCTAAGAACCTCTTGTAATTTAGAAAAGGCATCAAAAACAAGTTTTTTATCTTTAAAATATCATCCATATAAGTCAATCACAATTAAATGTCAATATTTAGGAATTGCCACGGGGCAGGCAAACCAGGCTGTGTTGCTCCCATGAGAAGCATGATTGTATTTACAGCTCTAAGATCTTGTAATAGCCCTCATTTTCCTGATTTCTTGTGGAGGCCATTTTGGATCTCAGGATTCTTGTAAACTATAGATATGTCCCGCACCAGAATCCAGTAGTCTTTCAATCTCAATCCCATATAATTGTATTTTTTAATTTAGGCTGTTTATCACTGATATCTGTTTGTCAAATCACCTTTTCTCCTGTACTTCAAAAACCTCCAGTTCTATATATAGGCACAATTTTGCATTTGAAATATGAAAGCAATAATAATTGAGCAGTTCTATCACCAGCCTCTATTTCCATGGTCCTTTTTACATATGTCAATTATAAAAGCATTAAATACAATCTCTATAGGATTTGAAGAGGTAACTTTTGGCAATACTCTGTAGTATTTTTATAAAATCTTCAAGTAACACATTAGCACAAATAGCCAATTATTAACAATGTGGATCAAACAATTTATCTGTATTTTATTTACTGGAAAAATAATTTTGTAACCTCTTTATCAGTAAGAGATTATTTTTTATGGGTTTACCTTAGCAATAACATTTAATAAGCTAACAACCCAATGAATTTCAAGTGTTATATTTCTTTTCTTTCTTCCTTCCTTCCTTCCTTCCTTCCTTCCTTCCTTCCTTCCTTCCTTCCTTTCTTTCTTTCTTTCTTTCTTTTTTTTTTTTTGGTTTTTCGAGACAGGGTTTCTCTGTTTAGCTTTGCGCCTTTCCTGCAACTCACTTGGTAGCTCAGGCTGGTCTCAAACTCACAGAGATCTGCCTGGCTCTGCCTCCCAATTGCTGGGATTAAAGGTGTGCACCACCACCACCTGGCTCAGGTGTTATATTTCTATAGAATTCTAGAAAGCAACTTAAAGAGCAGAGCCAAATTTTCAGTAATGATCAACAGACAAAAGCATACCTAATATATAGTTCAAAATTATGAATTCTGTTCCTTAGTTTATCTACCATGAGAGTCAATCATTCATCTGAGAATTTATTAAGACAATCAAAAGAACAGAACATCCTTTATACATGAATGATTAATATCCCTGGAAATTCAAACAGCATTGACTTAGCATTCCATGTCCTGACCGAAACCATTTTTCACCAGAAATTGGGCCCGTTTAAACTTTTAGTGCTAGTCCCTCTCCTGGCCTCTGCTCACTTGCCCGCCCATGAGCCTGTTCCCCTCATGGGCCTTGTGGCTATGCCTCCTGCCTGTGTGTACCCGCCTGCCTGCTGCTCTGGGCTGTCTCGCACACGCCTTCGCTGCCTTGCTGGACGCGTGCCCCACACACGAGCACTCACATTTAAACGTTCTCTTACTCCCATGAAGGGACTACCTAATAATGAGTTATTCCCACCATTAAGGGAAAAACAGAAAAACATTTCCCATGAAGGGATTCTATATATTGAATTATTCCCACTCTGAGAAAAAAATGAACATTTAAACCAAAATTAAGCAAACAGACAACGAAACTTCTATGACTCTTTGTAATTCAGATGCTGCCGCTCTGTGCTGGCAGGCAGAAAGAGCTCAGAGTTTTGGCTATCTTGAAAATTCTAAAATTGGAAAGAGCCTTTTCTTCCTCCATTACCACTGGGAAGAGGCTTTTATCTTTTCTTCATCCTTCCTCCACAGGGCCCTAAAAATCTTTAGGTCTAGTTTCAAAAATTTCCCCCCTTTTACCGGGAAAATCCTTTTTTCTTGATTAAATTTTTTCTACCTTTTCTAATGGGAAATTTCCTTTCCCTCCCTCTTCTCTGTTGGGAAGATTTCCTTTTTTATTTAAAATCTTTAGCTGTCTTGCCCTATCTTAACTTCAGTGCCCTCCTGCTTCAACAGTCCAGTTAACTGACTGTGAGCTAGCTGCACCCATTTCAATTCACCCTTATCTTTTCTTTTTTTTCTTTAAATTGCTGGCCAGGCTTACCTGGGTGTCCATCAGCGATGTCCCTTCTTTCTTGGATCTCGGGACCTCCATTTGTAGCAATAACACCTGCGCTACCACCACCCATTCACCATGTCTGAGTGAGGGGCTGTGGACTGAAAAACAGAGACAAAAGACAGCGGGTCATTCGCCTCAGCAGAATGCTGAATGCTGTTTATTGAAAGAGGGAGGAAACCTTAAATACAGGCTTACAGCAAAATGGGAGAACCCCGGAGGGCAGAAGTTTGCTACTGATATTTACAATCTTGCATCTAAGCTGTTAATGCCCAATATGCAGGATACACCAACAAGGAACTTCCCTTAAGCACTCAGGAGGGTGGAAACCATCAGAGAATTAGCATAGGGAGGACATATGGTCAAGGTTGGCAAGCAGGCAAAAGCTACCCAAATTGGGAGGAGGTCAAATTGGGAAAAGGACCCTTATGTGCTTGCACTGGAAAAAGACTTCTTGGTGGTCTTTGGGGGTTTTGTGAAACGTGTACAACAGAAGCAACAGACTATTGAACAATGAATGGGTCCTGGAACTAAATGACAGTGAAAACAATGTCTCAGAACCTCTGGGACACAATGAAAGCAGTCCTACAGGGACCTTTACAGCTCTACATGTTGATGAAGAAATCAGAGACATTGCAAATACTATGAATGATACACCTTAAAGGATTTTCGTAAAAAGGAAAAAAAAAAAAAAGAATAAGCCAAACCTCAAGTAAGTAAATGAAAAGAAATCTTTATGATCAGTCCAGAAATTAATGAAATAGAAATGAAAAGAAAAACATAATCATTGAAACTAAGAGTGGGTTCTTTGAAAAGATAAATAAGATTGACAAACCAAACTAACCAAAAGAAAGAAGACACCAACTTATACAATTACAGGTAAAAAGGGAACCATCACACCAGATACCAGTGAAATGAAAAACATCAGGTCTGGAGGTTAGAGACAGCTCACTGGGTAAAAGCACTGGTTGCTTTTCCAGAGGACCTGGGTTCAATTCCCAGCACCCACATGGTAGTTCACAGCTGGTCTATAAGTTTGGTCCCAGGGATCTGATGGCCTCTTCTGGCCTCCTTGGGCACTGCAAAATATGATGCACAGACATACATTCAGGCAAAACACCCATTCACATCAAACTAAAACATATAAACAAAAACATAACTTACACAAAACACCACGTCTCATGTTGAAAATACATATTCCACTAAGTCAGAAAATCAAAAAGAAATGGATGAATTTCTAGACAATGTGACTTACTAAAATTGAACCAAGATGAGATGAATAGTTTTAAAAGATCTATAACATGCAATGGATTTAAGCAGTAATTAAAGCTCTCCCAACAAAAAGCAGTCCAGGCCCAGATGGAGTCATGGTGATGTTTATGAAGCCCTCCCATGCTTCTCAAGCCACTCCATAGAAATGGAAGAAACACTTCCAAACCAAAGGCAGATAAAGACATGGAGTGAGAGAATCAACAAACTAATTCCCATGATGACCTTAAACTAAATAATTGCAAATACATCAAAAAGATCATTCACCATGATGAAGCTGGTGGTGTAACTTGATCAGAGATACAGGAACGCAACAGATGTGAGCCAATAAATGTTCTAAGTCACACAAATGGAGCCGAGGACAGAAACACCATGGACATCTGGACAGATGTAGAAAAAACACTGACAAAACCTATCATTCCTTCATGGTAAAGGTTCTGACTTGGATTAGGAAAAAAAATCGTAATATAATAAAGCCTACATATGACAGCCTACAGCCAACATGATATTAAATGGGGAAAACCCTCAAAGCACTTCCACTAAAATAAGGAACGAGACAAAGGTGTCCAACTTTTCCACTCTTCTTCAGTATAGTCCTGGAAGCCTTAGCTAGAGCAAGACAAGGGGAGCACATAAAAGGATACAAACAGCAAAGGAAAGAAGCCAAAGGCCCCTATCTGCATCTGCTATGATTTATACATAAATCATAAAACTATGATTTATTTATAAAGACTAACCAGAAAACTTTTAGAACTGATACACACGTTCAATGGCAGGACACAAAAGTAACACACAAATCCTTCCTATATATCAATGACAAAGAAACTGAAATCTTGGAAGTAATCCAATTTTTTTTTTTTTTTTTTTTGGTTTTTCAAGACAGGGTTTCTCTGTGTAACAGCCTTGGCTGTCTTGGAACTCACTCTGTAGACCTGGCTGGAGTCAAACTCACAGAGATCTGCCTGCCTCTGCCTCCTGAGTGCTGGGATTAAAGGTGTGTGCCACCACCGCCTGACAGTGATTCAATTTTTAACAGCCTCAAAAAAGAAAAAAGTACCTTGGAAAAACCTAACCAAGGATATGAAAGATCTCTAAAATGAAAAATTCAAAATACTCAAGAAAAAAAAATCAAGTAAGACACTAGAAGATGTAAAACATGTTCATGGATTTGAAGGATCAATAATTGTGAAATATGGTAGTATTCTATTTGTACTGAAATGTGATTTTAATTGTATGTTAATAAATAAAGTTCCCCGGGGGTCAGAGCTATTACAGCCATAGAAAGAGCCTGGCAGTGGTGGCGCACACCTTTAATCTCATAGATCTCTGTGTGTTCAGGGATACAGCCAGCATTGGAGACATACGCCTTTAAGACCTAGAGGGTTGTACTTACAGGCAGTGACGAGGCAGTCATGTGTCTGGGTTTACAGCCAATGAGAAGGCAGAACAGAAAGACTATTTAAAGATATACACCCAGGAAATAGCTCTCTTTCGGGGAGCTAGGAGCACCGCAGGAGGAAGGGTAAGATTTTAGCTCTGAGCTCTGAGCTCTCGCCTTTCTCTTTTACATTGGTTCTGTGTTTCTTATTTAATAAGACGGTTGGTTACAACTACAGTGAAAACAGTATCTTACAAAATCCAATATAGAGTCAATACTGAGCAATCTCAACCAGACATCCAGTGACATTCTTCACAGAAACAGAAAAGCAATCTTAAGTGAGGTATGGTGGCTCACAATTTTTAATTCCAGCACGTAGGGGGCAGAGGCCAGTCTCCTCCACAGAGTGAGTTCCAGAACATCCAGGACCATTACACAGAGAAATCCTGTCTTGAAAAAAACCAAAACAGACACACTCCCCTCCACACACAAAAAAGCAATTTTAAAGTCCATATGGAAACACAAGAGACTCTGGAGAGGCAAAACAATCCTAAGCAAAAACCAAATCACTGAAGTTATCACCATACCTGATTTGAAGTTATATTACAGATCCATATTAATAAAAAGGGCATGGTACTGATGTAAAAACATATTCAATTGTAGTGATAATTCATCTGTGCCCCAACAATAGAGTTTATCTGAGGTCAGAGGAAAAAGCCAGCCACTATATTTGACGTAGAAGTCAGACAATGGTAGCACACGCCTTTAATCCTATCACTGAGGAGTCAGGGATCTGTCTGGATCTCTGTGAGTTCAAGGCCACACTAAGAACAGAGCCAGGTGTGGTGGCACATGACTTAAATTCCAACACTAGTTAACCATAAAGGTCTGGAGGTCTGTATAGACAGACAGGAGGTGACAGAACTGGACAGGAAGAGGAAGTGATATAGCTGGGCAGTGAGAGGAAATGAGTTAGCAGAACAGAAAGGAATGAATATAGGTGTGGGTATACAGGAAGTAGGTCTCTTTGGAGACTGAAGGTCAGTGAGGTGAGGTTGGCTTGTGGCTTGTCCTATTCCTCTGATCTCTCAGCTTTAACCCCAATTTCTGGCTCCATGTTTTTTATTTTATAAGACCTTTTAAGATTCATTTTACAATTGGTGCTCCGAGGATTGTGGCAAGAATTGCCTGAAAAGCTGCTTGTGGCCTTACAGCTTAGGCCAGAACTGCACGAAGTTGGATCCCTACCTCACATGGGCCAAAGTCTCTTTGGCTTTTTCTCTCCTGGTGGGTGGTGGACTCTCTCTGGATTCTCATCTCAGACTGCTACCACATTAGGTAGCTGCTTTGAAATTCCCTCGGACTTCTACTGTTCTACACAGTTAACAGACTTGGTAACTCAATTAAGATATCTTAAAAGGAGAAATTAGTTAAAAGGGAATTTTTTCCCACATTAAAAAGTGGGAAACATTTTTACAATGGAAGGAATTTGGTCTCTGTTTGATAACACATTAGGCAGTCTGAAAATGGAACAATTAAATGAGAGGATAATTCATGTTGATGAGGTGTACATAACATTAATTATGAATATTATTTGCTTGATCATTTTTATTTTAACATTAAAAAGGTTGACCAATTTGAGTGCCAAGATAAAAGCTTTAGAAAAACCTGTTAAAATGAATTATAGAGAAATTCAGACCCAGACAGAAGAATTTAAAGGTGAATGTATCTCAGGATTGAATCATGTGGTTACAGAGAAACAGCCTCAGGTTACCAGACAGCAAACATTAATCTACCTGCTAACCTTACAGGAACTGCCACATGCTCAAGGGTGTGTACGAGCTAACTGGACTCCAGTGGAAATGTTAGATCTGAGGAGATTTAAAGAAGCTATAGTATCATATGGAATGCATTCTCCATTTGTAAAGTAACACTAACAATAACAGGTCCAGCCTATATTGTTTGCTCCCAGGGTCCGTGGAAGAGTCCAAAAAGCAGCTGAGGACTCTAATCTGAGGGATATCCAATGAATATAAGCATACTGAATTCCTTAGTCCATTCACTATATCCTTCTAAGTCAATTCTATCTACACAGTTTCTTTTCCGTTCTCATATTTAGCTTTTCTCAGTCCCTTCTGGTCTCGGTCCTTTCTGCTCTTCTCTCGTGTCTATCTAGTTCTTTCTGTCTCTGTCCTCATCTTTGTTCTTCTCAATAAATTCTCTTCAGTGCTCTCAGAGAACCAGCATATATACCCAAACAGTAATTCTTTGGCAAAGCAATGTGAGGCTTGAAGTTTTCAGGGTCTCAGAGAGAGGGGATAAGGATCCACACATAAAGCAATAATTGTCAGCTTCCAATTACAAACCAAAAGGGGAGTGACTAAAGGGGAGTTCTCTGGTAGTGTCAATTAAAGACTAAGATCAATTAGGAAATTTATGTGCTCAAACTATAATCTAGAAATGGCTAGGTAGACTGTTAGGGTTCAATAAGTCACAATAAAGTAAACTGTCTTTGGTGCCATTTTTCCTGCTCATCCTGGCTGCAGCTGCTTTCTGATAGGAAGGGGGCATATGCTAGGTGGCTAAGCAACCTATGTCAGAGCAAGTAGCATTTGGTTAGAAAAAGCACTTTCACTCAGAGTAATTGCTGAGCAGAAAATCTAGGAATAGCACCTGACTGAGGAGGAATTAAAACTTAATTTGCACAAGAAAGAAGGTTGGCACCTATGCCTGCCTGGCCTTGAAGGCAATCTCCTTGGGTCAGTGGGAAGTAATTGCCTTAACTCAGTAACTAGCAAATAGCTAAAACATCATCCCTGGAATGTGAGCAGTAAATCTCTTAAGTTAGGGCCTTGTATAAATAACCCGGGGTGAAGATAAGGAGTTGAGGATTTAATTGTTAGTGGTTCTTTTCTCTATCTGTGGGTGAGATGAGCTAATGTTTATTTCTCTGCATTTGTCCTTGGAAAAAGGTATCTTTGCTGAAATACTTTTGTCCAGAGAATGGCCCTGGCCAGATATATGTTAATGAAAAATAGACACAGCTAGGGACAGTTATCCAATTACCCCAAATGTATAGGGAAAGTTGTGCCCAAGATTGAGATACAATCGTGAGATTATATGTACATACAACATGGAGATGCACGGTAAATAGGGAGAATCATAGCTGTTATTGCACAAGAAGTTTACAACAAGAGACAGCCAGTTCATTCAAAAGGCAGTAATTCCACAATGCCTTGCATGATGGTTTCCTCTAACAGAACCCTTAGTTCTGATAGGTTGACCTTCTGAACTCTAGTTGTCACTGCTGTATACTCCATGGACTTTTGCTACCAGTGGCTCTCAATAGAAAAGCAAATGTTAAACTCATGCCCATCTTGTAATAGAATTATTCCTCAGGACTGGAAAGAATTGGTTACAGCTGTCCTAGAGGTCAGTCCACAGTTATAGTGGAGAATGTGGTGGATAGAGGAGGCCAAAACTATAGAACAATAATGTAGGACTAGAGGTGTGGAAATTTCCCAGGATCAGCTTCTTGGAGAAGGTGATTATGCTGATATACAAAGACAATGTTTATATGATAACCTAACCCTAATCCTATGCCACATGGAAGCCATGAATTCATGGGACAGAATTCAGGAAGCAGAAAAAAAAATGAGTCATTTAAGAAAGTTAAACAGGGCCTGAAAGAACCTTCATAGATTTTTTTACAAAGGCCGTCTTCAGCAGAAAATAGAATGATACCAAATTCAGAAGCTAGACAGATAATAATTGAATCTTTGGCTTTTGAGAACATGAATGCAGCATGCAAAAGAAAAATCAGGCCATTAAAGATCAGACCAGCACCCTTGGAGGATCAGATCAGGGACACAATTAACACTGAGTCTCATGACCATGATATGTGGATAGGAGAGGTGATTTTAAGAGCTTTGAAGAAAAATAATAATGTTAGATGCTTTAATTGCAGTAAACCAGGTCACCTATAAAGGGACTATAAACAGGGTATTTCTAGAAACAACGTTTCTTCAAGGAACAATGGCAACAGAATGCCCCTCCCTTCTAGATTATGCAGAAGGTGTGGTAAAGGTAAACTTTGAAATAACAAATGTAGATCAACAAGGGACAGACAAGGTAATCCTTTGCCTTTGCTGTTGGAAAACCCCCTGAGAGGCCTCTCACAGGCACCCATGGCAAATTCTGTTCAGTCTTTTCCTGCCATCTTAGAAGAAACCCCTTCTCAGAGCAATTAAATAACCAAATACCAATTGGAATAAGCCAGACTGTTTGAGGTGATAGAACAGCTATAGCAGAGAGAACAGAAAATTCAGGAGAAACCATAAAGTTAATTTTTTGGCTAACTTCTATAAATGAACAAAGACCAAAATTAAAAATACAAATAAATGATGTTCTCTTGGAAAGTTTTGTAGACAGAGGTATGGATATCACAATAATTGCATCAGCATTTTGCATCCAAATTGGCCTGTTCGGGAGGTAAATGTTCAGCTGTTAAGGACTGGAACATTATCTCAAGTGAAACAGAGCACAAGATGAGTCAAATATATAGGGCCAGAAGGACAGAGATGAAAATTAAAGCCATATATGGCTAATATAGCTATGAATTTATGTAGCCATGATCTATTACAACAATAGAATACCCAGATTAACATTCCTCCAACCTCAGAAACAAACCATAAACTAACACATGTTTCTGAGAGGAATATTAAGAGGTATTATAAAGAACAGTCACTGGCCATCCAGCTTGTATAAGAACTGGGCACAACTGCTGATCCTCCAAAGACACCAACAGCTCTACCTTTAAAATGGTTAACAGACAAGCCTGTATGGGTTCAACAATGGCCTTTAACAACAGAGAAACTGAAGGCTCTAGAAGAGCTGGTACAAGAGCAGTTAAATGGTCATCATATCGAAGAATCAACCAGCCCTTGGAATTCTCCTGTATTTGTTATTGAAAAGAAATCTGGTAAATGGAAAATGGTAACAGACATAAGAGCAATTAACAAGGTAATTCAGCCAATGGGCTCTCTACAATCTGGAATTCCTTTGCCTATTTTGTTACCTAAAGGATGGCCTCTTATAGTTATTGATTAAAAAGACTGTTTCTTCTCAAGACCCTTACAAGAAAAAGACAGAGAAAGATTTGCCTTCATAGTGCCTACTTATAATAATTCTCAGCCGGTTAAGAGATATCTATGGAAGGTTCTCCCACAGGGAATGTTAAATAGCCCAACTTTGTGCCAATATTTTGTATAACAGCCATTGGAAGTGATATGTAAACAATTTCCTAAATCTATAATTTATCATTACACGGAAGATATTTTACTAGCTGATTCAAATGCAGATATCTTAGAAAGAATGTTTGATCGCCTGGCGGTGGTGGCGCACGCCTTTAATCCCAGCACTCAGGAGGCAGAGCCAGGCGGATCTCTGTGAGTTTGAGGCCAGCCTGGGCTACCAAGTGAGTCCCAGGAAAGGCTCAAAGCTACACAGAGAAACCCTGTCTCGAAAAACCAAAAAAAAAAAAAAAAAAAAAAAGAATGTTTGATAAAGTAAAGAAAATTTTGCCTTGTTGGTGATTACAAATTGCTCCTGAAAAGATGCAAAGAGGAGATTCTACTAATTACTTAGGCTATAAAATAGGTTTACAAAAAATTAGACCCCAAAAGGTACAAATTAGGAGAGATCGATTACAGACTTTTACTGACTTTCAAAAATTATTTGGAGACATTTCCTATCTATGGTCTGTTGTTGGGGTAAAAAATGATGAACTAAGCAATTTGTTTAAAACCTTAGAAGGTGAGCAGGACTTATATAGTTCAAGAAAATTATCAGCTGAATCTGAGAGAGAATTGGCCTTGATGGAAAAGAAAATACAGGATGCATGTGTGGATCATGTAGATCCAAAACTTGATTACATATTGCTTATTTTACCGTCTAAGCATTCTCCTATAGGAATTTTAATGCATAGGGAAGATATTATATTGGAATGGATATTTCTACCAAATAAACAGAGTAAAAAATTAAAAACTTCTGTGGAAAAGATCTGAGTTGATTTTAAAAGGAAAATTGAGACTTCATCAATTAGCAGGAATAGGCCCAGCAGAAACTGTAGTACCTTTAACTAAGGATGACATTGACAAATTATGGGTAGAAAGTGAACCTTGGCAAAGAGCTTACAGTAATTTTTTTGGTAGAGATTAACAGCAAATATCCCCAAAGTGATAGAATTGAACTTATAAAGAGAGCTGATTGGATTCTGCCTCATATTGTATGGGAAACACCCATGCCTAACAGCAAATTTGAAGTCTCCAGAAAGATGATGGGGGTTCCACAATGATGATTCCACATGGACAATAATAATACCACTAAGCTGACAAACGTCACCCAAAGATCAGCTCAGGACAATTTCAAGATGACTAGCTGAGATGATCCAGCCTCACAGACTACTAGAACAAGGACTTGAGATAAGCCCTGCACTTTTGCATTATGCAGAGACTGGACAACAAATGATACAGCTACCTCTCCCAGAACTTGACAATTAACACAAGATTTTTCTTTTCAGGATCCCCTAAAGATGCCTTTACCCCCAAACAGCAGGAAGTAAATTTAAGAATATGATGCCCTCATTCCCAAGAGGTAGGGTGGGTAGTTTTTGGTTTTTCAATGGGTTTTGGATAATTGTCATTGTTTAGGATGGTTGGTTACAAGTTGTTATTATTAATGGTCAGGAAAAAGGCTAAACAAAGGAGATTAGATTTAAGGTTCTTGTTTGAAAAAAAGAAAGAAAAAAAGAAAAAGGAGGATATAGATAAGAGGTAGATTATTGAATATACTCTGAAAAAAGATATAGAGATGATAGAATAAAGGGCAGATTATTGAATCTACTCTGAAAAGAAAAAAAAAGCAGATATAGATATGATATAGATAAAAAGGTAGATTATTGAATCTACATTTAAAAGGCAACTACTAGTTTTAAATATTTTACATTGGATTAGATTTTTATATATTGTATAAAAATTATATATTGCTACAAATTTGAGACTGATTTATATAGATATAAGATAAAAAGGTAGAGTATTTAATGTACTTTTAGAAAGCAACTACTAGTTTTAAATATTTTACATTGGATTGGATTTTTGTATATTGTATACAAATTATGTATATTGATACCAATTTGAGATCGATTTTGTTAGAATATATTATATATATATTTCTAATCCTGTTCAAGTTATTGTACCTATACATTTTATTTAACAGTGTAATGCAGTCTGCTAATCCTTGAAAGTTATTATTACCAACTAATTAGGATATAAAGGAATGTAAGTTAGTAGTCATTACAATCAAACTTGTAGTCATATTAGGTATGTTTTCAAGGTCAAGCAGAGATATATTTAGATAGACAGGTCATCTTCAAATCCTTCAGAGGTCTACAGAATATGGCATTTAAGATGTTTTAATAACATAGTTTTTTCTTCTTTTTTTTTATGACTATGAGACATGTCTGCTCCTGGCACCACCAATCTACTTCAGAGAAGATGGGCATTGAAGAGCCTCTATATGGAGTCTATTTTAACTGTGGCAAAAGTTAGCCACTAGGCAAGAAAGTCCCCTTGCATCAAGTATTGACAGTATGCTATCCAAATTGGACAAGCAGGACACAAAACAAAGGACTGCCAATCCTTGCCAAGACAAGGTAGGAAGGCTCTTTAGAAAACCCTGCTACACAGATGCATCTGTCAGATATGCTAAGCCTGTTGGCCAAAGATGATGCCCCAATGTTACAGAGAAACCTCGGGTGACTGTCCAGGTAGCTGGCTGTTTCTGTCATAACTCACATATTTTGGAAGTCACTTGTTTGCACTTACTAGGTAATATTATTTCCTTCTCAGATCTCTGAGGGAGTTGAAGATTAGATAGTTATAGTTATAGTTTTACTCATTAACAATTTCAGAAAAGAAACTCACTAAGAGGTGTAAAGTGTATAATTTTGAAAGACATAGAAGATAGCTTTTGGTTGGTAATACAAGTTAGGATAGAAAGTGAATTAGGTACATTTTGGATTTACCAAAATAGGATAGATAACGTAATATTTTCTCTGAATTTGTCAAATGCAAATGGACTAGACATCATTAATGTATTTATTGCTTGTATATATTGTATATAGTTATTGTATTATTGTATGTAATTTTTCTTATATTAATTATAATTTTTTATTTTTATTAGACAAAAAGGGGAAATGTGGTGATATTTTATCTGTGTCCCCCCAATAAAGTTTATCTGAGGATCAGAGGAAAAGGCTAGCCACTATGTTAAACATAGAAGTCAGGCACATGCCTTTAATCCTATCACTCAGGAGACAGGGATCTGTCTGGATCTCTGTGAGTTCACTGGGAACAGAGCCAAGCATGGTGACACATGCCTTGAATTCCAACACTAGTTAACCATAAAGGTCTGGACAGACAGACAGGAAGTGACAGAGCTTGGCAGAAAGAGGGAGTGATGTAGCTGGGTGAAGAGAGGAAGTGAAATGCAGAACAGAAAAGCAAATAGGTGTGGGTATACAGGAAGTAGGTCTCTTTGACTGGGGATCTCCAAGTGGTGAGAATGTGGCTGGCTTCTTTCTGCTTTTCTGATCTCTCAGTTTTAACCTAAATATCTGGCTCCAGGTTTTTTTTTTTTTTTTTTTTTTTGTTTTTCGAGACAGGGTTTCTCTGCGTAGTTTTGCGCCTTTCCTGGAGCTCACTTGGTAGCCCAGGCTGGCCTCGAACTCACAGCGATCCGCCTGGCTCTGCCTCCCGAGTGCTGGGATTAAAGGCGTGCGCCACCACCGCCCGGCCCAGGTTTTTTTTATTAATAAGAGTGTTTAGCACTTCATCCTACATATGTTGTTTTCTAGTTAAGGCATAGTGAACCCTCTAGTACAAGTTGTCTTCAACTTTGGATGTAGAAGAGTGAAGGAAAAATTAAGAGCACTTTCCTCATAGATCCTTCCTTCTAATAAAAAGCAAAAAAATCTTATATTGCATCTTCTTACTTTTTAGCATTATATGGTTGCTTTTCTTGCTTGTTTCTTGAGACAAGATCTTTGTATGTAGCCCTGGCTGTCCTGGAACTCACTATTTAGATCAGGCTGGCCTTGAACTCATAGAAATCTGCCTGCCTCTGCCTCCTGAGTACTGGGATTAAAGTGTGAGGCACCATGCCTGACAGCTATAGTTACATTTTTAATAAAAGCAACTCTCAAAAGAATAGTTATGATTAATTCATAATTAATTAGTTCATAACACATCATTTTTTCCACACTAGAATCAAACTAAGTTTGAAAATATCTTATACTTGAAACAACATAATATGGAACAGTGGTTCTCAACCTTCCTAATGCTGTGATCTTTAATACAGTTCCTCATGCTGTGGTGACCCCCAATCATAAAATCATTTTTGATGTTACTTTATAACTGTAATTTTGTTGCTGTTATGAATTGTGATGTACATATTTTGCCAAAGGAGTCACAGCCCACAGATTGAGAACCACTGATACAGAATGATGTGAATTCTTCTTTCTCTGACTAAAATCTTTAGTGGTTTTGTCAAACCTGGAAGAGCATTTTGTCCTTTCAGCTCCAGGATTAGAAAATGTTTATCTCCCTAAACAGCACAGTCATTGGTTATTTGGTCATGTTTCAGCACATATTCAATTGTTTCATTTTAATAATTCTGGGATGTGGCTGAGTAGTTGATTGTGAGATCAAAACAGGGACTTGGCTGAAAAACTCCACTGCAGAGGACATTGTCATTTTTTTTTGTCCAAAAATTTTGGACAAAGCAATAGCCTACAGAATGTGAAACAGTTTTTACCAAGTACATGCTTGATAGAAGGCTAATAAAACATAAATAACTACAAAAATCTAGATATCAAGAAATCAAATAACCCAACTAAAAACTGGGGTACAGATCTAAACAGAATTCTCAACAGAGGAAACTCAAATGGCTGAAAAACATTTAAAAAATGTTCATCATCCTTAGCCCTCAGGGAAATGCAAGTCAAAATTACCTTGAGATTTCATCTTATGCCTGTATGAATGGCTAAGATCAATAAAGTAAGTGTTAGCTCATGCTGGGAGAATACAGATTATGGGCAATGCTCATCCATTGCTGGTAGGAGTGCAAACTTGTACAGCCACTATAGAAATCAACGTGGTAGTTCCTTGGAAAAATAGGAATTGAGCTGCCTCAAGATCCAGCTATTGTGGGGGTATCTTTGTGGATTTCTGTGGGCCTCTTTAGCACTTTGTTTCTTCCTTTTCTCATGTGGTCTTCATTTACCATGGTCTCCTATTCCTTGTTCTTCCTCTCTGTTCTTGATCCAGCTGGGATCTCCCGCTCTCTTTCCCTCGACCCTCGCCCTTCATTGCTCCCACTCATGTCCAGGTTGTTCATGTAGATCTCAGCCATTTCTCTGTCATTGGGCGATCCTCGTGTCTTTCTTGGGGTCCTGTTTTCCAGGTAGCCTCACTGGTGATGTAAGTAGCAGTCCAGTCATCCTTGTTCCACATCTAGTATCCTCCTATGAGTGAGTACATACCATATTTGTCTTTCTGAGTCTGGGTTACCTCACTCAGGATGATTTTTTCTAGATCCATCCATTTGCCTGCAAACCTCATGATGTCATTGTTTTTCTCTGCTGAGTAGTATTCCATTGTGTATATGTGCCACAAGTTATTTATCCATTCTTCAGTTGAAGGGCATCTAGGCTGTTTCCAGGTTTTGGCTATTACAAACAATGCTGATATGAACATAGCTGAGCAAGTGCTCTTGTGGTATGATTGAGCATTTCTTGGGTATATGCCCAGGAGTGGTATAGCTGGATCTTGGGGGAGATTGTTTCCCAATTTTCTAAGAAAGCGCCATATTGATTTCCAAAGTGGTTGTACAAGCTTGCATTCCCACCAGCAGTGGAGGAGAGTTCCCCTAGTTCCACATCCTCTCCAAAATAAAGTGTCTTCAGTGTTTTTGATCTTAGCCATTCTGACAGGCGTTAAGGTGGTATCTCAGAGTTGTTTTGATTTGCATTTCCCTGATGATTAGGGATGTTGAGCAATTCCTTAAATGTCTTTCAGCCATTTGAGTTTCCTCTGTTGAGAATTCTCTGTTTAGTTCTAAAGCCCATTTCTCAATTGGACTGTTGGTCGTTTTAATGTCTAATTTCTTGAGTTCTTTATATATTCTGGATATCAGTCCTCTGTCACATGTGGGGTTGGTGAAGATCTTTTCCCATTCTGTAGGCTGTCGCTTTGCCTTGTTGACTGTATCCTTTGCTCTACAAAAGCTTCTCAGTTTCAAGAGGTCCCATTGATTGATTGTTTGTCTCAGTGTCTGTGCTACTGGTGTTATATTTAGGAAGTGATCTCCTATGCCAATGCATTCAAGACTACTTCCTACTTTCTCTTCTAGCAGGTTCAGAGTAGCTGGATTTATGTTGAGGTCTTTGATCCACTTGGACTTAAGTTTTGTGCACGGTGACAGATATGGATCTATTTGCAGCCCTCTACACGTTGATATCCAGTTATGCCAGCACCATTTGTTGAAGATGCTTTCTTTTTTCCATTGTACACTTTTGGCTTCTTTGTCAAAAATTATATGTTCATAGATGTGTGGGTTAATGTCAGGGTCTTCACTTCGATTCCATTGGTCCACATGTCGGTTTTTATGCCAATACCAAGCTGTTTTTATTACCGTAGCTCTATAGTAGAGCTTGAAGTCAGGGATTGTGATGCCTCCAGAGGTTGTTTTATTGTACAGGATTCTTTTGACTATCCTGGGTTTTTTGTTTTTCCATATGAAGTTGAGTATTATTCTTTCCAGGTCTGTGAAGAATTGTGTTGGTATTTTGATGGGGATTGCATTGAATCTTTAGATTGCTTTTGGTAAGATTGCCATTTTTACTATGTTAACCCTGCCTATCCATGAGCATGGGAGATCTTTCCATTTTCTGACATCTTCTTCAATTTCTTTTTTCAGGGACTTAAAGTTCTTGTCATATAGGTCCTTCACTTGCTTGGTTAGTGTTACCCCAAGGTATTTTATGTCATTTGTGGCTATTGTAAAGGGTGATGCATCTCTAATTGCCTTCTCAGCTTCTTTGTCCATTGTATATATGAGGGCTACTGTTTTTTTTTTTTGAGTTGATCTTGTATCCTGCTGTGTTGCTGAAGGTGTTTATAAGCTTTATCAATTCCTGGGTGGAATCTTTGGGGTCACTCAAGTATACTATCATGTCATCTGCAAATAGGGAAAGCTTGACCTCTTCCTTTCCAATTTGTATCCCCTTAATCTCCTTATGTTGTCTTATTGCTCTGGCTAGAACTTCAAGTACTATATTGAATAAGTATGGGAAGAGTGGACAGCCTTGCCTCGTTCCTGATTTTAGTGGAATTGCTTTGAGTTTCTCTCCATTTAATTTGATGTTGTCTGTTGGCTTGCTGTAAATTGCCTTTATTATGTTTAGGTATGTTCCCTGTATTCCTGATCACTCCAAGACTTTTATCATGAAGGGGTGTTGGATTTTGTCAAAGGCCTTTTCTGCATCTAGTGAGATGATCATGTGGTTTTTTTCTTTGAGTTTGTTTATATGGTGTATTACATTGATGGACTTTCGTATGTTGAACCACCCTTGCATCCCTGGAATGAAGCCTACTTGATTATGGTGGATAATTGTTCTGATGTGTTCTTGGAGTCTGTTTGCCAGTATTTTATTGAGTATTTTTGCATCAATGTTCATGAGGGAGATCGGTCTGTAGTTCTTTCTTTGTTGCATCCTTGTTTGGTTTAGGAATCAGGGTAATTGTAGCCTCATAGAAGGAGTTTGGTAATGTTCCTTCTGTTTCTATTATGTGGAACAATTTAGAGAGTATTGGTATTAACTCTTCTTTGAAGATCTGGTAGAATTCTGTGCTGAAACCATCTGGTCCTGGGCTTTTTTTTGTTGGGAGACTTAATGACTGTTTCTATTTCCTTAGGGGTTATTGGACTATTTAAATAGTTTATCTGGTCTTGATTTAACTTAGGTATGTGGTACCTATCCAGAAAAATGTCCATTTCTTTTAGGTTTTCCAGTTTTGTGGAGTAGAGGTTTCTGAACTATGACCTGATAATTCTCTTGATTTCCTCAATGTCTGTTGTTATGTCCCCCTTTTCATTTCTGATTTTGTTGATTTGGATTCTCTCTCTCTGTCTTTTGGTTAGTTTGGATAAGGGCTTGTCTATCTTGTTGATTTTCTCAAAGAACCAACTCTTTGTTTCATTATTTTTTTGTATTATTCTCTTAGTTTCTAATTTATTAATTTCACCTCTCACTTTGATAATTTCCTGGCATCTATTCTTCCTGGGAGACTTTGCTTCTTCTTGTTCTAGAGCTTTCAGGTGTGCTGTTAAATCACTAGTGTGAGATTTCTCCAACTTCTTTATGTGAGCATTTAGTGCTATGAATTTCCCTCTTAGCACTGCTTTCATAGTGTCCCATAAGTTTGGGTATGTGGTGTCTTCAGATTTTCATTGATCTCTAGGAAGTCTTTAATTTCTTTCTTTATTTCTTCCTTAACCCATTGGTGATTCAGTTGAGCATTATTCAGTTTCCATGAGATTGTAGGTTTTCTGTAGTTTTTGTTGTTGTTGAAATCTAACTTTAAACCATAGTGGTCTGATAGAACACAGGAGGTTATTCTAATTGTTTTGTAACTGTTGAGATTTGCTTTGTGGCCAAGTATGTGGTCGATTTTAGAGAAAGTTCCATGGGGTGCTGAGAAGAAGGTATATTCTTTCTTGTTAGGATGGGATGTTCTGTAGATATCTATTAGGTCCAATTGGGTCATGACATCAGTTAAGTCCTTTATTTCTCTGTTAAGTTTCGATTTGGGAGATCTGTCCAGTGGTGAAAGTGGAGTGTTGAGATCTCCCATTATTAATGTGTGGGGTTTTATATGTGGTTTAAGCTTTAGTAATGTTTCTTTTACATATGTGGGTGCCCTTGTGCTTGGGGCATAAATGTTCAGAACTGAAACTTCATCTTGGTGCATCATTCCAGTGATGAGGATGTAATGCCCTTCTTGATCTCTTTTGATTGATTTTAGTTTGAAGTCTATTTTGTTGGATATCAGGATGGTTTCACCCGCTTGTTTCTTAAGACCATTTGATTGGAAAGTCTTTTCCCAGCCTTTTATTCTTAGGTAGTGGCTGTCTTTGAATTTGAGATGTGTTTCTTGTATGCAGCAGAAAGATGGGTCCTGCTTTCATATCCATTCTGTCCCGCAGTCCCACAATCCACTTATAAAATAATCACTCAGACGCTTATATCACTTATAAACTGTATGGCCGTGGCAGGCTTCTTGCTAACTGTTCTTTTATCTTAAATTAACCCATTTTTATAAATCTATAACTTGCCACGTGGCTGGTGGCTTACCGGCGTCTTTACATGCTGCTTGTCCTGGCGGTGGCTGCAGTGTCCCTCCCTCCTTCTTCCTGTTTCCCCAATTCTCCTCTCTCCTTGCCCGCCTACACTTCCTGTCTGGTCACTGGCCATCAGTGTTTTATTTATATAGAACGATATCCACAGCAAAGTCTATGTCTTTTTATAGGTGAATTAAGTCCATTGATATTAAGGGATATTAATGACCAGTGATTGTTCATCCCTGTTATTTTTGGTGGTAGTGTGTGTGTACTTCTCTTCTTTGGGGTTTACTGTTGTGGCTTTATCTATTGCCTGTGTTTTCGAGTGTGTATCTGACTTCCTTCGGTTGGAATTTTCCTTCTAGTGCTTTCTGTAGGGCTAGGTTTGTGGATAGGTATTGTTTAAATCTGGCTTTGTCTTGGAATGTCTTGTTCCTTCCGTCTATGATGATTGAAAGTTTTGCTGGGTATTAGTCTGGGCTGACATTCATGGTCTCTTAGTGTCTGCATTACATCTGTCCAGGTCCTTCTGGCTTTCAAAGTCTCCATTGAGAAATCGGGTGTTATTCTGATGGGTTTACCTTTATAGGTCACTTGGCCTTTTTCCTTTGCTGCTCTTAATATTCTTTCTTTATTCTGTACATTTAGTTGTTTAATTATTATGTGTTGAGGGGACTTTTTTTGGGGTCTAGTCTGTTTGGTGTTCTATAGGCTTCTTGTATCTTCATAGGCATTTCCTTCTTTAAGTTGGGAAAGTTTTCTTCTATAATTTTGTTGAATATATTTTCTGTGCCTTTCAGTTGGTATTCTTCACCTTCTTCTGTCCCTATAATTCGTAGGTTTGGTCTTTTCATGGTGTCCCAAATTTCTTGGACATTTTGGTTCATGACTTTGTTGGCTTTAGTGTTTCCTTCAACTGATGAAACTATTTCTTCTACTGTATCTTCAATGCCAGAGATCCTCTCTTCCATCTCTTGCATTCTGTTGGTTATACTTGCATCTGAAGTTCCCGATCTTTTACTCAGGTTTTCTATTTCCAGCATTCTGTCTGTTTGTGTCTTCTTTATTTTTTCATTTTCCCTTTTCAGGTCTCGGACTGTTTCCTTTGTTTGTTTCATTGCTTTTTCATGATTTTCTTTCAGTACTTTATTGTTTTCTTCCAGTACTTTATTGTTTTCTTCTAGGACTTTATTGTTTTCTTCCAGGACTTTATTGCTTTCTTGCAGGACTTTATTGTTTTCTTCTAATTTGTTTGCCCTTTCCTCTAGTTGTTTACAGCGTTCTTCCAATTTTCTTGTCTTTTCCTCTACACAAGCCTCTACCTTCTTCATGATGTTACTCATAAGGCTACTTTCTTCTGCTTCTTCCAATTTTTGATGTTCAGGTCTAGATGTTGGAGGCGGGCTAGGTTCTGGTGATGCTGTATTGCTCTTCATTTTGTTGTATGTACTTCTGCCTTGACGTCTGTCTATCTCCTTGTGGTTCCTTCTTGGTCGTATCAGTGTACTTGGTTCAGAAAGAGCTGACAGATTCAGGAAGTCTCTCTCTCTTGTCCAGATGGGAGTTCTCTTGTCCAAATGGGAACTCCAGGGCAGGATGGAAGCTCTTATCTGGACCAGAAGTCTCTGGTCCAGAAGGGAAGTTGGGAGCAGGATGGGAGCTGGGGGCCGGTCTCTAAGTCTCAGGAGGTGGCTGGGGTCTTGGGCAGATGGGCGTGGGGGTTGGGCAGGTCTTCCCAGAGTGGCTGGTGCCCAGGGATGGGGTCTGGGTTGGGCCCGGATACTCACCTCTGGTCCAGAAGGGAAGTCGGGGGCAGGATGGGAGCTGGGGGTCAGTCTCTAAGTCTCAGGAAGTGGCTGGGGTCTCGGGCAGATGGGCGTGGGGGTAGGACGTGGAGATTGCAGGGGCTGCCGGGGGGCTTGGAAAAGGGGATCCCTCCTGGTGGGGCTAGAAGGGCACCTGCCCGGTGGCCAGAATCTGGGGCCAAGTTGGGCATGTCTTCCCGGAGTGGCTGGTGCCCAGGGATGGGGTCCGGGTTGGGCCTGGATACTCACCTCTGGTCCAGAAGGGAAGTTGGGGGCAGACATTTTCAAATCTTGAACTGTTTCCTTCACCTGTTTTTTTCTTAGCGTTCATGAAGCGGTTTATTGATTTCTTCCAACTGTTTTGTTTGTCTTTTCCCCCATTTCTTAAGGAAAATTTTCATTTCCTCTTTAAGGGCCTTTATCATCTTTATAAAGTTATTTTTTAGGTTGTTTTTTTCTGCTTCTTCTACATTGGGGTGTTCAGGTCTTGCTGTTGTAGAACCACCAGTTTCCGGTGGTGCCATATTGTTCTTTATGTTGTTGAATGTATTCTTACACTGTTGTCTACCCATCTCTTCCTCCAGTTGGTGCAGGTGGGACCTGTGGCTTAGGTGGTTGCTCTTCTTCTGGTGCAGTTGGGGCCTGTGGCTCTGATGATCTCTGATGCCTCAGGTGATGTTTGTGGGTATTTGGAGGCAGCTGCCAGGTCACTGGGGCTTTGATGTCTGAGGGTGAGGGAGAGGCAAGAGAAGTACCCCTAGGGGCTAGAGTCTAGGCAACAGGGCTATCCACCAGGGTGCCCAGACACTCACATCCTCCTCCAGGTGCAGGTGGGGCCCTAGTGGTCACTGATAAGGCTGGGATGGCTGGAGGTGGGTAGATGCCGCTGTAGTGTCTCTGGGGCTTAGGTGTCAGTATATAGGGTAGAGACAGGAGATGTGCCCCTGGAGGCTAGGTCCTAGGGAGCAGGGCTATCCAGCTAATGTTATTTTTAAGATGTTATTTTTTTAACAGCTGAGTAATAACCCATTATGTAAATGTAGCACATTTACTTTCTATTCTATTTCTATTCTTCTGTTGAGGGACATCTAGGTTGTTTCCAATTTCTGGCTACCATGAAGAGCAGCAATGAACATAACTGAACATGTTTCTTTGTGGTAGGATGAAGTGTCATTTGAGTTATTTGCCCAAGAGTGGTAAAGCCTTTTGTGTTTTCTCTATGGAGAATTCTGTTTAGATCTGTAACCCATTTTTAATTGGGTTGTTTGGTTAGTCTTGAGATTTTTATATAATTTGGGTATTAATCTTCTACTAGATATGGAGTTGTTATAAACTTTTCCCATTCTGTAGGCTGTCACTACTATTTGTAGGAATGATGGTGTCCTTTGTCTTACAGAAGCTTCTCAGTTTCATGAGGCCCCATTTATCAATTGTTTAATTTTATGTCCACACTAACAGTGTTCTGTTCAGAAAGTCATCTCCTGTGTCTACAAGTCAAGACTATTTCCTACTTCCTCTTCAGTAAGGTGCAGTGTATCTGGTCTTATGTTGAGGTCTTTGATCTATTGGGAGTTGTTCTGTGAAGGGTTGTAAGTATAGATCTATTTTCATTCTTCTACATGCGGTCATCCTATTTTACCAGAATCATTTGTTGAAGTTGTTCTTTTTTTCCAAAGTGTATTTCTGGCTTCTTTATAAAAATCAGGTGCCAAAAGAGTGTGGATTTATGTCTGGTTCTTCAATTCTATTCCATGCATCAACATGTCTTTGTTTTTTATGCCAATAAAAACAAATATGGTTTTTGTTAATATAACTTTGTAGTACAACTTAAAATCAGGAATAATGAGATCTCCAGCAGTTCTTTTATTGTTCAAATTGTTTTAGCTATCCTAGATTTTTGTTTTTCGATATGAAGTTGAAAATTGTCCTTTGAAGTTCTGTGAAGAATTGTGTTGGGAATTTTGATGGGCATTACACTGAATCAGTAGATTGCTTTTGGTAGGATGGCCATTTTTAGTATGTTAATCCTACTGATCCATGAGCATGGGAGATCTTTCCATCTTCTAATATTTTCTTCAGTTTCTTTTTTCAAAGACTTTAAGTTTTCATCATATAAATCTTTTACTTTCTTGAGTAGAGTTACCCCAAGATATTTTATATTATTAGTGGCTATGGGGATAGGTGTTGTTTCTCTGAGTGTTTTCTCAGTCCATTTGTCATTTGCATATGGGAGGGCTACTGATTTTTTGTGAGTTTATTTTGTATCCAATTACTTTGCTGAAAGGTTTATCAGGTTTATGAGATCCCTGGTAGAATTTTTAGGTTCACTTATGTATAATATCATATCATCTGCAAATAAAGATTCATTGACTTCTCTCTTTACAGTTTGTATCCTTTTGATTTCCTTCAGTTGTCTTATTGCTGTAGTTAAGAGTTCAAGTAGTATGTTGAATAGATATGGAGAGAGTGGACAGCCTTGTCTTGCTTGTGATTTTAGTGGAGTTGTCTTGAGTTTTTCTCCATTTGTTAATGTTGGCTACAGGTGTACTGTAAGCTGCCTTTATTATTTTGAGTATGTCCCCTGTATCCTTAAACTCTCCAGGATTTTAATAATGAAAAGGTGTTGGATTTTTTTCAAAGGTCTTTTCTCCATCTACTGAGATGACCATGTGTAGTTTTTTCTTTCAGTTTGTTTATATGGTAGATTTCATCTATTGATTTTCACATGTTATCCCATCTCTGCATCTCTCAGATGAAGCCTCCTTGATCATGGTGGATGATCTTTTCGATATATTCTTGGATTTGGTTTTCAAGTATTTTATTGAGTATTTTTGTACCTAAGTTCATAAGGGAAAGTGGTCTGTAATTCTCTTTCTCTGTTGGGTATTCATATGGTTTGGGTATCAGGAAAACTGTGTCCTCATAAAATTAATTGGGCTATGTTCCTTTTGTTTCTATTTTGTAGAATAATTTACAGAGTATTAGCATTAACTCTTCTTTGAATGTCTGGTGAATTCTGCACTCAAAATACTTGGCCCTAGGCTATTTTTAGTTGGGAGACTTTTAATAACTGTTTCTATTTCACTAGGAGTTAGGGGTCAGTTTAAATTGCTTGCATGATCTTAATTTAACTTTTGTAAGTGGTACCTATTCAGAAAATTATCCATTCTTTTAGATTTTTCAATTTAGTGGAATACAAGTTTTTAAACTACACCCTCACGATTCTATGGGTTTCCTCTGTCTGTTGTTATGTCCTCCTTTTCATTTCTGATTTTGTAACTTTGGACATTCTCTTTCTGACTTTTAGTTAATTTCGATGAGGGTTTATCTATCATACTGGATTTCTCAAAGAACCAATCTTTAATTGATTCTTTGTATTGTTCTCTTTGTTTCTCTTTTAATTGATTTCAATCTTGGCTTTGATTATTCCTTGCCATCTACTCCTTTGTGTGTGATTTCTTCTTTTTGTTCTAGCGTTTCAGGTGTTCTGTTATATCTTGCTCTCATGAGAACTCTTTTGTGGAGTCCTGCCCCACCAGGAACCTAGGTCCCCGAGAAGAGAGACCTGGAACTGAGGAAAGGTAAGTGCACTGCTCGCCAGCCTCCCTTTTACCCGGAATCAGACGCAGCAAGGAGCCAAGTCAGGTAGGGACTCATTTATTTAAAAACAACAAGCTCCTTTTAAAAGCATAAAGAATGAGACTGGGGCAGGGGAGGGGCAAATGCCCCATTGTGCAGATCAGCTTAAAGGTTACCCAATAACACACCTGCAGAGTCTACAGAATTTACAGTGTTGTCTATGAGGGAATTATGTACTGACATCACCTTTCTTGACCTGAAGCACCAATCATATTTTTTCTTGTAAGCAACTTGGATTCCACCCTGTACACTCTCCCTTAGGGCCAGCTTTACTAGCACCTGGTTCCATTACCCCCCACCCCCTTGCTTCAGTTGTTTTTTTTTAATTAATTTTTTTTATGTAGGTACTTGGTGCTATGTACTTGCCTCTTAAAATCTCTAGGTCTGCTCTTTTCTGAAGGGAAACAGGAACAGTGGATCTAGGGGAAAGAGGAGGTGAGGGGATTATGAGGAGGGGATGGAGTGGAAGATAAAGACAGGATTATTATATGAGAGAATAATTTTCATTGTATCCCATAATTTTGGGTATGTTGTATATTTATTTTCATTTAATTCTAGAAATTCTTTGTGGTGGTTTGAATGAAAATGGCCTACGTAGGCTCGTAGTGAGTGACATTATATATTGATCTGGCCTGGTGGGAGTAGGTTTGGCTCTTTTGGAAGAAGTGTTCCAAAGAAGGCTTTGAGGTTTCAGAAGTACAAGCCAAGCCCAGTGTCTGTCTTTCTTCCTGCTGCCTGCCAAACCACATGTAGAACTCTCAGTCACCTCTCTAATAACATGTCTGCCTGTGTGCCACCATGCTTACTGCCATGATGATAATCAACTAAACCTCTGAACTGTAAACCATCCCCAATTAAATGTTTTTATTTAAAAAGAGTTGCCATGGTCATGGTGTCTCTTTACAGCAATAGAAACTCTAATGTAGTCTTTAATTTCTTTATTTCTGTCTTGACCCATTTTTCATTTGGTAGAGAGTTGTTCAGTTTCCATGAGTTTGTAAGCTTTCTGTTGATATCAACCTCTATTCTGTGGTGGCTTAATAGGATGCAGTGAGTTATTTCAATTTTCGTGTATCTGTTGAGACTTGCGTTGTGTCCAAGCATGTGGTCAGTTTTGGAGAAAGTTCAATGAGGTGCATAGAAAGTATATTCTTTTTAGTTTGGGTGAAGTATTCTATAAACATGTTTGGTCTATTTAGTTTATAGCATTTGTTAGCTCAAATATTTCCCTGTTTAGTTTTTGTTTGAATGACCTGCATATTGGTGAGAGTGGGGTATTGAAGTTATACACTGTCACCACATGAGGGTCAATATGTGATATAAGCTGTAGTAGTGTTGCTTTTTACAAACTTTGGTGCCCTTGTGTTTGGGGCATAGTTGTTAAGAACTGAAATGTTATCTTGGTGGATTTTTCCTTTGATGAGTATGTAGTGTCCCTTCCCATCTCTTCTGATTAGTTCTGGCTTGAAGTCTGTTTTGTTAGGTAGTAAAATGGCTGCACAACCTTGCTTCTTAGGTTCATTTGCTTGGAATACCTTTTTTCAAATCTTTACTCAGAGGGAATGCCTATTCTTGGTTTTGAGGTATGTTTCTTGAATGCAACAGAAGGATAGATCCTGTTTTCATATCCATTCTATTGATGTCTATGTCTTTCTGTTGGGCAGTTGAAATCATAGCTATTGAGATATCAATGACCGATGATTGTTGATTCCTGTTGTGTTGCTGTTGTTATTGTGTTTTTGTTGTTGTTGTTGGTGGTGTGTTTGTGTGTGTGTGTGTGTGTGTGTGTGTGTGTGTGTGTGTGTGTGTGTGTGTTTTACCTTCTTTTTGTCTTGCTGGTGTGAGATTATTCCCTGTGTCTTCATGGTTGTAGCTGACCTCCTTAGGTTGCTGTTTTCCTTCTAGCACCTTCTGTAGAGCTAAATTTGTAGATAAATACTGATTAAATTTGGCTTTTGTCTTATTTAGGGTTTCTATTGCTATGAGAAGATACCATGATTCAGAAACTCTTATAAAGGAAAACATTTGAGATGACTTGCTTACATTTTCAGAGGTCTAATTCATTATCATCATGGCAGAATGCAGGCAGGCATGGTACTGGAGAAGTAGCTGAGAATTTACGTCTTGCAAGCAACAGAAAGTGATCTGAAACACTGGGGTGATATCTTGAGCATATATGAGACCTCAAACCCTGCCTCTACAGTGACATGCTTCCTCCAACATGACCACACCTACTCTACCAAGGTCACATCTCCTTATAGTGCCAATCCCTTTGGGGCCATTCTCTTTCAAACCACCACAGCTTTATCATGGAATATCTTATTTTCTCCATCTATGGTGACTGAAAGTTTTGCTGGGTATAGTAGTCTGGGCTGGCATCTGTGGTCTCTCAGAGCCTATAGAATATCTGTCCAGGCTCTTCTGGCTTTTAGAGTGTCCATGGAAAAGTCAGGTATAATTCTAATTGGTCTGCCTTTATGTTACTTCATCTTTTTCCCTTGTAGCTTTTAATTTTTTTTATTGTTCTATATATTTAGTATTCTATTATGTGCTGAGAGGGACTTTCTTTTCTTGGTCCCACCTATTTAGTGCTCTGTATGCTTCTTGTACCTTTTATTCACATCTCCTTTTTTAGGTTAGGAAAATTTTATTCTATGGTTTGGTTGAAAATATTTTCTGGGCATTTGAGCTAGATTTCTTCTCCTTCCTCTATTCCTATTATTCTTAGATTTAGTTTTTTCATAGTGTCCCATCTTTCCTGGATATTTTGTGTCAGTGGTTTTTTAGAATTACCATTTTCTTTGACTGATGTATCAATTTCTTCTATCATACCTTCAACACCTGATATTCTCTCATCCTCTCTTGTATTCTGTCAGTGAAGCCTGCCTCTGTGGTTCCTTTTAAAATTTCTAAGTTTTTCATTTACAGAATTCCCTGTTTGGTTTGTTGTTGTTGTTGATTCTATTTTCATTTTCAGGTCTTGAATTGCCTTATTCATCTTCTTCCTCCATTTGTCTTTTCCTGTATTTAAGGAACTTATTCATTTCCTCCCACTGTTTGCTTTCCTGGACTTCTTTAAGGGATTTATTAATTTCCTCTTTAAGGACCTCTATCATCTTCATACAGACTGTTTTAAGATCTTTTTTTCTAGTGCTTTTAGCTAAACTGGAATATCCAGGGCCTGTTTTGGTATGCCGTGGAATAATCTTTCTACACTGTGAATATGTATTGCTCTCACTGTAAATAAAAAGCTGTTTGATCCATAGAGAGGCAGGATTTTCAGTGCAGAGAAAAATGTTGGGAAGGAGAGCAGGGTCTGAGAGGTCTCCAGGAAATACAGAGGGAAGGAGACATACTGGAGGACAGGTAAAGCCATGAGCCATGTGGAAATTCATAGATTAATAAAAATGGGTATATTAAAGTTGTAAGAATTAGTTGGTAATAAGCCTGAGCTATCAACCAAGCATGTATAATTTATATTAAGTCTTCATGTCAGGTATTTGGGAACTGGTGGACAGGAAAGAAAAGTCTACCTACAGTGGTATGGTTGCAGGGCTGTTTCCTTGGACTGTTCACCTGGTGTTTTTCAAATGAATGCCTGCTGGTGGTATTGGAGCTTGAAATAATGGGATGAGTTGGGGGAAGGAAGGTTGTAGGAAAAGATCTTTGTGGTCCACTGGGGATGGGGTCAGAGAAGAAGGGGAGACTGCAGCAGGTGTTCTGCAACAGAGCTCGGGGTGAGACTGGGTGGATGAATCTGGTGGAGCAGAAGTGGTGAAGATGTGCTAATTCATACTTTTCAAACCACTTGACCAATATCCTCCCATCCACAGACCTTTCAGACAATGGATTGGGGAAGAGGGATTGAGTCTGCTCCTTATCGGGCTCTGAAGATGACAAATATGATGTCCATGCCAAACACTCTTGGCTCTCTTCTGTGTAATCCAGATTGCTGACCTAGTAAAAAGCTTTACCTCCAAGGCCACCTTCCCAGAGGTTGATGATCAGTGGCAAAAGCACCATGGTGTAGAAGATGCATGAGGAAAGTCTTACCTATGTCTCAAGTCTCTCACTTAGTGACATAGATGATGAGCTCAAAGTCATTCTGCACCTTGCCAGTCATGAGATCTATGCACAAATCATCTCAGCCTCCCTAGTGTCTGTTCATGGGCCTTTGGGCCTGCTCTCTTCTTCTGGCTCTGTGGACAAAGTACATCCTGATTTACCTTCTTACCTGAACAGGTGTGGACAATGGTGTGAACTTCCAGATCAGTCAGTATGTTGAGAGTTTTTGTGATCTCTTGGGGCCAGGCTGTAATCTTAAGTTGAGCTTCTATAAGAAAAGACTTTTGTGAAGAAGACAACTTGCCCTAGCAGCAGCATTTGACTATGCTGGAACTTGTAGTTTTCTAGGTATTATAAAACTGGGCTAAACCTCTTCCTGGGTGCATTCTGGATGTCCAAGTTCCAGGCCATGAACCTAAGCAGCCAGCTGTGTACTCAGAATCTGCTTCCTTTAGCACACTGTGTGATGATGTTTTGTGTATGCTCTAACAAAGCTTGCCTAAAGATCAGAGGGCAAAGCCAACCACTAGCTAGCCATAGAGGCCATTCAGTGGTGACATACACCTTTGAGGTCAGCTTTTGGGATCTCACGCCTTTAATCCCAGCACTAGGGAGGTGAAGACAGGAAGTGATATGGCTGGGTGGAGAGAAGAATGTAAGGTAGGAGGAGACAGGAACCCAGTCCCCTTTCAGTCTGATGATTTTGAGGAGGTAAGAACTCTAGTGACTGGCTGCTCTGCTTCTCTTATCTTTCAGCTTTCACCCTGACATCTGAATCTGGGTTATTATTATTATTATTATTATTATTATTATTATTATTATTATTAAGATCAATTAGAATTAATCTACAACACTGGGTTTCTTTGCTAATCCCTGGGCTACTTTCAGAGGCATCATACAGGTAGCCCATGTGATCTTTGGCCCTAGACATGAATTTCTCGCAGGCAACTAGATTAGCTCTCGCCACACTTGCTTTGCTCACCCAGTGAGGATGACCTCTCAGTGGGCACCCAATCCCACAGTGTCTAGGACCTGTTGAGGGTACACGGGACCCTTCAAGGAAGGGCTTTGGTCTGGTGGGCCATATTCAAAGCCTGAAGCCACCGAAGCAGGTCCCCTCAGTCATGTGGCAGGGGGAGGGCCCTTGTCACTTTTATCTAAGGACTGGAGATCTGGAGGGCACCCCAGGGAACAAGCCTAGCCTCTGAAGGAGCACCATTGAAATTTGCTATCTTAGGCTCCCCAGCTACCCAGTGAGGTTCTGAGGTGTCTCTGGAGGAACTTTGCCTATGTTGGCCTCCAGGACCCGAGTATACTACAAGGGGATGTTCAGGGATGATATACTCCTCTTGGAGACATCCACACCTCCTGTCTTAGGTGTTAGAAGTATTCTGGGGGAGTGCTTTTAAGCCCATCTGTATCTGTGGATAGATACTATCAAAATATCAAATGTGCCTTCAAGATAAGAGATCTGGGTACTAGAAAGATGGCTCAGCAGCCAAGTGTGCTTGCTACTCTTACGGAGAACTAAGTAGCTCCACAGGATGGGTTACAACTGTCTATCACAACACCCTGGAGGGGTGACTCCAGTGGGCATGCTCAGAGACATAGAAATAAAAACAAAAAACACATTTATATACGATTATAGGCATTATATTTTTATTGGTACTAGCTTTTCATCCCCCCTCCTCCCCCTCCTCCTCCTCTTCTTTCTCCTCCTCTGCCTCTTCCCCTGCTGCCGCCAACTCTACCACCTCCTCCTCCTCTTCTTCCTCTGCCTCCCCTGCTTCCGCCTTAGGCGCCGCCGCCTCCTCCTCCTCTGTTTCCGCCTCCTCATCTGTTGCCGCCTCCTCTTCCATTGCAAACTCCTCCACCGGCTCCTCCACCACCACCTCTTCCTCCTCCTCCTCATTCGTATCTTCATTTGAAGATTTAGGTGGGGCTTGGTATAGTACATTTATCTCTAGGGATAGAGTAGGAATAAGTTCAAAATAGGGAAGGAGTCATGGCACAAAGTGTAGCATGAATCTTAACTGGTCTTATTAATAAAATCAAACCTGTGAGCCAGGTATTGGGGTGAAGCTGGAAGATCAGAGATACATAACAGGCCACAGCTAACCTCACCTGGCCAACTTCTCAGCTGATCTTGTTTCCTCAGACAGGAAGCCTCTGTGTCCTCATATCCCAATGACTCTCAGCTGAACTGTGCTGTTCAAAACCTAAAAGCTTAACCTGCCAAATGCTTAACCAGCCAAACACTGCTAGTTTCTGGTCCTCACGCCTTATATACCTTTCTGCTTTCTACCATCACTCCCTGGGATTAGAGGCTTGCTTTCTGGGATTAAAGGCGTGAGTCACCATGCCTGGCTGTATTCTTGAACACATGGATTTCTGCCTCTGGAATGCTAGGATTAAAGGCGTGTGCTACCACTGCCTATCCTAAGTATCTAGTGGCTTTTCTGTTCTCTGACCCCAGATAAGTTTATTAGGGTACACAATATTTTGGGGAACACAATACCCCACAACAGAGCTCTGGGACACTGCTGGGTATTTCTTGCAGGGACCAGGTTGGCCATCCTAGGTGAGTGACTGCTCCCACATGTGCCACCATCCATGCTACCAACATTGTTGGGGACAATTTTCTATTGGCTGCTGTTCTGTTGTTTGTAACTTTTGGATGTTCCCCTTGGGTCTCCTTTCACTTCAGAAACAAAGCTTTGCTTGCTAACTGTGTTGTGCTTAGCATCCCTGTTCCCACTCTGTTCAGCTCCCTGCTTTCCCCAGCTAGGCAAGAACAGCACTTCACCTCTTTTCCACAAGTAATGGTGTGACCAGATGACCTGGTAAGACTCAATTGTGTCTAGCTGGGCATGTCCCTAAGCAATGTCCCATTGTATACACTTCCTATTGGGATTTTGGCTCTCCCATAAACTCTGTAAAGGACTCAGGTGAGGCCACATTTCAAGGGAAGGGGAAGACAACTGGGTACACTTATGCATAAAACAGGAATGAATCCAGGGATCCAGGATGGATTAGGTTAGGTCCGATCAGGTGGGCCAGTCAACTCGGTATGCAGAATCAAGAACAAGGCAGCAGGGACACACTTTCATGGATTACTGGGCATAACGTGCAGAGCCGCCATTCCACTCAGGAAATAGGGAGGAGGGTGGAGAAGGCTCTAGGTAAGGGACAGAAGAGTGGTCAAATGATGTGGCCAGTGAAGTGGGCTCCTTCATCGCTGTGGACACATTGATTAGAAAGAGTCGTCCCTGAGTTTACACAAGCAGAATCAATCCATCAGAAGTAGAAGGGTAGAGGGCAGGCAGACATACTTTGCAATGAAGAAAGACCCTCACCTTACTGCAGGGGTTCCATAAAAGACCTTTGGGGAATATAATCTCCTTTGATTCATACTCTAGACCCGTGGAGACAGGTGAGAACTATACTAAGCATGAAGCCGTATCAGTTTCAGACAGCTTAGAGGACAGAACACACTGGAAGATATGGCAAGGTGATCTGATGAGATGGCAGGAAACTGAGGTTCAGACACACAGAGGATAAGTCAGAGAGGACTCAAGAGATAAAATACAAGTGGCCATGCACTTTAATTCCTGGGATTTTGTACATCCATGATGAACTAGTAATATCTGGAAAGGAGGCCTTATCTGGACCACAGAGTCCCAGATCCATGCTCAAGTACTAGGTCAGAAGCTCCAAGATAGGTGTCAATGTGTCCTTTGACTCATTTGCCCTACAGGTCAGTCTAGTGTGAGGAGCACAGGCTGGAAATGAGCTCACACACAGGCTTCCTTCTGTCCCTGTCCCCACTGACACCATGTCCACATGACAGAGTAGACCCAGAATGCAATGTTGTTACCTACCTGGAGCTATAAGACTTGACTCCTTTCCCAACTCCCTGAGTTGCAGTTCAGGAGCATCACCTGGAAGAAAGCAACAGAGTGGCTCATTCTGCCTACAGAAGATACAGCCACATCAGCTCACACCAGATCAGCCTCAGCTTCCCACTGGTTCCTTGACATCTTAGGTTATGGAAGGTGCTTCAGTGAGGCCAGTATACTCACTCTGCCACCCACCCATAAGATTGTCTTTTATATAAAGACTGAATGGGGGCTGGAGAGGTGGCTCAGAGGTTAAGAGCACTGGCTGCTCTTCTAGAGGTCCTGAGTTCAATTCCAAATAACCACATGGTGGCTCGCAATCATCTATAATGAGATCTGGTGCCCTCTTCTAGCACACAGGCATACATGCAGGTAAAACACTGTATATATAATAAATAAATAAACAAACAAACAAATGAATAAATAGAAGTAGGCACTTCAAGATTTTAAGGAAAAAGAAGACTGAATGGAAACATGGAGGTACTGTTATAAGTCCTGCAGGACCAGCCAGAAGAGGATTCACTTCTGCATTATTGGGCCCACACTACAAGACCTTTGTACTCAGGTTCATGTCATTGACTACCGACAGTTGTGAGCCACTGACAGTTTCTTCTATCACAACTCACCAATCAAAAGTGAGCACCAGATATACACATATTTCCAGACTACATCAGAATACACACAATTTCCGAGGAACGCTACTGATTACAACTGATGGCTAGGAGCGTTGTCGGGGACAGAGGCAGGAAGGATGGGTGTTCCGGTGAAGACCATACTTTTATTTCTAAGTTTGTTTCATCTGCATTGCCTGCATATGAATGCTTGTATATCACATGCATACAATGCCAGGCAAGATCAGAAGAGGGCATGAGATACCCTGGAACTGAGTTACAGATAGTTGTGAGCAGCTCTATGGGTGCTGGAGCTCAAATCTGGTCCTCTGGTAGAACAGATAATGCTCTTAATCATACCAACTCCCATTGACAGTGGGGTTTGGTATGTTTGCTTCTACCTCTCTTTACCATTATGCCTGGATGGAGTAGTATTTAAATCTCCAGGCAAATTTACATCTCACTGATACCTTTCATACTGCCTTAGCCTGCCAAGCAGAAGGTACAACCTTACTGTTTCCTGGATCCTCTCCTATCAACTCCAACAGGGCATGCTGTTACTTACTAGGAAAGCTTTCTTTACTACTGATATTCTGATGCTCTTCAACATCTGTGTCCCCCACTTGGGCTATATCTGCAAGAACATCAGGACATAGTGTACCAGGTAAAGCCACACCAGCTCACACAAAGTTGACCCAGGTTCTTCTTGGGATTTTCCACAGAGCCTCTATGGCAGAACCATTTAATCATTTAACTTTCAACTCTCCTTTCCAACAGGAATCCTGATTCAGGCTTCTTAGGAATGAAACACTAAGGTATTTCCTGAACAAGAGAGAGATTTCAGATACTTACGATTTCCAAACACAACAGATGTGATCTGCAACTATGAAAAAGAAAGCATTGTTAAGATTGGGCTATACTGTATCCTTCACAATGGTCTGGTTTTCTCTGGATGACTTAGAGACCGGTGGAAATAGAGCTCTACTGGTGCTGCATATGACACCAGTAGAGACGGAAAGAGCCTTCCTTCCTGGCACTGTACCTCCCAAGTCCACTAACATTGCAAGCAAATCCTTACTAGAACAGGGAAAGGAGTTTCTGAGGGAACTCCTTCTATGTTTCAATTTTAATGAATATGGTGATGTCAACGATACCAGAGAGCTGGAGACCCTGAACTCCACAAAGGAAACTGTCTTTCAAAAAGTAACACACATGGAACCCAAATAGAGCTGTATTTCTACAGAAGACACACAAAGGTATGCTTACCATTTGTCTGGATTCTGGTACACTAATAGCACCAGATAAATCTAGGAGAAAACAGAGTAACTGTGAGGATGTTGGCAACTAATGATTATAAAACACTCAGGGAATATTTTCAATGTGCACACGTGTGTATGGAGATAGCTTGGGCTGCTGCTGGGCCATCCTCCAGTGTAGAAGGATGTTCCAGAAAAGAAAAAATAAAACAGATCAATATGAGACCTAGGTTCTTTGTTCCTCAATTAAAGCCACTTTAAACAATATAAAATAAATCTAGCTGGTTCACACTTTGTGGCATATACTTATTGCTTTTTTTTTTTTTTTTTTTTTTGGAGCTGAGGACCGAACCTGGGGCCTTGTACTTGCTAGGCAAGTGCTCTACCACTGAGCTAAATCCCCAACCCTTATAATCCCAGCATTCAGGAGGTAGTGGAAGGAGGACCAGGCCTCAGCTTCAACCATAGAGCAAGATAGAGGCAGCCTGTGATAAATGTGTCCCTGTCTCAAAATAAAAATAATAACACTAAAGCTGCATAATTTCTAACTGTATTCTAAATATTTATCCTATACTTGCAGGTCAGTGTAGCTTTTACCATCCAACAGAACAATTTCTCTTTGCAACAGAATGAAATCATAACAGAAAACTACAACAAATAAAAATGCAGAGATCAGGTGACTGTGGGGGGCCTGGCCTGAACCTTCCATCTAGAACATTAGTGCTGCAACCAAAACTGTGGAGAGTGGGAGAAAAAAATCCTCTTCCCCTGGGAACAGCCCAGTTGGTTTTCCAACAACAACTGGTCAGCTCTGAAATCTCATAATACAGATAACATTGTATGGAAAGAGTGGATTATATCTATATATTTAGGAATATATCACACACACACACACACACACTCACACACACTCACAAATGCACTCTCTCTCTCTCTCTCTCTCTCTCTCTCTCTCTCTCACACACACACACACACACACACACACACATGTAACTACAATCTACAGTTGGAGGGAAGGAGGCCAGAGGTCATAAATTCGAGGAAGAAAGGGGGTGACGCATGGGGATGGTCAGAGGGAGGAAAGAGGAAAATGATATAATTTAATTTCAAAAAACAAAAAGTTTCAAAGCACAGTATGTGTGATTGTTAACACTTGCTATGTGTCACCAACAGGTGTTTCTCAGAACTGCACAGGCTGCTCAACTGATCTGCTTTGGTTACTGACAAGCTGGGTTGGAAAATCTTATTGCTCATAGTGCTATTAGAAAGTGTACTATAATATTTCAGTTGTTTTTTTTTTTTGTGTGTGTGTGTGTGTTTGTTTTGTTTTGGGACAGCTTCTAAGACATGAGTCCAAAATCTACAGAAGTAAGTCGCCTTGTCCTACATGATTGCTTTAAACTCCAAAGGTCTGTGTGAAATGACCGGACACAGCAGGGAGTCTTTGGATTTTTCACACAAGTGACTTCAAGCATCTGTGGATGTGGTCTAGTTTAATATGCAGTTAAAATGACATGGAGGCAATTTGTCATGGACAGGCAGCATCTCTGAACCACATGGTAAACCCTCAGCCCTGCTGACAATGCTCTCAAAATTTTCTTAAATGAATTTAAGGCTCAACCACGGAAGCAAGAGCAATGGATTGCCCAGATGGATTCATGTTTTAACTTTCTGCTTTTGACTTTGATCAGAGATTCTTCATTTTTGTTCTGAAGCAGGGGTTATAACAATCCCCAAGCACAAATGTCATGAAGACTAGATGAACTAATAAAGTATAAAGTTCATTTAAAGTATGAATGGGAGCATAAACTATGTCCTCCATAGACCATTACCCATGCAGGGAAACAAGACATTGAAGCACCTGAAACCCTAATATTCTTTATGCACACAGCCTCATGGAAATCTATGCAGAAACCTGGCTGTCAAGGGCATCTAGAACACCCTTAAAAAGTCGTGTTGACTGTTTTGCTCTCTCCAGAAACAGCAAGTTTGGTGGCCTTTCAAAGAGAAGACAGTAAGGGACACCCTACCTATCTTAACATTTACATTCTTCCTCACCAAGGAGTTAAACAATACTTACCGCTTTGGTCTTCTTCCCAGGCTCCCTGAAATTATAGAAACAAAGACATTTTGAGGGTAACATCATGGGGCATACAGGCACATATCTTTCTCTTTTTTTTAATTAAGATTTTTTTCATTCATTTTACACACCAATCAAAGATCCTCTTCTTCCCTCCTTCCATGCCCCCAGCCTCCCCTCCCAATCCACCCCTCACTTCCTCCCACAAGAAGGCAAGTCCTCCCATTTGGAGGCACATTCAGTAGAGGCAAGTCCAAGTCCTTCCCCCCTGCCTCAAGGCTGCACAAGGTATCCCGTCATAGGTAGTGGGCTCCACAAAGCCTGCTCATGCACCAGAGATGGTAACTTGTTATGTACACACTCATAAGTGGATACTAGATATAAAGCAAAGAGTAATCAGGCAACAACCCACAACCCCAGAGAAGCTAACTAACAGGGAAGACCCAAAGAGGGACACATGAACTGCCCTGGGAAGGGGAAACAAATGAGATCTCCATGAGTAAACTGGGTATGAGGAGTGGGCAATGGAGGTTAGGGGATAGGGGATGAGAACATAAGGGAATGGGATGGTTGAACTGGAACAGGGAGGGGGAAAGCAATGAAAGAGATACCATGATAGAGAGAGACATCGTGGGGATAGAGAAAAACCAGGTGCTAGGGAAGTTCCCAGGCATCCCCAAGGATGACCCCAGCCTGGACTACTAGCAATAGTAGAGAGGGTGCCTGAACTGAACTGGCTTGCCCCAGAGATCAGACCGGTGAATACCCTGTCATCACAGAACTTTTCTCCAACTAATGGAAGCAGATGCAGAGATCCACAGCCAATCACTAGACCGAGCTCCAGGAGTCCAGTCAAAGAGAGACAAGAGGATTCTATGAGCAAGTGCATCAGGATCATGATGTGGAAACACGCAGGGACAACCAAACAAACAAGAGGGAATTCATGAAAGTTGGATCAATGGCTGTGGTGCCTACATGGGACTGGACTAGGTCCTCTGCATGGTGAGACAGTTGTGTAGCCTTTATTTCACTGCCAACATTAATGGCTGGCAAAACAAAGATATATCTGTGACAAACCTATGATATTTTTCAGAATGATGTATCTCTAACCCTCCTTCAGTCACCAACCACAAAATAATCTAAAGAAGAAGCATTGTTTTCCAGAGGGACAGGTGATAGCATATATTCTGTACCCTGACTGTGCCATTCACAAATGCTCTTTCTCATAAGGTGTCCATCGGCAAGGAACTATTCTACTATTCCAGAAAACACAGCATAGTATATATACATACTGTCATATTTTAATAGGCAAACTCAAATAAAATAGGAAAGTCAGACAGCAACATTTCTATTTCAGTCATAGAAAGTCCACCTTACCTCAGTAGAATGGTCGATTTCTTCCTCTTTAGAAAATAACTGTTTAATATCAGGGGCATCTTTAGTATCTAGGAAGAGAGAGTGACTGTTCATCACTGGTGCTGTGGGCCATGGCTTCCTTAGAGAACAGTGCTTAGCTTACACAACAGGCTTATATGTATGGCTATGCTCTCGAGGCTAGACCGAAGGGCTGCTGGAGCATCCTCATTGAAAGCACTGAGTCAACGAGAAGCAGGGAAAAAATGGAAAATGGAACACTTGCAGTGTGCTGATGGGAACAGAAGACAATAAAAGTCTTCCAAGGGTACAAGCTTCCCATTACTCCTATCAATCACTTGAAGACCAGACGGATGGTCTTCTAAAACTAAGAAACAATGTGAGTTTTAATTTATGCTAAGTTGCCATCTAGTACACACTTTCCAGGGTACCAAAAAGAATATGGTTTATGGAGTGGTATTGGTGAACACGAGAAAATAAAGACCATGATAACGTGTCCCCTCTGCAGCACATCTGGGTACCTCAGAATGCTGGAAACAAAACAAGGCTCACAGCAATCCAGAAGCTAATTCAATGAACCACTGAATTAGCATTTTAACCTCTAGTGGCACCATGCTCCACTCCCTAGTTCAGTGCATGAACCATAAAGGGGCAGTCACATCCCAGGGAAAGGAAAACCTTAAATGCTGTTGTGTTGGAGCAGCACAGCTTTTCTCTGGAATAGATACTATTTTTAGAGTAGGCTAATAGAGCAATGTAATTTTTCTCTTTGGAGTAGAAAGCACTTTCCCAAGTCATCTGCTAAAAGCATTGGCAGACCATATTTTTCCAGTGGTTTCCTGTGGTAATAGGTATATTCTGGGGCAAACATTCCATAAAATGAAATCACAATAAAACGAGTATCATGGAGATAATTTACACACTTCCTACATTCTTTTGGTTAATCTAAGATTCACACAAATGGAGGACAATGTACACACACACACACACACGGTTCTGAACAATCAAGACATGAGGCTTTATTTCTTTTCCCATTGACACTGAAGTTCTGTTCACATAGGAAGGTTAAACTAAGAATTCTGTACCCTCCAGTGTATTGAAGCTCTCCCCCACAGACCAGTAGAATCCCATGACAAAGACAGGATACTTGCTGGTTGTATGCAGTTAAAACTCACTCCAATCACTAATTCACTATTACAGAAAACCCCCAGAAACACACGAGGAAGAGAATAATCATTGTAAACAATTCATTCACAAAGTCACTAAAGAAACTGAAGATTTAAAACACACAGGAGCAATAATCAACTTCAAGGTAGTAAAACCATTTTATAGCAATGTCTGATTAACAACAAAAACCATAAGGTATTTTTGAAAACATGAAATATGTAGTAATGTGCTACTAAAACTCAAAGTTTCTAGTTGGTAGCTTTAAAAGGACATTATCATAATATTCATCTGATTGTAGTGTGAAATTTAAGATTTAGATACTAACTTGGAGAACCTATAGAGTTCAGGAGACTAGAAAGGGAACATTAATTGGTAAGGAGGAAGGAAGATAGTAAGGGGGTCATGGGGGAGCACAGGTGACATGAAGGGAAAAGGGGGAGTAAAGGGAGGGAGGTCTGAGTGGGGAAAGGGATGGCAGAACAGAACAAAGGAGGGACAGCACGGAGGATGTTTGAAAAGGCTAAATGGAAGATCATAAGATTAAATAGACACACAAATAGTCAAACAAAAATGTATAATTGGGATTGCTCCAAACAGGGAATTATGCCAGATGCCATGGCTTGCCATGTAAACATTTGACAGCCTGGAAAGATGGCTGAGGTAAAGGTCATCTGTCTTTTTCAGAGGACATGGTTGTGATTCTTTGATAGGTTGTATATATTTTATGGAATTATAAAATGGATCATTTGCTTCCGAAAGAGGAAAAGCACAGGAACCTCCCATTTTCCTCGTACTTACAGATCTCTTTCCTGCTCTCTCGCACTCCCAAGCACAGGGTGTGACATGGCCACTACTGGGACCCTTTCCCATTGAACCTGGCCAAGAAGGCTGTTACATATTTCAAATTTCACTTGTACTTTGGGGACTCTTCAGATCTAATCCATCTGTGTCACCCACATGTGGATTAATGTGGGGCGTTTACCCACCACCCCCACAGCTTGCTAGAGTTTTCTTGAGTGCGATCAGCAGGAAATATTAGATAGAAGGATTTATAGCGGAGAATCTTGCGGAGATAAACAGATAGAAAATAAAGGATAGCCTCGAGAGGGCCTGGAACCTATTTCAACGGGCCCCGACTGTCTCTTGCCCAGGGTTTTTATAGAGACGCCAAGGGGTGGAGCAAAAGACCTCCTCCCCCAGCACAGCCAAGTGCAGACCATCTCAGACACCTACACTCAGGCCCGTGGTCCTGATCATCCTCTATTCGGACCTGCTGGGTAAAGCCACGAGGAACCCCAGAACGGGCTCCCACAGATTAAGTAGCAGATAGGGTTACTCACCTGTTTCTGCCCATATCAGGTGAAGCTACATCAACTTATACATGTGCCCCAGCTTTCCTCTAGTTCATAGTATTCAGCGAGAGCCAAAGTGACTTTTATTTTTATTTAATTTTTTAAATACCTCTTAAAATTCTATGGTTGTATTTCTAGGGATGAGATAGATACACTGATATATTTCAGATAGTGAAAGTTCTGGTAAATCTGTTCAGTTTTACCTATGGCACAGAGGATAACTGACTGCTACATATAATGGAAGCAAAGCCTCAATATGTACAGTACCTTCCTCTTGGGTTTGTATTATTTCATCAGATGCGCTACCACTGCCTGGAACAGCAACTGGAGTAGCTGGAGGTTCCTCCGTAACTTGAGGGATGATAATTTTTTTCCTACAAAATCTTCTAAAGAATGAAGTAACTGAAAATGTAGTCACAACAGGGAGAGTTATGTTAGTTTACGGCAGAAAACCAGAAAACTAATCATGGCTGTGTATTTGTAAATATGGTCTAATTTCCTGTTCCAGCTAGTCATCAGTGTCAAGAGTGTTGCTTGTGGAAGATCACATTTTGTGATTAAGCAGTATACAGACAATATAGGTACTGTCTGCATTTACGTGGCTGGTGCAATACAAAAGGAGCAGGACTGAATGTGTTGTATGGGTTTGGTGCCAGATGGCAGCCCTTCCTTCTGACAATCGCATGAATACACTGTTGTTCATACGATTCCTCTTTCTTCCATGCTTTTCTCCAAACACTGGAAGTTTCAGAAGGACTTCTCATGATACTTTCTAGTCTAAAAGAGAACTACAAATGGTAAATCATAAGGAAAGGCACATGTACAGCAGAAATACTCCAATGATGTTTGTTAAATATCAGAGGAATTCAGCTAGAAGCTAGTGACTGAATTTAGAGTGATCCATTGCATCCAGCATGGGAAGTGTGGCTGTTGTTGACTTTCATTCTTTATTCACCTGTGGTCCTTGTAGCTCACAGAGAACATACGGTATTAATAGCCTTACATGACTGAGAAGTAAACAACTGTGTGCACTCCCGACTTTTCACCGTTAGGACCACATTAGTTACACCCCTGTCACTGTGACCAAACCCCTGACAGGAGCAGCCTGAGAGAGAGAGATATTCTTTACCTTCCAATCCCTGACTCAAAACTGGAGTCACTGGAGGGCACTGGCTTAGTACAAATATGTGACTCTTCTCTTGCATCTTCAACCTGTCATATCCCTCCCACTGACTAATTGTGACTGCCAGGGAACCCCACTGAGAGATTATAGATTCGAGCATATTCCTTAGAAATACTCAGAGTCCAAATCATTCTACATCATGTTATTGCACGATGGTTTGACAAAAATGAAACTTCCCTTCAATTGGCCAAGCCTTCCTTGATGTCTTCAACATGACCAGGTAAGGAAAGCAGTCTGGCATTTGGGTGGTAAGTATGCACATGGCTTTCTAGATGACAAATATCCTCAGCCACTGTATGGACAACCCAGATAAATGTAGCTAGAAGGGCAGGGTCTGTATTAGCACCAAGTGTGCACCACAGCTGCTCTGCTCGACTCATCAAAGTCCAGTTTCTACACACTCTTCTACCCACAGACTCTACGGGGCAATTGAGTCAAGCTCATCCCCTAACCATTATTTTAAACTTCTAGAAATACCTCTAATGCAAGATCAGGCTGAAAATCCCTATGTATAAAAGGATGAGTTTCAATTTATGGTTCTCCTCACTCTAGCTCTGAAGAATTGGGTTTACAGAAGTGTGCCACAATGGGCACATATTATACAGTCATTGGGATCAAATCCAGGATTGTGCACATGCTAGAAGCACACTAAACTGAACTGGTCTTTACATTCCTGCCCATTGACCCTCTTTGACAAATCTGACTGTGAGGTTACTCTAACACAGCCAGCATCTTCAGAATGATGATACCCAGCCATGCTCTGCCTGTGTAACTCACTGCTGCTTATATCATTCCACTGAGTGCTCAGACACAGCAGGCAGCAGGGAGACTGACTGCCAGTAATAGAAGTAATACTGGAACACAAACTCGAGCTCACCTTTAAAGATGTATAGATAGCCAAAAGAATGATCCAGTGCAGCTCAAGAATGAAGGGATGACTGGAGGTCTTAGTGGACATTGCCTATAAATTGTGTGGCTCTTTGGGCTCATGTTAATGTTGTCTAATCTGTTAAGCTTTTACAATAGTTCTTACTGGAATGAGCCATCTCTTCCATAAATCCAGTTATCACACACATCCGACCTATTTTTCAGTGCAGTCTCTCCTATAGTCAAATGCTCTGATCTGACCAAACATATGGACTTTCTATGGTGGTATTTTATTTGTACTGAAATGTGATTTAATTGTATGTTAATAAATAAAGTTGCCTGGGGTCTGAGCTATTAGAGCCATAAAAAGAGCGTGGCGGTGGTGGCACATGCCTTTAATCCCAGCACTTGGTAGGCAGAGCTAGGTAAGTCTCTGTATGTTCAGGGATACAGCCAGCATTGGAGACACACGCCTTTAAGACCTGGAGGGCTGTACTTACAGGCAGTGACGAGGCAGTCACGTGTTTGGGTTTACAACCAATGAGAAGGCAGAACAGAAAGACTATATCAAGACAAACACACAGGAAGTAGGTCTCTTTCAGAGAGGTAGGACCACCACAGGAGGAAGGGTAAGGTTTTAGCTCTGAGCTCTGACCTCTTGGCTTTCTCTTTTACATTGGTTCTGTGTTTCTTATTTAATAAGACGGTTGGTTACATCTACAAATTTCCATCTATCATACTTATGAGTGTCTGCAGGCAGCTAAAGAGTACTGCCTGGCTTTCTGCCCACTTGGTGCTCATCATTGTCTGCTGTTTACCTAGGGCTGGGTTATTGCAGGCAGATGCTGGGAAGATGGGCCTCTCATATAGGTATCCCTGAGCCCTTGACAAAATAAAAAGTACTTCCTGAGCTCTACCACTGGAAAGACTGATGACCTATCCATACACTTTGAGCTATCATTCTCCAGAGAAATTCACAAAAAAAAAACCAAAACAAAACCAAGTCTATCACACATCTGTACGGTGAGCTTTGAACACTTTTTTTTAAAGGTAAAATGTGTATCTTGCTTTTTGAATTGACAAATTTGTCACTGGAAAGTGGACTCTGTCATAGGGATAACTGTATTGGGAAAAAAATCTATTTAGACCCTGCCTGGTACACAAAATGCCAAAATAACTAGAGGCATCAGAACTGAAAGCAGTGACTGTAGACACATTGGTAAGACTCGTTACTTAGGGCATTGCCTTTTCCCTGCTTAAATTCCCAAGTTTCACTCCCAATAGGAGTCTTATATCACATTGGTGTGCCAGAGAAAAGACAGCCAGCATTTAAACAATTCTAAAATGTGTTTGAGAGATTCCGTAATACATACAACAATTAAATTTCCTCTTCTCCACCTGTAATTGAAAGGAAAGAAAACACTTTGAGGTTCAGGTCATACAGAGTCTTTTTGCATAGCTCTTTGGTTCACCCTATGACACAGCATAGTGTAAAGCAGGATAGGAAAAAGACATTAAAAAAAAGACTGTATTCATACATTATGTGATGATGTCACAGAAAACCAGGGCTACGTACTTTGTGACAAAAACTAATACATCACACACTAATGCTGACTCAAAGTGAGAGCAGAGCACCTCTTCTGTTTGGCCTTCACTGAGGGCTCCCTAAGCTACATCCCAGCATGGCAGACCAACTTAACAACCTGCCCTGGGAGATTAATTCCTTCTAAGAGGGGGCCTCCAATTATTTGCACGAGTGCACATGTTTTAAATGTATTATACCCTAAATATTCAAATATTGGATGCATGAAGCTTCCCACCATATTGAGACTTTTGGGGAACAACACAAATTCCATCTAGATGACAGGATGGGAAAACAAATAGGAGAGGCCCCTTAAGGAAAAACACACATCTTAATAGATGATATGCCTGTTAACTTCTGAGTCAATATTACACACATTTATCTAAAGAGGAGCCTTTTTTCTCCAGAAGAAAAGCCCCCCTCATACAGACTGTGACACTTGACACGGGAAGATTTGATTCAGTCTGGACCAAGATGGTACAATTCCACTTTGTCCTCTTCCTAAATTAACTCTCTAATACCCATGATGCCCTGCTCAGTTTCATTGTTCAATGGGATATGCACTGAAACATAAGATCACTAGAATAACCTTTCTATCTTAGAGAAAAGAAAGGCCCCCTTACCTTCTCCACCTTTATTTCTGTCTCTTCAGGTAGCACTAAAGGGGACAGAAAGTGACTGTCAGCTCATGGTCTTGCTTCCTACTTATGCAGCATCCTTACTTGATGTGACTAAAAGTGCATAGACTTAGTACATGTGACTAGACCTACTGAACAGGATTGTTGGGCAGCTGCTGAACTGTCTTCCCTTGAAGGGAAATTAAAACAGAAAAAGGCCTGGAGAGATATGAGTAACAGAATTGTATTTCCAGACAGTGGGGGACCTAAAGCAACATAAAATAATCTATCAGATTGAAGATTAAATACAAATCTTCACAGGTATTCTCTTTGGAGTGACCACTGGTATGCTTCAGTTTGCATGTAGAGGTCAGAAGACAAATTGTGGGATCCCAAATTGTAGATGCATAAGATAACCCCCACACCTAAGGCTCAGGGAACATTTTGGTAGAGGATTGGAAAGACTATAAGAACCAGAGGGACAGGACATATGCTGCTAGATAGTGTCTTCTAGACATGGCAGGGATGATATAGCCCATGAAATCTCAACACAGTTCCCCAAATAGGACCTGCATCATGACAGCCCCTACTGATATGGCACCCTAGACCAGGAGCTACAGAGAGGTTGCAGAGAGATGAATTTTCTCCAGAGGTAAGTCTCCTCATAAGTTATCTAATCCTGAACTAACTGCACTAAACATACAAGAGCACACATAGGTATATATAAGAGCAACATTAAATGAACTCCTCTGTTTATGTAAGTATAGTAGTTATCAGAGAAGAACTCATATATTTGAAGGGGGGACATGGGATGAGATGGATTGAGGAGAAGGTGGGATAGAATGATGTAAACACAGTAGTCACATTAAATTCTCAAAGAATTAAAAATGTAAATTATAACAATCCTGGTCTTTCACTTTTGTCTTCCTTCCTTCAATCAAGGTTTTTCATTGAAGCTAAACTGAGACTAATAGTCATCAGGACCCAGAATCATCCTTCTCTGGCCCTGAATATGCTGGGGTTACGGGTGTGCATAGAATTGTCTGAACTTTTTTATATGTGCACTGGAGATTAAATCATGCTGAGTGAGGTAACCCAGACTCAGAAAGAAAACATGATATGTACTCACTTATAGGAGGATACTAGATGTAAAACAAAGATGACTAGACTGCTACTCACAATTCCAGGGAGGCTACCTAGAAAACAGGACCCCAAGAAAAACATAGGGATCACTCAATGACAGAGAAATGGACGAGATCTACATGAACAACCTGGACGTGAGTGGGGGTAATGAAGGGCAAGGGTGGAGGGAAAGAGAGCTTAGGGGAACAGGAGATCCCAGATAGATCAAGAACAGAGAGAGAGAACAAGGAATAAAAGACCATGATAAATGAAGACCACATGAGAATAGGAAGAAGCAAAGTGCTAGAGAGGCCCACAGAAATCCACAAAGATACCCCACAATAGACTACTGCCAATGGTCGAGAGACAGCCGGAACTGACCTACTCTGGTGATAGAATGGCCAAACACCCTAACTATCATGCTAGAAACCTCATCCAATGACTGAGGGAACCAGATGCAGAGATCCTCGGCCAGGCCCCGGGTGGAGCTCCAGGAGTCCAATTGGCAAGAAAGAGGAGGGTTTGTATGAGCGAGAATTGTTGAGACCAAGGTTGGAAAAAGCACAGGGACAAATAGCCAAATGAAGGGAAACACAAGAACTATGAACCAATACCTGAGGAGACCCCAACTGGATCAGGCCCTCTGGATAAGTGAGACAGTTGATTAGCTTGATCTGTTTGGGAGGCATCCAGGCAGTGGGACCGGGACCTGCCCTCAGTGCATATGCTGGCAGTTTGGAACCTGGGGCTTATACAGGGACACTTGGCTCATCCTGGGAGGAGGTGACTGGACCTGCCTGGACTGAATCTACCAAGTTGAACTCAATTCTCAGGGGAGTGTTTGCCATGGAGGAGATGGGAATGGGGGGGGGCTGGGAGGAAGGCAGGGGGAGGGCAGGAGGGGGGGAGAACAAGGGAATCCATGGGTATATGTAAAATTAAATTAAATTATAAAATAAAAATTTAAAAAATTAAAAACAAAACAGGGTACCAATGTGTGCACAGTCTAATCACCTTCTGAGCATCTGTACACCATGTACTTAACTTTAAACAACTATTTAAAAGTGAATGTTCATGTCCCATTACATTATCTCTCAAAGGTAAAAATGATGCAATCTTGGTAAGTATGAATAATGAGATAAATTGCAATAATTCATCATATGTGGTGCATATTTTATGAAAGAACAATGCACAATGGCTAATCTACATGTGTTTATGAACATGGTTTTCTGGTCTTTATAACACTTCAGCTTTGTGATATATATATGTATATATATATATAAACATATACATATATATCTGCAAGCCCTTTAAACTTACCAAAACTCCTAAATAATGATTATAAGTTGTGCATTTTTGGCAAGGTGAAGACCAAAGACATGAGACTTCTCTTAGAGAAGGCACAAAGGCTAGGCATTTCTCAGAGGTGATCCTTTCCATGCAAAATGGGGGCCTGTGAACACGAGGCTGCCATCAGTATATAGATGCAGGTAAATTCAAGACAAGGTCATTGTAGGGAGCAGATATTCTAATAATTGGAGTCACAGCTTCAGGTGTTTGGTCCAAATGACCATAACATGTCAGTGACTTTACTGTTGTCATACTTGCTAAGATTTCAGACAATGTTCTTCTGTGTGTGTGTGTGTGTGTGTCTGTGTGTGTGTGTCTGTGTCTATATCTGTCTGTGTGTATAGTGTCTGTGTGTATATGTGTGTGTGTCCCTGGGTGTGTCTTGGTGTGTCTATGTATGTGTTTTCACTTAGTTGTTTTTTTTTTTTTTCGAGTCAGGGTTTCTCTGGGTAGCTTTGCGCCTTTCCTGGAACTCACTCTGTAGACCAGGCTGGCCTCGAACTCACAGAGATCCACCTGCCTCTGCCTCCCGAGTGCTGAGATTAAAGGCGTGTACCACCACTGCCCGGCTCATGTAGTTGCATGGATCACTTAGTTTTTTTTTTTCTTATTGTGCCTTGTGTCACTCTGTTTATGTGACTGCTCCAAGCTGACTCTGGTTAACTTCTCTGTCTTTACATGTTCAAGAACTTCAGTTGCACACAACCAGCCTTCTACCTATGCCCATCAGGTGAAGGGATGAGCCAGATGACCTAGTAAGATTCAAATGTCATTCTGTAAATGTAGTACACTAGAAGTTTTGGGTTCCGGACTCTTTTCTTGTGACTGATAAGTTTAGAGAAGGAGGAAGAGAAAATTATAGAATATAAAAGACACGACACATAGAGACTCATTCTGGGGACACTTCTGAGAAATGTTTTATAGTATGAAACACCATGAAAAAATTCCCGGAATAAGGGAATTGTCACACATTGATGTATTACTAGGTACAGAGTCTAGAGTCCACATGGCATTCCAAAAGTAGGAGAAAGTGGCTAGAGAAGAGAGAGATGGAGGATTATGGGGGTGGAGACTGGTCCTGGATCTCTGTGGGGCAACTTGAAATTCCCGAAAAGAAAGCCACGAATACACAGAACACTATGGACAATCACAGCCTGTGGCAAGATGTGTGTCAAGAAGGTGGATCCCCAATTGCTCATGTCCTTTAGCTCTTGGAACATGGGTATTAGCTTATGGGAACTTCCTAAGGCACCATCTGTATCTTGGAATCAGAATCAAGAATGCATGAAAAAGAGCCAAGGCAGGGGTCAGAGATCAGATCCCTGCTCACTCATAAGGTCAGAGGTTCAAGGATGAAGGAAAAGTCTCTGACCTCCTCTACACCTCAGTCATCCTGCATGGCAGTCCAGGATGAGGCGCATAGGCTGGGAATGAGCTACACATTAACACTAGGCCCTTCCTTGCCAGTATATTGCAGATGTGGTAGTTGTGTCAGACTAAACAGCCATTTTACCCAGCACTCTACCCTGTTGGTGCCACATGAAGCAGGAGTTAACAGTGAACAGAGGACTATGCATGGACTGCTACAAGTCCTGAAGGAAGAAATGGAAGGGCTCTGTTCTTCCTTTATCATTGGGCTTACTCTGCTAGACTATCACCTACAGGTTCCTTAGAGTACGAGAGAGAATACTGTTCCTCCCCAGACACAGTGGATCTATCACAGGTAAGGACATAAAGTGAACACAACACTTCATGGGCACTGTCATGGTGAATCTCAACAGTCAATTGGATGATACCCAGTACTGGGCAGCAAGTGTGAGATTAGAGCAGTTTAGTTTAGGTGAGGTGGAAAGACTACTGAACTCTGCATGACATCATGGCTTAGGAAGGGATCAAGGATATATAAAAAGGTAAGCTGAGCATGAGCATTAAATCTTCTGGTCACTGACAGGTTATAATGGGACTCTGCCACAGACTCCTGCCTGTATATATAATTACCCCGTGTTACAGTCTATAAGCTGAGACTATATTCAAAAAAGTACAAATTCCCTTTTAGGTTATCTTCACAGGAATTTTTAACAACAACTGAATAAATTATTCAGACAGGCAGAAGTAAAATGCAGAGCTAGTAACTGAATCCCAAGCCCTGAAAGTTTGGTAGTATCACGGACTTAAAGAATAAATGTTCTGCTGGGCGGTGGTGGCGCACGCCTTTAATCCCAGCACTTGGGAGGCAGAGCCAGGCGGATCTCTGTGAGTTCGAGGCCAGCCTGGTCTACCAAGTGAGCTCCAGGAAAGGCGCAAAGCTACACAGAGAAACCCTGTCTCGAAAAAGCAAAAAAAAAAAAAAAAAAAAAAAAAAAAGATAAGATTGGAGCTGGAAAGATGGCTCAGTGGTTAAGAGCACCGACTGCTCTTCCAGAGGTCCTGAGTTCAATTCCCGGCAACCACATGGTGGCTCGAAACCATCTGTAATGAGATCTGGTGCCCTCTTCTGGCCTGCAGGGACACATGCTGTATACATAATAAATAAATCTTAAAAAAAAAAAAAAAAAAAGAATAAATCTTCTGGGGAAATGTGTACAAAGGAGAGGAGGATATGCAAAGCACATTTAATAGCACACTCTGCTCACTTTCCATCATGTCCCTGTAATTGGAATAGAACAAGAACCTTCTATTTTCCTTGTCCTTAATGAAATCTTTACCACATTCCTAACTCAAAGACAATGCATAACATGACCACTAGTGGACCCTTGCTCATTGATTCAAACCAGGTACACTGATCCAAATTCACTGAGTTGAATTTCACCCTCAGTCATGTGACATTGGAACAATGTGCCTTGAGGAACATCAGCTCTACTCCATCTGCATTACCCACATGTGGGAGAAAGGATTAGAGGGTGGTCCACCCATTCCTGTCTACAGCAGGTGAAGCCACCCTGACTCATACTAATGAGCCTCAGTTTCCACTGGTTCATGCTATTGAATGAGAGCCGAAGGTGACATCAGATGCATTTTAAATTCTTTAGCTGTGTTTCCATTGAAAACTTAGATATATTAGTATTAACCTACATAGGAAAAATTGTCTTAAACTTCTCTCTAGATTTACATATGAAAGAAAATGATTATCACCACATTACACAACTGGACAGAATTACAGAATTCACAACATGCCTTTTTTCTTATCAGTTGTTTCTATAGAATAAAATTTACAGAATTCTGGTATCATCACATCTGTATGGGGTATAGCTTCTCTCTGCTGAATTCTCTCAATAAAGGAGAAACTGGGAATGCATCGAGAATAGAGTTTCATGTCAGCCTCATGGCAGAAAAACAGAGGAAACTAACAACTGTGTGTTTGTACATTTGATCTGATTGCTTGTTTCCGGGTACAGTCATCAGAGTGAGATTGTGCTTCAGGAGGATCACTGAATAGTGTACAACCAGTTAAGCATTACATGAACATGACAAGTAAAATCTAATTTATGTGGAAATACAGAAGGAAGAGCCCCATGACTGAACACACTTTGTGAGTGTGGTGCCAGAGCAGAGTGGTATCACTCTAATCCTTCTTAGAGCCCATGACACCCTTGCAATGGCTCCATTCACCGCTGTTCACTAAGACCCTAAGAATTTCTTAAGGACTACCCACAGGACTCACTAGGCTAAAACAGATCTTTGTAATGTATACTGTAGGAAAAAGCACAGGCATTCAGAAGTGCCCTGTGATGTCTGTGAGATACCAGAAGACTTCAGCTACACAGGAGTAACTGAATTCAGACAAACTGTTTCATTTACTCTAGAACACTGGAGAACCGCTATTCTTCATTCTTTGACTGCCCCTTATATAATAGTACATCTCATGGACAATGTATGGCATTGTCCATGGGAGGTAGGAAGGTAAGAAGCTTTGAAAACTTGTGACATTTCACACAATGGAGCAGTAACAGCTGCATTTGTGTGCCAGTGACGACCTCTCCTGACAGAAACAACAGACAGGAGACATGCTCTGCCAGGCAGTCCCTGACTCCAAGTGTGAGCTTCATCCGAAGTGAGCTGTGGGATTCCTGGATCAGTAAACAGCACCTTCCTCTATCATCCTCAACCTGCCACTGGCCTCTCAGTGACTGAGTCTGAACCTCCGGAACAAAATTGGGAGGGTACCAATGCTTCCAGGCTCCAAGTCAATCTAAACCAAGTTTTTACGTGAAGGATGGGAGGAAAGGAAACTCTTTTAATCACATCACCCTGCATAAACCCTCATCAGGAAGAGGCTGGAAAAGCAGCCTGGTGCCATTGTAGGTGACAGATGTCCCCTGAAACTGTGTGGACAGTCTGAACTGAGTTCAGCTAACAGAATGGTAGTCTACACAGGCTACATGTGAGTTTGCAAGGTGCTGTTCATCCATTCTTCATGAAAGCTCTGTTTCTCCAGAATCTTTTCCCACACAGAAACACACCGGCAATGGACGAAGTCCTACTCCCCTCTGTTGTTTTCTTTTCCCTTTTTCAGAGAAACGGTCTCTGGCCCACAGTGATCTCAATGCCAATTTGTAGAAATGGATGACTTTGAACATAAAATTCTCCCATCGGTTTATAAAGCTATACAACCACAGCACATCTTTTGCTTACTGGGAGCTCAAACTCAAGGCCTTAGAAATGGTAGGTATGCAATAACCACATTCTCTCTCAAGAACTAGCTCTTCTTTGCCAAAGGCCTTCATAGCACATGCTTGAGCAAATACACAGAAACCATTTTGCAAATAATGATGCTCTTCTCACTCCTACCTGCTGCCTGTGGTCCCCCTAGTGCTCCCACTCACAGGCAGTATGGACACTGACTACCAGTGAGCAGAAGACCCTTGGAGCCCAGAGTCTAGGTCACATTTAAAAACCTGTTGCCAGGAGCAAAGGAGACCAGAGGTTAACATCCCTTGCTGTTCCTGCAGAGGACACAGGTCTGGTTGGTTTCTAACACAGAAAAAACAGCTCAAAACAGTCTATAACTCCAGTTGCTAGAAACCATACAGCTAATTTGAGTCTGCATATGTATCATAGATACAAATGGTGCACATACAATCATACAGGTGAATACTCACATACCCAAAATAAAAATAAATATATCTTTAAAAAATGTCTTCCTATTAGGAAAATGTGTCAGCATAGATCCAGAGCCAAGTGGTAACTGGACACCTGCCCCATCTCCCCATGCAGTATCTGTTTCCCATTCTCAGAATCAGTGATCTGACTAGAAGCCTGTGAGCTTTCTAACCTTTCATTCTTCGGAATGTCTGTATGTAGATGAGAAGTAATGCCCTGGGCTCTCTGTGGTAGTCACTACAGGGTCCTGATCTCTGCAGTTTTGACCTATTGAAGGCAGATACTGGGATGTTCCAAGTTAGGGATTACCAAGTGCTGGGGCTATAGAAGGTCTCTTCATCTCCATGGACAGCCTCATCACTTATCTCTGTGCCTTGGTTTATTCTTTCACAGAGTAGCACACAAACAAATAAATGTACTGCATATGATGGGCTTTGAACATATATACTTTATAAAGGTCAAGCGTGTATCCTAATATGGTAATTCAACAGCTTGTCCCTGTAGATTGGACTGAGCAATTGGGATACCTATCTTGGGGAAAAACAGATTTAGATGTAGCCTGTTGTACACCATTCCAGACTAACTACAGGCATCATAGCTGAATCCAGTGCACATGGACAAATACCTCCACTATTTATTTTAACTTAGAGACCCACTTTTTAAAAAAATACGGTCCAAATGCTTCCCAATAGGTGGCATAGATCACAGTGCCTGGTTAGATATAAGGATACCAAGTATTTACACAGTTCATTCCTAAAACGTGTCTTAGGAAAAAATTCCATAATACATACCTCGTCTTTGGTTTCTGCAATGCACCTGAAATATAAAGGAAAGAAAATAGTATGTGGCCTAGGTCATGATGATTTCTGTTTGCAAGGGTCCTTGAAATACATATCAACATGATATAATGGCAATCAAAGTGGGAAAGAGTCTTCAAATAAAAGACTCTGCTTTAGTATATCATATGATGGTGTCACAAAAGAACTGGGGTTCCTCACTTGTACCACTTCCCACTTTTGCTGGTTCACACACCAGATCAAGAGGCACTATCTGTTTGGTCTCTGCTGCGTGTTCCCTAAGCCACACTGCAACATGCTGGAGCATCTTTATGATCCTGCTATGAAATTAACCCTGCCACAGTGTAGCCTCAATTATTTACACTAATGCTCATGTGTTAAAAGGCTAACCACCTGCAACCCCACACTAGACATAGGAAGCTTGCTCCATATGACTGTTGTGGAACATACTGCATGGAAATTGAGGGGATCTGAAGTGCCTGACAACTTCTAAACCAAAACTTTAAGTTTTATCTAAAGAGAACCTTTTTTCTCCAGAAGAAAAGGCCTGCTCACAAGACTGATAATTAACACTGGATGCTTTGATGCTCTATTCAGTTTGGAACAGGCTGGTACAATTCTTCTTCTCCCCTTCCAAACTAACTCTCTAATACCCATGATGCCTGCTCAGTTTTGTTGTTCAGTGGGATATCCTCTGAAACGTAAGATCACTAAAGTAACCTTTCTATTTTAGAGAGAAAAAGGCTCTCTTACCTCCGACGAATTTTCTTCTGTCGTTGTGCGGCCATCTCGTCTAAGTGTGTTTTCATCATTTTCCGGTATTACTAGGGGGACAGAAAGTCATGAGCTTGCAGACTGTCAGCTCTTGGTCCTGCTTCCTACCTATGTAGCATCTTTGCTTGATGTGGGTAAAAGTGCATGGACTTAGGACATGTGACTAGACCTACTGAACAGGATGGTTGGGCAGCTGCTGAACCGTCTTCCCTTGAAGGAAATTAAAGCAGAGAAAGACCAGGAGAGATATGAGTAAGAGATTTGTTGCATTTCTAGACAGTGGACACCCAAAGCAACATAAAATAATCTGTCTTTGATTGTGTATTGTTAAATTAACATTTTCACATGTATTCTGTTTAGGGCCACTTGTGAGGTTTCATTTTGGGTGTGGAGGTCAGTGGATAGCTTGTGGGATCTGTTTCTCTCCTTTGCCATGTGTGTTCTGAGTTTCAAATCCAGGTCATTGGGCTTAGAGAAGGCATCGATATCCTTGGAAAGAAGAATTTTATCCTTCCCCATGACCAAACTTGTGTTTAAACTTTAGTGTGTGTGTTTACAATTTTTATCATTCCAATTTCAGGAAAGAGTTGACAGATGAGGACGGCAGGAATACAATCTTTTATGTACTAAATGTCTCACATGAAACTCTCAACTTGGAAAGAAGAGAATCACTATGAAGGAAGCAGCTGTATAGGATGTCAGCATTTTACTCCAAGATCAAAAAACATAAAGAAATTTGCACGGACTAGGAAGAGAATCACAAGCTAAGAGCACTAGAACTAGAAATACAAAAGAAACTCCAGGACTTAGAAGATGTGTAACGATAGAATGTTGGCAGATAAATGCCTAGTGATATATGAGAGTGCTTTCATTAGCCACTCTCAAGAAAAAAACCCATGAACTACTAGGAGAAGCAAAGACCATTTTGAAAGATGAAATAGGCAACTTTGAATCCAGAGTGACATCCATTCAGCAGGTGTTAGCACATCTAAAATTTCAGTTGGATGCAAAATTATCCTTCAACATAACCAGTGAGGTTGATGAAAAGGAATCATATCAGCATACATTTAAAATATTTGTCTATCTTCTATGGAGCTGTGGGTTGTAGTTTGGTTAACTTTGCTTTACTTCTGGTAATGAGTGAGTAAATACAAGAGATGCTAGGTAACAAGGCGGATGCTAAAAGGGACGCGAGGAACGCCCTCAGAAGGGGAAATAGATGAGAACTCCTGAGAAACCTGGGGGTTAGGGTGGGACAATGGAAAGTAGGGATATGGGATCGGGGCATAGGGAAATGGGACAGTTGAGCAGGGGATGGGATGGGCAGCTTGGGAGAGCAATGAAAGAGATAACTTGATAGAGGAAGACATCATGGGGATAGGGAGAAACCTGGTCAGGGAAGTTCCCTGGAATCCACAGGCATGACCCAACTTAGAATACTAGCAGTGGTGGAAAGGTTTCCTGAGCTAGCCTACCCTGGTGATCAGATTGCTGAATACCCTAACTGTCATCATAGAGCCTTCATCAAGTAACTGATGGAAACAGATGCAGAGAGCCATGGCCAAGCATGTTCAGTCGAAGAGAGGGAAGAGTAATTCTATGAGCAAGGGGCATCAAGACCATGATGGGAAGACTTACAGATACAACTAAACTAAGCTGGTGGGCACTCATGAACTTTGGACCCATAGCTGTGGATCATGCATGGGAAAGGACTGGGCATTTACTTGGGCAAGACCGTTGTGTAGCTTGGTGTGTTTCATGGCACCCTGACAGTGGGAATAGGATCTATCCCTGGAGCATGAACTGGCTTTTGGAGCCCATTGCCCATGGTAGGGACACCTTGCACAGCCTTGATGAAAGGGGAGAGATGTAGACCTGTCCCAGCTGAATGTTCTGGGCTTGCTGACTCTCCATGGGAGGCCATACATTTTCCAAGGAAGGGATGAGGGGTAGGCTGGTGGAAAAGGCTGGAGTGGGAGCAGAGAGGGAATGAGGGACAAATCTGTGGTTGGTAAGTGAAATGAATAAATTAAAAGATTCCTAAAAAATGTTTGTCTAGCACACTCAAGCATTGTTTTAAATGATAATTTCCATTCTTCAAAGGACATGGATGGGAGTTTTAAACATTTCATTTCATTAATGGAAATCTGTGTATTTAACATATATTGCTTCTTTATTTCATATGTTGAAAAGGAGACAATATTCATGTTCCATTTATATCATAAGTATATCAATTTTAGTAGGTTCATGTGATATTCATAAAATCAGCTAAACCAACAACAACGAGAACTTTAGATTTTCTAAATATTGTGTAGGAAATTGCTGTCTTATGATTGAAATAAACACTCAAATTGAGCAAGTGAAATGTTACATAAATCAGTTCCAATGGAATAGAGCCCCAAGAAAACAATCTCTGCAATGAGCAATGACATGGAAACTCAAGCAAATCATGCAAGTGATTATGTATCTCAATGGTGGCATGATATTTGCCAATAATTAAACTTTACTACAACTTTCACCACAAATGGTTATGATTTTATTGTAATTGTGCACATGCCATTCAGATTTCTTGTTCATGGGTATGCATGAATGTGCATGTGTGAGTGTAGTTTTGATCATAGGTGTGGATTAGATGCATTTGCTTGGTTGCATGTAAGTGTTCGTGTGCATGGATGTGAGAGGAGTGTGTGGACTATCCTACATTAGTCCACACACTCAGTTACCACCTGCCCTCCATTCTGATCCCCTAATGTCAGAACCCACAGTGGTGGTATTGGCAGGGATCATCCTCCATAGTCCTTCCTGCCTAGCTTTATGAAGGACCCTCAAACAAATGCCAACTCAGGGTTGGACACAGGCAAGAGCCCCATATCCAGGCTCTCTGGAGTATTCGAAACCTATTCTAAACCTGTTCTATGATAATGTGCTGCCCACCCATGAAGGCCCTCTATGCCCAGACCCAGGCAGATTTATCAACTCTCTTATGAGTCTGAATCACTTCTCTCCTTCCATTCCACCCATCAGCAGGCCCAGACCCAGAAAGGCAGCACATCTGTCAGCCCTTTTGCTGACTGTGACCCATGATACTCATTCTTCACCCTGTGTGACAATGCCACACCAAACAGATTATGGAGGCCAATACTAGGACCATCTTTTGAAATCTCACCCACGACCCTTAACTCATCCCACCACTTAGTCTCAGACACAAGGTAGCCAGATCCATGAATAGAAGTCATACATTTTTGGCAAGGCCTAGGTGAAGGCCATATGTGTTGTCTTCAAAAAAGCATTAACGGTAGATACTTCTCAGAGGCTTCTGCCTTTCCATGCAAAATGAGGGTGTCTGTACATGAGGCTGCCTGCAGCACAGCTACAGACGGGTATAAAGTAGAGACAGTGTCAAGGAAGTTACCAGACATTGCACTAATTGGGGTCAGAGCATTAGGTGTTCGAGAGTTCCAAATTGACCATCAAAAGTCAGTGGTTTGGCTTTGTCAATTTCCATAAATTTTGGGACAATTTCCTTCTGTTTTTTTTTTATATAATTTAGTTATTCTTTTACACTACTCTGATTAGGAGACCTTTCCTAGCTGATTTTAGACTCAACTCTTCCCTCTCTTTTCTCATATTCAAGTGCATTATGTATTCAACAGCAGGCTTTCACCTCTACCCACCAGTATCATAAGAGACTCAGATGGGCATTCTTTTGAGCAATGTTTCAATGTTCCCAGGTAGAAAGAATATCCCACACCTTGATGCAATACCAGGTACAGTGTCTAGAGGACTCAGTATCCCAGAGGTAGGTACCAGAGAAGGGAGGAGGAAGATAAAAGGGGTAGAGACTGCTCCTAGATCTAGGAGGGACACCTTGCTCAGAAGTAATAACTGTTGAGTTTAAGGAGAGGAGACACAATGTATTAAGGCTACTGAGATTGTCTATGAAAAGGAGCCAAGCCCCAAGTAGTTCAATGAGATAATGCAGAAGATCAGACAGACTTGTAAAGATCAAAGTCCATCAACCTACCAAAGAGGGGAGAGCCTGGAGGAACCACAATCCTCAGATATGAACTCATTTCTGCCCAAAGACCACCATGTCAGATACTCGAGTACAAAGTCATAAATATACAAAACATAGAGGACAGACACAGCCTGTAGCAAGATGTGTGTCAAGAAGGTGGATCCCCAATTGCTCATGTCCTTCAGCTCTTGGAACATGGGTATTAGCTTATGGGAACTTCCTAAGACACCCTCAGTATCTTGGAATCAGAATCAAGAATGCATGAAAAAGAGCCAAGGCAGGGGTCAGAGATCAGATCCCTGCTCACTCATAAGGTCAGAGGCTCAAGGATGAAGAATAAGTCTCTGACCTTCTTTACACCTCAGTCATCCTGCATGGCAGTCCAGGATGAGGCACATAGGCTGGGAATGAGCTACACATTAACACTAGGCACTTCTTTGCAGTATATTGCAGATGTGGTAGTTCTGTCAGACATTTTACCCAGCACTCTACACTGTTGGTGCCACATGAAGAAGGAGTTAACAGTGAACAGAGGACTATGCATGGACTGCTACAAGTCCTGAAGGAAGAAATGGAAGGGCTCTGTTCTTCCTTTATCATTGGGCTTACTCTGCAAGACTATCACCTACAAGACTATCTTGTTCCTTAGAGTAAAAGAGAGAATACTGTTCCTCACCAGCCACATTGGCTCTATCACAGGTAAGGACACAAAGTGAACACAACACTTCATGGGCACTGTCATGGTGAATCTCAACAGTCAATTGGATGATACCCAGTACTGGGCAGCAAGTGTGAGATTAGAGCAGTTTAGGTTAGGTGAGGTGGAAAGACTACTGAACTCTGCATGACATCATGGCTTAGGAAGGGATCAAGGATATATAAAAAGGTAAGCTGAGCATGAGCATTAAATCTTCTGGTCACTGACAGGTTATAATGGGACTCTGCCACAGACTCTTGCCTGTATATATAATTACCCTGTGTTACAGTCTATAAGCTGAGACTATATTCAAAAAAAGTACCACTTCCCTTTTAGGTTATCTTCACAGGAATTTTTAACAACAACTGAATAAATTATTCAGACAGGCAGAAGTAAAATGCAGAGCTAGTAACTGAATCCCAAACCCTGAAAGTTTGGTAGTATCACGGACTTAAAGAATAAATGTTCTGGGGAAATGTGTACAAAGGAGAGGAGGATAAGCAAAGCACATTTAATAGCACACTCTGCTCACTTTCCATCATGTCCCTGTAATTGGAATAGAACAAGAACCTTCTATTTTCCTTGTCCTTAATGAAATCTTTACCACATTCCTAACTCAAAGACAATGCATAACATGACCACTAGTGGACCCTTGCTCATTGATTCAAACCAGGTACACTGATCCAAATTCACTGAGTTGAATTTCACCCTCAGTCATGTGACATTGGAACAATGTGCCTTGAGGAACATCAGCTCTACTCCATCTGCATTACCCACATGTGGGAGAAAGGATTAGAGGGTGGTCCACCCATTCCTGTCTACAGCAGGTGAAGCCACCCTGACTCATACTAATGAGCCTCAGTTTCCACCAGTTCATGCTATTGAATGAGAGCCAAAGGTGACATCAGATGCATTTTAAAATCTGTAGTTGTGTTTACATTGAAGACTTAGATATATTGGAATTATCCTACATAGGGAAATAGTCTTAAGCTTCTCTTTAGATTTACATATAAAGAAAATGATTATCACCACATTACACAACTGGACAGAATTACAGAATTCACAACATACCTTTTTCATTAGGAATTTCTATAGAATAAAATTTACAGATTTCTGGTGTCATCACATCTGTATGCGGTATTGCTTCTCTCTGCTGAATTCTCTTCAATAAAGGAGAAACTGGGAATGCATCGAGAATAGAGTTTCATGTCAGCCTCATGGCAGAAAAACAGAGGAAACTAACAACTGTGTGTTTGTACATTTGATCTGATTGCTTGTTTCCGGGTACAGTCATCAGAGTGAGATTGTGCTTCAGGAGGATCACTGAATAGTGTACAACCAGTTAAGCATTACATGAACATGACAAGTAAAAGCTAATTTATGTGGCAATGCAGAAGGAAGTGCCCCATGACTGAACACACTTTGTGAGTGTGGTGTCAGAGCAGAGTGGTATCACTCTAATCCTTCTTAGAGCCCATGACACCTTTGCAATGGCTCCATTCACCAGCTGCTCACTAAGACCCTAAGAATTTCTTAAGGACTACCCACAGGACTCACTAAGCTAATACAGATCTTTGTAATATATACTATAGGAAAAAGCACAGGCATTCAGAAGTGCCCTGTGATTCTGTGAGATACCAGAAGACTTCAGCTACACAGGAGTAACTGAATTCAGACAAACTGTTTCATTTACTCTAGAACACTGGAGAACTGCTATTCTTCATTCTTTGCCTACCCCTTATATAATAGTACATCTCATGGACAATGTATGGCATTGTCCATGGGAGGTAGGAAGGTAAGAAGCTTTCAAAACTTGTGACATTTCACACAATGGAGCAGTAACAGCTGCATTTGTGTGCCAGTGACGACCTCTCCTGACAGAAACAACTGACAGGAGACATGCTCTGCCAGGTAGTCCCTGACTCCAAGTGTGAGCTTCGTCCCAAATGAGCTGTGGGATTCCTGGATCAGTAAACAGCACCTTCCTCTATCATCCTCAACCTGCCACTGGCCTCTCAGTGACTGAGTCTGAACCTCCGGAACAAAATTGGGAGGGTACCAATGCTTCCAGGCTCCAAGTCAATCTAGACCAAGTTGTCACGTGGAAGTTGGGAGGAAAGGAAACTCTTTTAATCACATCACCCTGCATAAACCCTCATCAGGAAGAGGCTGGAAAAGCAGCCTGGTGCCATTGTAGGTGACAGATGTCCCCTGAAATTGTGTGGACAATCTGAACTGAGTTCAGCTAACAGAATGGTAGTCTACACAGGCTACGTGTGAGTTTGCAAGATGCTGCTCATCCATTCTTCATGAAAGCTCTGTTTCTCCAGAATCTTCTCCCACACAGACATAGGGGCAATGGACGAAGTCCTACTCCCCTCTGTTGTTTTCTTTTCACTTTTTTTTAGAGAAAAGGTCTCTGGCCCACAGTGATCTCAATGTCACTTTGTAGAAATGGATGTCTTTGAACTTAAAATTCTCCCATCAGCACCTCTGAAGGAGGTTTATAAAGCTATACAACCACAGCACATCTTTTGCATACTGGGAGCTCACACCCGAGGCCTTAGAAATGGTAGGTATGCAATAACCACATTCTCTCTCAAGAACTAGCTCTTCTTTGCCAAAGGCCTTCATAGCACATGCCTGAGCAAATATACAGAAACCATTTTGCAAATAACGATGCTCTTCTTACTCCTACCTGCTGCCTGTGGTCCCCCTAGTGTTCCCACTCACAGGCAGTATGGACACTGACTACCAGTGAGCAGAAGTCCCCTTGGAGCCCAGAGTCTAGCTCACATTTAAAAACCTGTTGCCAGGAGCTAAGGAGACCAGAGGTTAACATCCCCTGCTGTTCCTGCAGAGGACACAGGTCTGGTTGGTTTCTAACACAGAAAAAACAGCTCAAAATAGTCTATAACTCCAGTTGCTAGAAACCATACAGCTAATTTGAGTCTGCATATGTATCATAGATACAAATGGTGCACATACATTCATACAGGTGAACACTCATATACACAAAATAAAAATAAATAAATCTTTAAAAACATCCTCCTATTAGGAAAATGTGTCAGCTCAGATCCAGAGCCAAGAGGTAACTGGAGTTCCTAGTGGACACTGTTGTTAAGATGAGTGTCTCTTTTGTGCTCATGCTATTGGTTTTTTTTTGCTAAATCATTTATTTCTTTTTGATATATAGTACTTTCATTTTTTCTATTAAAATCTTGATCTTAAATTTGCATGAGAGAATTTTTAAATTTTTCATTTTTTCCCTTTTGTTGGAAATGGATTTTTTTCATACAATATTCCAAATTATAGTTTCTCCTCCCCTTGTTCCTGCCAGTTCCTCCCAATCTCCCATCTCATTTGGATCCATTCTGTCTGTCTCCCACTAGAAAAAAATTTCTGAAAGATAACAACCAAACATGACAAAAGAAATATAAGATATAGAAAAACCATCATATCAAACTATTTCTTTAAAAAATCTTTTTTTTGATATTATAATAAGGACATCATTTCCCACACCTGTTTCTCAATGAAAACCCTCCTCTAGACCCATAAACCTTTCCTTGCTCTCTTTCAAAACATGGCTCCTTTTCTCACTAACTGGAGTGTGTGTGTGTGTGTGTGTGTGTGTGTGTGTGTGTGTGTTCCAAATCAAATAAATAGAACCTGATCAGTATACATAATATTACTTTTATGCTTTATATGTATATGTGTTCAGGGCTGAGCATTGTATAAACAATTGTTGTGCTCTTTTTCTGAGAAGTGTTTCTTCCATTTTTCATTAGTTCTTACTGGATTAATCCATGTACTATAAAATTCTAAATGAAACACACCTGCCCCATCTCGCCATGCAGTATCTGTTTCCCATTCTCAGAATCAGTGATCTGACTAGAAGCCTGTGTGCTTTCTAACCTTTCATTCTTCGGAATGTCTGTATGTAGATGAGAAGTAATGCCCTGGGCTCTCTGTGGTAGTCACTACAGGGTCCTGATCTCTGCAGTTTTGACCTATTGAAGGCAGATACTGGGATGTTCCAAGTTAGGGATTACCAAGTGCTGGGGCTATAGAAGGTCTCTTCATCTCCATGGACAGCCTCATCACTTATCTCTGTGCCATGGTTTATTCTTTCACAGAGTAGCACACAAACAAATAAATGTACTGCATATGATGGGCTTTGAACATATATACTTTATAAAGGTCAAGTGTGTATCCTAATAGGGTAATTCAACAGCTTGTCCCTGTAGATTGGACTGAGCAATTGGGATACCTATCTTGGGAAAAAACAGATTTAGATGTGGCCTGGTGTACACCATTCCAGACTAACTACAGGCATCATAGCTGAATCCAGTGCACATGGACAAATGCCTCCACTATTTTTTTAACTTAGAGACCCACTTTTTAAAAAATACAGTCCAAATGCTTCCCAGTGTCATAGATCACAGTGGCTGGTTAGATATAAGGATACCAAGTATTTACACAGTTCATTTCTAAAACGTGTCTTAGGAAAAAGATTCCATAATACATACTTCGTCTTCGATTTCTGCAATGCACCTGAAATGTAAAGAAAAGAAAACAGTCTGTGGCCTAGGTCATGATGAGTTCTGTTTGCATGGGACATTGAAACACATATCAACATGGTATAATGCAAATCAAAGTGGGAAAGAGTCTTCAAATAAAAGACTCTGCTTTAGTATATCATATGATGGTGTCACAAAAGAACTGGGGTTCCTCACTTGTACCTCTTCCCACTTTTGCTGGTTCCCACACCAGATCAAGAGGCACTATCTGTTTGGTCTCTGCTGCATGTTCCCTAAGCCACACTGCAACATGCTGGAGCATCTTTATGATACTGCTATGAAATTAACCCTGCCACAATGTAGCCTCAATTATTTATACTAATGCTCATGTGTTAAAAGTCTAACCACCTGCAACCCCACACTAGACATAAGAAGCTTGCTCCATATGACTGTTGTGGAACATACTGCATGGAAATTGAGGGGATCTGAAGTGCCTGACAACTTCTAAACCAAAACTTTAAGTTTTATCTAAAGAGAACCTTTTTTCTCCAGAAGAAAAAGCTGCTCACAAGACTGATAATTAACACTGGATGCTTTGATGCTCTATTCAGTTTGGAACAGGCTGGTACAATTCTTCTTCTCCCCTTCCTAAGCTAACTCTCTAATACCCATGATGCCTGCTCAGTTTTGTTGTTCAGTGGGATATCCTCTGAAACATAAGATCACTAAAGTAACCTTTCTATTTTAGAGAGAAAAAGGCTCTCTTACCTCCGATGAATTTTCTTCTGTCATTGTGCGGCCATCTTGTCTAAGTGTGTTTTCATCATTTTCCGGTATTACTAGGGGGACAGAAAGTCATGAGCTTGCAGACTGTCAGCTCTTGGTCCTGCTTCCTACCTATGTAGCATCTTTGCTTGATGTGGGTAAAAGTGCATGGACTTAGGACATGTGACTAGACCTACTGAACAGGATGGTTGGGCAGCTGCTGAACCGTCTTCCCTTGAAGGAAATTAAAGCAGAGAAAGACCAGGAGAGATATGAGTAAGAGATTTGTTGCATTTCTAGACAGTGGACACCCAAAGCAACATAAAATAATCTGTCTTTGATTGTGTATTGTTAAATTAACATTTTCACATGTATTCTGTTTAGGGCCACTTGTGAGGTCTCATTTTGGGTGTGGAGGTCAGTGGATAGCTTGTGGGATCTGTTCCTCCCCTTTTGCCAGGTGTGTTCTGAGTTTCTAATCCAGGTCATTGGGCTTAGAGAAGGCATCGATATCCTTGGAAAGAAGAATTTTATCCTTCCCTGTGACCAAACTTGTGTTTAAACTTTAGTGTTTGTGTTTACAATTTTTATCATTCCAATTTCAGGTAAGAGTTGACAGATGAAGATGGCAGGAATACAATCTTTTATGTAGTAAAAGTCTCACATGAAACTCTCAACTTGGAAAGAAGAGAATCACTATGAAGGAAGCAGCTGTATAGGATGTCAGCATTTTACTCCAAGATCAAAAAACATAAAGAAATTTGCATGGACTAGGAAGAGAATCACAAGCTAAGAGCAGAACTAGAAATACAAAAGAAACTCCAGGACTTAGAAGATGTGTAACGATAGAATGTTGGCAGATAAATGCCTAGTGATATATGAGAGTGCTTTCATTAGCCACTCTCAAGAAAAAAACCCATGAACTACTAGGAGAAGCAAAGACCATTTTGAAAGATGAAATAGGCAACTTTGAATCCAGAGTGACATCCATTCAGCAGGTGTTAGCACATCTGAAAGTTCAGTTGGATGCAAAATTATCCTTCAACATAACCAGTGAGGCTGATGAAAAGGAATCATATCAGCATACATTTAAACTATTTGTCTATCTTCTATGGAGCTGTGGGTTGTAGTTTGGTTAACTTTGCTTTACTTCTGGTAATGAGTGAGTAAATACCAGAGATGCTAGATAACAAGGAGGACCCTAAAAGGGACGCGAGGAACGCCCTCAGAAGGGGAAATAGATGAGAACTCCTGAGAAACCTGGGGGTTAGGGTGGGACAATGGAAAGTAGGGATATGGGATCGGGGCATAGGGAAATGGGACGGTTGAGCAGGGGATGGGATGGGTAGCTTGGGAGAGCAATGAAAGAGATAACTTGATAGAGGAAGACATCATGGGGATAGGGAGAAACCTGGTCAGGGAAGTTCCCTGGAATCCACAGGCATGACCCAACTTAGAATACTAGCAGTGGTGGAAAGGTTCCCTGAGCTAGCCTACCCTGGTGATCAGATTGGTGACTACCCTAACTGTCATAAAGAGCCTTCATCTAGTAACTGATGGAAACAGATGCAGAGAGCCATGGCCAAGCATGTTCAGTGGAAGAGAGGGAAGAGTAATTCTATGAGCAAGGGGCATCAAGACCATGATGGGAAGACAGATACAACTAAACTAAACTGGTGGGCACTCATGAACTTTGGACCCACAGCTGTGGATCATGCATGGGAATGGACTGGGCCTTTGCTTGGGCAAGACCGTTGTGTAGCTTGGTGTGTTTCATGGCACCCTGACAGTGGGAATAGGATCTATCCCTGGAGCATGAACTGGCTTTTGGAGCCCATTGCCCATGGTAGGGACACCTTGCACAGCCTTGATGAAAGGGGAGAGGTGTGGACCTGCCTCAGCTGAATGTTCTGGGCTTGCTGACTCTCCATGGGAGGCCATACATTTTTGATGGAGGGGATGAGGGTTAGGCTGGGGGGAAAGACGGGAGAGGGAGGAATGAGGGACAAATTTGTGGTTTGTATGTGAAATGAATAAAGAGATTCCTAAAAAGATGTTTGTCTAGCACACTCAAGCATTTTTTTAAATGATAATTTCCATTCTTCAAAGGACTTGGAGGGGAGTTTTAATCATTTCATTTCATTAATGGAAATCTGTGTATTTAACGTATATTGCTTCTTTTTTCATATATTCAGAGGAGACAATATTCATGTATCCATTTATATCATAAGTATATCAATTTTAGTAGGTTCATGTGATATTCATAAAATCAGCTAAACCAACAACAGCGAGAATTTTAGATTTAATAAACATTGTGTAGGTAATTGCTTTCTAATGATTGATGGTCTTATGAGTGAAGTAAACACTCGAATTGAGCAAGTGAAATGTTACATAAATCAGTTCCAATGCAATAGAGACCCAAGAAAACAATCTCTGCAATGAGCAATGACATGGAAACTCAAGCAAATCATGCAAGTGATTAAGTATCTCAATGGTGGCATGATATTTGCCAATAATTAACTTTACTACAACTTTAACCACAAATTGTTATGATTTTATTGTAATTGTGCACATGCCATTCAGATTTCTTGTTCATGGGTATGCATGAATGTGCATGTGTGAGTGTAGTTTTGATCATAGGTGTGGATTAGATGCATTTGCTTGGTTGCAGGTAAGTGTTCGTGTGCATGGATGTGAGAGGAGGGTATGCACTATCCTGCATTAGTCCACACACTCAGTTACCACCTGCCCTCCATTCTGATCCCCTAGTGTCAGAACCCTCACTGGTGGTATTGGCAGGGGTCATCCTCCATAGTCCTTCCTGCCTAGCTTTATGAAGGACCCTCAACCTAATGCCAAAACAGGTATGGACACAGGCAAGTGCCCCATACCCAGGCTCTCTGGAGTATTCTAAACCTATTCTAAACCTGTTCTATCATATAGTGCTACTAACCCATGAAGGCCCTCTATGCCCAGACCCAGGCAGATTTATCAACTCTCTTATGAGTCTGAATCACTTCTCTCCTTCCATTCCACCCACCAGCAGGCCCAGACCCAGAAAGGCAGCACATGTGTAAGTCCTTTTCCTAACTGTGACCCATGATACTCACTCTTCACCCTGTGTGACTATGTCACACCAAACAGATTATGGAGGCCAATACTAGGACCATCTTTTGAAATCTCACCCAGGACCCTTAACTCATCCCACCACTTAGTCTCAGACACAAGTGGTAGCCAGATCCATGCATAGAAGTCGTACATTTTTGGCAAGGCCTAGGTGAAGGCCATATGTGTTGTCTTTAAAAAAAGCACTAAAGGTGGATACTTCTCAGAGGCGTCTGCCTTTCCATGCAAAATGAGGGTGTCTGTACATGAGACTGCCTGCAGCACAGCTACAGACGGGTATTAAGTAGAGACAGTGTCAAGGAAGTTAGCAGACATTGCACTAATTGGTGTCAGTGCATTAGGTGTTCGAGAGTTCCAAATTGACCATCAAAAGTCAGTGGTTTGGCTTTGTCACTTTCCATAAATTTTAGAAAAATTTCCTTCAGTTTTTTTTATAATTTAGTTATTCTTTTACATTAATCTGATTAGGAAATCTTTCCTAGCTGATTTTAGACTCAACTCTTCCCTCTCTTTTCTCATATTCAAGTGCATTAGGTGTTCAACAGCAGGCTTTCACTTCTACCCACCAGTATCATAAGAGACTCAGATGGGCATTCTTTTGAGCAATGTTTCAATGTTCCCAGGTAGAAAGAATATCCCACACCTTGATGTATTACCAGATGCAGTGTCTATAACACTAAGTATCCCAGAGGTAGGTACCAGAGAAGGGAGGAGGAAGATAATGGGGGTAGAGACTGCTCCTAGATCTAGGAGGGACACCTTGTTCAGAAGCAATAGCTGCTGAGTTTAAGGAGAGGAGACACATTGTATTAAGGCTACTGAGATTGTCTATGGAAAGGAGCCAAGGCCAAAGTAGTTCAATGAGACAATGCAGAAGATCAGACAGACTTGTAAAGATCAAAGTCCATCAACCTACCAAAGACGGGAGAGCCTGGAGGAAACACACTTGTCAGATATGAACTCATTTCTGCCCAAAGACCACCATGTCAGATACTCGAGTACAAAGTCATAAATATACAAAACATAGAGGACAGACACAGCCTGTAGCAAGATGTGTGTCAAGAAGGTGGATCCCCAATTGCTCATGTCCTTCAACCCTTGGAACATGGGTATTAGCTTATGGGAACTTCCTAAGACACCATCTGTATCTTGGAATCAGAATCAAGAATGCATGAAAAAGAGCCAAGGCAGGGGTCAGAGATCAGATCCCTGCTCACTCATAAGGTCAGAGGCTCAAGGATGAAGGAAAAGTCTCTGACCTCCTTTACACCTCAGTTATCCTGCATGGAGTCTAAAATGAGGCACACGGGCTGGGAATGAGCTACACATTAACACTAGGCCTTTCTTTGCCAGTATATTGCAGACGTGGTAGTTCTGTCAGAGTAAACATCCATTTTACCCAGCACTCTACACTGTTGGTGCCACATGAAGCAGGAGTTAAATGTGAACCGAGGACTATGCATGAACTGCTACAAGTCCTGAAGGAAGAAATGGAAGGGCTCTGTTCTTCCTTTATCATTGGGCTTACTCTGCAAGACTATCACCTACAAGACTATCTTGTTCCTTAGAGTAAAAGAGAGAATACTGTTCCTCACCAGCCACATTGGCTCTATCACAGGTAAGTACACAAAGTGAACACAACACTTCATGGGCACTGTCATGGTGAATCTCAACAGTCAATTGGATGATACCCAGTACTTGGCAGCAAGTGTGAGATTAGAGCAGTTTAGTTTAGGTGAGGTGGAAAGACTACTGAACTCTGCATGACATCATGGCTTAGGAAGGGATCAAGGATATATAAAAAGGTAAGCTGAGCATGAGCATTAAATCTTCTGGTCGCTGACATGTTATAACGGGACTCTGCCACAGACTCCTGCCTGTATATATAATTACCCTGTGTTACAGCCTATAAGCTGAGACTATATTGAAAAATCTACCATTTCCCTTTTAGGTTATCTTCACTGGAATTTTTAACAACAACTGAACAAATTATTCAGACAGGCAGAAGTAAAATGCAGAACTAGTAACTGAATCCCAAACCTTGAAAGTTTGGTAGTATCACGGACTTAAAGAATAAATGTTCTGGGGAAATGTGTACAAAGGAGAGGAGGATAAGCAAAGCACATTTAATAGCACACTCTGCTCACTTTCCATCATGTCCCTGTAATTGGAATAGAACAAGAACCTTCTATTTTCCTTGTCCTTAATGAAATCTTTACCACATTCCTAACTCAAAGACAATGCATAACATGACCACTAGTGGACCCTTGCTCATTGATTCAAACCAGGTACACTGATCCAAATTCACTGAGTTGAATTTCACCCTCAGTCATGAGACATTGGAACAAGGTGCCTTGAGGAACATCAGCTCTACTCCATCTGCATCACCCACATGTGGGAGAAAGAATTAGAGGGTGGTGCACCCATTCCAGACTAACTACAGGCATTGTAGCTGATTCCAGGGCATATGGAAAAATGCCTCTAGAATTTTGTTTTTAACTTAGAGGCCCACTTTTTAAAATGTACAGTCCAAATGCTTCCCAATAGGTGGCATAGATCACAGTGCCTGGTTAGACATTAGGATACCCAGTATTTATACAATTCATTTCTAAAAGGTGTCTTAAGAAAGAGATTCCATAATACATACCTCGTCTTCGGTTTCTGCAATTTACCTGAAATGTAAAGAAAAGAAAACAGTCTGTGGCTTAGGTCATGATGAGTTCTGTTTACATGGGTCCTTGAAACACATATGAACATGATATAATGCCAATCAAAGTGGGAAAGAGTCTTCAAATAAAAGACTCTGCTTTAGTATATATGATGGTGTCACAAAAGAACTGGGGTTCCTCACTTGTACCTCTTCCCACTTTTGCTGGTTCCCACACCAGATCAAGAGGCACTATCTGTTTGGTCTCTGCTGCGTGTTCCCTAAGCCACACTGCAACATGCTGGAGCATCTTTATGATCCTGCTATGAAATTAACCCTGCCACAATGTAGCTTCAATTATTTACACTAATGCTCATGTATTAAAAGTCTAACCACCTACAACCCCACACTAGACATAAGAAGCTTGCTCCATATGACTGTTGTGGAACATACTGCATGGAAATTGAGGGGATCTGAAGTGCCTGACAACTTCTAAACCAAAACTTTAAGTTTTATCTAAAGAGAACCTTTTTTCTCCAGAAGAAAAGGCCTGCTCACAAGACTGATAATTAACACTGGATGCTTTGATGCTCTATTCAGTTTGGAACAGGCTGGTACAATTCTTCTTCTCCCCTTCCTAAGCTAACTCTCTAATACCCATGATGCCTGCTCAGTTTTGTTGTTCAGTGGGATATCCTCTGAAACGTAAGATCACTAAAGTAACCTTTCTATTTTAGAGAGAAAAAGGCTCTCTTACCTCCGATGAATTTTCTTCTGTCATTGTGCGGCCATCTCGTCTAAGTGTGTTTTCATCATTTTCCGGTATTACTAGGGGGACAGAAAGTCATGAGCTTGCAGACTGTCAGCTCTTGGTCCTGCTTCCTACCTATGTAGCATCTTTGCTTGATGTGGGTAAAAGTGCATGGACTTAGGACATGTGACTAGACCTACTGAACAGGATGGTTGGGCAGCTGCTGAACCGTCTTCCCTTGAAGGAAATTAAAGCAGAGAAAGACCAGGAGAGATATGAGTAAGAGATTTGTTGCATTTCTAGACAGTGGACACCCAAAGCAACATAAAATAATCTGTCTTTGATTGTGTATTGTTAAATTAACATTTTCACATGTATTCTGTTTGGAGGGCCACTTGTGAGGTCTCGTTTTACGTGTGGAGATCAGTGGATAGCTTGTGGAATCTGTTCCTCCCCTTTTGCCAGGTGTGTCCTGAGTTTCAAATCCAGGTCATCGGGCTTGGTGAAGGCATTGATATCCTTGGAAAGAAGAATTTTTTCCTTCCTTATGGCCAAACTTGTGTTTAATTTGTGTGTGTGTTTACAATTTTTTTTTTTTTTGGTTTTTCGAGACAGGGTTTCTCTGTGCAGCTTTGCGCCTTTCCTGGAGCTCACTTGGTAGCCCAGGCTGGCCTCCAACTCACAGAGATCCACCCACCTCTGCCTCCCGAGTGCTGGGATTAAAGGCGTGCGCCACCACCGCCCGGCTGTGTTTACAATTTTTATCATTCCAATTTCAGGTAAGAGTTGACAGATGAGGACGGCAGGAATACAATCTTTTATGTACTAAATGTCTCACATGAAACTCTCAACTTGGAAAGAAGGGAATCACTGTGAAGGAAGCAGCTGTATAGGATGTCAGCATTTTACTCCAAGATCAAAAAACATAAAGAAATTTGCACGGACTAGGAAGAGAATCACAAGCTAAGAGCAGAACTAGAAATACAAAAGACTCCAGGACTTAGAAGACGTGTAACGATGGAATGTTGGCAGATAAATGCCTAGTGATATATGAGAGTGCTTTCTTTAGCCACTCTCAAGAAAAAAACCCATGAACTACTAGGAGAAGCAAAGACCATTTTGAAAGATGAAATAGGCAACTTTGAATCCAGAGTGACATCCATTCAGCAGGTGTTAGCACATCTGAAAGTTCAGTTGGATGCAAAAATTGTCCATCAACATAACCAGTGAGGCTGGTGAAAAGGATACATATCAGCATGCATTTAAAATATTTGTCTATCTTCTATGGAGCTGTGGGTTGTAGTTTGGTTAACTTTGCTTTACTTCTGGTATATACTAATGAGTGAGTAAATACCAGAGATGCTAGATAACAAGGAGGACCCTAAAAGGGACATGAGGAACGCCCTCAGAAGGGGAAATAGATGAGAAACCTGGGGGTTAGGGTGGGACAATGGAAAGTATGGATATGGCATCGGGGCATGGGGAAATGGGACGGTTGAGCAGGGAATGGGATGGGTAGCATGGGAGAGCAATGAAAGAGATAACTTGATAGAAGGAGACATCATGGGGATAGGGAGAAACCTGGTCAGGGAAGTTCCCTGGAATCCACAGGCATGACCCAACTTAGATTACTAACAATTGTGGAAAGGTTGCCTGAGCTAGCCTACCCTGGTGATCAGATTGGTGACTACCCTAACTGTCATAAAGAGCCTTCATCTAGTAACTGATGGAAACAGATGCAGAGAGCCATGGCCAAGCATGTTCAGTCGAAGAGAGGGAAGAGTAATTCTATGAGCAAGGGGCATCAAGACCATGATGGGAAGACAGATACAACTAAACTAAGCTGGTGGGCACTCATGAACTTTGGACCCACAGCTGTGGATCATGCATGGGAATGGACTGGGCCTTTGCCTGGGCAAGACCGTTGTGTAGCTTGGTGTGTTTCATGGCACCCTGACAGTGGGAATAGGATCTATCCCTGGAGCATGAACTGGCTTTTGGAGCCCATTGCCCATGGTAGGGACACCTTGCACAGCCTTGATGAAAGGGGAGAGGTGTGGACCTGCCTCAGCTGAATGTTCTGGGCTTTGCTGACTCTCCATAGGAGGCCATACATTTTTGATGGAGGGGATGAGGGGTAGGCTGGGGGAAAAGACGGGAGAGGGAGGAATGCGGGACAAATTTGTGGTTGGTATGTGAAATGAATAAATAGTTTCCTAAAAAGATGTTTGTCTAGCACACTCAAGCATTGATTTAAATGATAATTTCCATTCTTCAAAGGACTTGGAGGGGAGTTTTAATCATTTCATTTCATTAATGGAAATCTGTGTATTTAACATATATTGCTTCTTTATTTCATATGTTGAGAAGGAGACAATATTCATGTTCCATTTATATCATAAGTATATCAATTATAGTAGGTTCATGTGATATTCATAAAATCAGCTAAACCATAACAATGAGAACTTTAGATTTACTAAACATTGTGTAGGTAATTGCTTTCTAATGATTGACGGTCTTATGAGTGAAATAAACAATCGAATTGAGCAAGTGAAATGTTACATAAATCAGTTTCAATGCAATAGAGACCCAAGAAAACAATCTCTGCAACGAGCAATGACATGGAAACTCAAGCAAATCATGCAAGTGATTAAGTATCTCAATGGTGGCATGATATTTGCCAATAATTAAACTTTACTACAACTTTAACCACAAATGGTTATGATTTTATTGTAATTGTGCCACATGCCATTCAGATTTCTTTTTCATGGGTATGCATGAATGTGCATGTGTGAGTGTAGGTTTGATCATAGGTGTGGATTAGATGCATTTGCTTGGTTGCAGGTAAGTGTTCCTGTGCATGGATGTGAGAGGAGGGTGTGGACTATCCTGCATTAGTCCACACACTCAGTTACCACCTGCCCTCCATTCTGATCCCCTAGTGTCAGAACCCTCACGGGTGGTATTGGCAGGGGTCATCCTCCATAGTCCTTCTTGCCTAGCTTTATGAAGGACCCTCAACCTAATGCCAATTCAGGTATGGACACAAGCAAGTGCCCCATACCCAGGCTCTCTGGAGTATTCGAAACCTATTCTAAACCTGTTCTATCATAATGTGCTGCCCACCCATGAAGGCCCTCTATTCCCAGACCCAGGCAGATTTATCAACTCTCTTATGAGTCTGAATCACTTCTCTCCTTCCATTCCACCCACCAGCAGGCCCAGACCCAGAAAGGCAGCACATGTGTCAGCCCTTTTGCTGACTGTGACCCATGATACTCACTCTTCACCCTGTGTGACTATGCCACACCAAACAGATTATGGAGGCCAATACTAGGACCATCTTTTGAAATCTCACCCAGGACCCTTAACTCATCCCACCACTTAGTCTCAGACATAAAGTGGTAGCCAGATCCATGCATAGAAGTCATACATTTTTGGCAAGGCCTAGGTGAAGGCCATGTGTTTTGTCTTCAAAAAAGCACTAAAGGTGGATATTTCTCAGAGGCATCTGCCTTTCCATGTAAAAAGAGGGTGTCTGTACATGAGGCTGCCTGCAGCACAGCTACAGACGGGTATAAAGTAGACACAGTGTCAAGGAAATTAGCAGACATTGCACTAATTGGGGTCAGAGCATTAGGTGTTTGAGAGTTCCAAATGGACCATCAAAAGTCAGTGGTTTGGCTTTGTCACTTTCCATAAATTTTGGGACAACTTTTTCAGGGTTTTTTTTAATGTAATTTAGTTGTTCTTTTACACTAATCTGATTAGGAGACCTTTCCTAGCTGATTTTAGACTCAACTCTTCCCTCTCTTTTTTCATATTCAAGTGTATCAGCTGTTCAACAGCAAGGTTTCTCCTCTACCCACAAGGCAAGGGCATGAGTCAGATAACCTATTAAGATTCAACCGTCTTTCTGGGCATGCAGTCTCCAGAGAAGGTTTCTGTTTTGTCTTCTTCTCTCCAAGTTGTCTTGTGACTCTGATGAGCTTAGTGAGGGAGAGAAAATTATGGAATAAAAGAGACATGGGACATAAGAGACTCAGTTGGGCATTCTTTTGAGCAATGTTTCAATGTTCCCAGGTAGAAAGGATATCACACACCTTGATGCATTACCAGGTGCAGTGTCTACAGGACCCATGATCCCAGAGGAATGCACCAGATAAGGGAGGAAGAAGATAATGGGGGTAGAGACTGCTCCTAGATCTAGGAGGGACACCTTGCTCAGAAGCAATAACTGTTGAGTTTAAGTAGAGGAGACACAATGTATTAAGGCTACTGAGATTGTCTGTGAGAAGGAGCCAAGCCCAGAGTTGTTCAATGAGACAATGCAGAAGATCAGACAGACTTGTAAAGATCAAAGTCCATCAACCTACCAAAGAGATGAGAGCCTGGAGGAAACACACTCCTCAGATATGAACTCATTGCCGCCCAAAGACCACCATGTCAGATACTCCAGGAGAAAGTCATAAATATACAAACATAGAGGACAGACACAGCCTGTAGCAAGATGTGTGCCAAGAAGGTTGCTCCCCAATTGCTCATGTCCTTCAGCTCTTGGAACATGGATATTAGCTTATGGGAACTTCCTAAGACACCCTCAGTATCTTGGAATCAGAATCAAGAATGCATGAAAAAGAGCCAAGGTAGGGGTCAGAGATCAGATCCCTGCTCACTCATAAGGTCAGAGGCTCAAGGATGAAGGACAAGTCTCTGACCTTCTTTACACTTCAGTCATCCTGCATGGCAGTCCAGGATGAGGCACATAGGCTGGAAATGAGCTACACATTAACACTAGGCCCTTCCTTGCCAGTATATTGCAGATGTGGTCGTTGTGTCAGACTAAACAGCCATTTTACCCAGCAGTCTACACTGTTGGTGCCACGTGAAGCAGGAGTTAAAAGTGAACAGAGGACTATGCATGGACTGCTACAAGTCCTGAAGGAAGAAATGGAAGGGCTCTGTTCTTCCTTTATCATTGGGCTTACTCTGCTAGACTATCACCTACAGGTTCCTTAGAGTACAAGAGAGAATACTGTTCCTCCCCAGACACAGTGGATCTATCACAGGTAAGGACACAAAGTGAACACAACACTTCATGGGCACTGTCATGGTGAATCTCAACAGTCAATTGGATGATACCCAGTACTGGGCAGCAAGTGTGAGATTAGAGCAGTGTACTTTAGGTGAGGTGGAAAGACTACTGAACTCTGCATGACATCATGGCTTAGGAAGGGATCAAGGATATATAAAAAGGTAAGCTGAGCATGAGCATTAAATCTTCTGGTCGCTGACATGTTATAACGGGAGTCTGCCACAGATTCCTGCCTGTATATATAATTACCCTGTGTTACAGTCTATAAGCTGAGACTATATTGAAAATGTACCATTTCCCTTTTAGGTTATCTTCAGAAGATTTTGTGACAACAACTGAATAAATTATCCAGGCAGGCATAGTTACAATGCAGAGCTAGTAAGTCCATCCCAAACCGTGAATTATTGGTAGTATCACAGACTTAAAACAGTAAATGTTCTGAGGAAATGTGTACCAATGAGAGGATAAGCAAAGCACATTAAATAGCACACTCTGCTCACTTTCCATTATGTCCTTGTAACAGGAACAGAACAGATACCTCCTATTTTTGTTGTCCTTAATGAAATCTTTACCCCATTGCTAACTGAAAAAACAATGCATAACATGACCACTAGTGGACTCTTGCTCATTGGATCATACCTGGAACATTGTTATCTAAGGTGAATCTCACCCTCTGTCATGAGATGCTAGAACTTTGCCAGGTTCCTTTTAGGAACATCAGCTCTACTCCATCTGCATTACCCACATGTGGGAGAAAGGATTAAGGGTGATTCACCTATTCCTGTCTACAGCAGGTGAAGCCACCCTGACTCATACTAATGAGCCTCAGTTTCCAACAGTTCATGCTATTGAATGAGAGCCAAAGGTGACATCAGATGCATTTTAAAATCTGTAGTTGTGTTTACATTGAAGACTTAGATATATTGGAATTATCCTACATAGGGAAATAGTCTTAAGCTTCTCTTTAGATTTACATATAAAGAAAATGATTATCACCACATTACACAACTGGACAGAATTACAGAATTCACAACATACCTTTTTCATTAGGAATTTCTATAGAATAAAATTTACAGATTTCTGGTGTCATCACATCTGTATGCGGTATTGCTTCTCTCTGCTGAATTCTCTTCAATAAAGGAGAAACTGGGAATGCATCGAGAATAGAGTTTCATGTCAGCCTCATGGCAGAAAAACAGAGGAAACTAACAACTGTGTGTTTGTACATTTGATCTGATTGCTTGTTTCCGGGTACAGTCATCAGAGTGAGATTGTGCTTCAGGAGGATCACTGAATAGTGTACAACCAGTTAAGCATTACATGAACATGACAAGTAAAAGCTAATTTATGTGGAAATGCAGAAGGAAGTGCCCCATGACTGAACACACTTTGTGAGTGTGGTGTCAGAGCAGAGTGGTATCACTCTAATCCTTCTTAGAGCCCATGACACCTTTGCAATGGCTCCATTCACCAGCTGCTCACTAAGACCCTAAGAATTTCTTAAGGACTACCCACAGGACTCACTAAGCTAATACAGATCTTTGTAATATATACTATAGGAAAAAGCACAGGCATTCAGAAGTGCCCTGTGATGTCTGTGAGATACCAGAAGACTTCAGCTACACAGGAGTAACTGAATTCAGACAAACTGTTTCATTTACTCTAGAACACTGGAGAACTGTTATTCTTCATTCTTTGACTGCCCCTTATATAGTAGTACATCTCATGGACAATGTATGGCATTGTCCATGGGAGGTAGGAAGGTAAGAAGCTTTGAAAACTTGTGACATTTCACACAATGGAGCAGTAACAGCTGCATTTGTGTGCCAGTGACGACCTCTCCTGACAGAAACAACTGACAGGAGACATGCTCTGCAGGCAGTCCCTGACTCCAAGTGTGAGCTACCTCCCAAATGAGCTGTGGGATTCCTGGATCAGTAAACAGCACCTTCCTCTATCATCCTCAACCTGTCACCGGCCTCTCAGTGACTGAGTCTGAACCTCCGGAACAAAATTGGGAGGATACCAATGCTTCCAGGCTCCAAGTCAATCTAAACCAAGCTGTCACGTGGAGGATGGGAGGAAAGGAAACTCTTTTAATCTCACCAAACCTGGATAAACCCTCTACAGGAAGAGGCTGGAAAAGCAGCCTGGTGCCATTGTAGGTGACAGATGTCCCCTGAAACTGTGTGGACAGTGTGAACTGAGTTCAGCTAAAAGAATGGTAGTCTACACAGGCTACATGTGAGTTTGCAAGGTGCTGTTCATCTATGCTTCATGAAAGCTCTGTTTCTCCAGAATCTTTTCCCACACACAGACACACGGGCAATGGACGAAGTCCTACTCCCCTCTGTTGTTTTCTTTTCACTTTTTTTCAGAGAAACGGTCTCTGGCCCACAGTGATCTCAATGCCACTTTGTAGAAATAGATGACTTTGAACTTAAAATTCTCCCATCGGCACCTCTGAAGGAGGTTTATAAAGCTATACAACCACAGCACATCTTTTGCATACTGGGAGCTCAAACCCAAGGCCTTAGAAATGGTATGTATGCAATAACCACATTCTCTCTCAAGAACTAGCTCTTCTTTGCCAAAGGCCTTCGTAGCACATGCCTGAGCAAATATACAGAAAACATTTTGCAAATAACGATGCTCTTCTCACTCCTACCTGCTGCCTGTGGTCCCCCTAGTGCTTCCACTCACAGGCAGTATGGACACTGACTACCAGTGAGCAGAAGTCCCCTTGGAGCCCAGAGTCTAGCTCACATTTAAAAACCTGTTGCCAGGAGCTAAGGAGACCAGAGGTTAACATCCCCTGCTGTTCCTGTAGAGGACACAGGTCTGGTTGGTTTCTATCACAGAAAAAACAGCTCAAAACAGTCTATAACTCCAGTTGCTAGAAACCATACAGCTAATTTGAGTCTGCATATGTATCATAGCTACAAATGGTGCACATACATTTATGCAGGTGAACACTTGTATACCCAAAATGAAAATAAATATATCTTTAAAAAACGTCCTTCTGTTAAGAAAATGCTTCAGCACAGATCCAGAGACACGTGGTAACTGGAGTTCCTAGTGGATATTATTGTTTAGATGAGTGTCTCTTTTGTGCTCATGCTAATGTTGTCTATTTACTAAATCTTGTAATTATTTTTTATATATATTACATTTATTTTTGTTCTATTAAAATCGTGATCTTAAATTTGCATGAGAGAATTTTTTAATTTTTCATTTTTTCCCTTTTGTTGGAAACAGATTTTTTCATACAATATTCCTAAATTATAGTTTCATCTCCCCCTGATCCTGCCAGTTCCTCCCAACCCCCCCCTCATCTGGATGCACTCCCTATCTGTCTCCCACTTGAAATAAAAATTTCTGAAAGAAACAACCAAACATGACAAAAGAAATATAAGAGAAAGCAAAAACAATCATATCTAACTATTTCTTTAAAAAATCTTTCTTTCCTATTTGATACTATAATAAGGACATCATTTCCCACGCCTGTTTCTCAATGAAAACCCTCCTCTATACCCATAAACCTTTCCTTGCCCTCTTTCAAAGCATGGCTACTCTTCTAACTAACTGTGTGTGTGTGTGTGTGTGTGTGTGTGTGTGTGTGTGTGTGTGTGTGTGTGTGTTCCAAATCAGTACTGTACTGTACTGTAAAACTCTAAGGGAAAAACCTCTGCCGCATCACCCCATGCATTGTCTGTCTCCCATTCTCAGATCACTGATCTGACTAGAAGCCTGTGGGCATTCTACCCTTTCATTTTTCTGAATGTCTGTAGGTAGATGAGAAACAATACCCTGGGCATTTGCCTTCTGTGGTAGTAACTACAGGGTCCTGATCTCTGCAGTTTTGACCTATTGAAGGCAGATACTGGGATGTTGCAAGTTAGGGATTACCAAGACCTCGGGCTATAGAAGGTCTCTTGATCTGCATGGAAAGCCTCATCATTTACCTCTGTGCCATGGTTTATTCTTCCATAGAGTAGCACACAAACAAATAAATGTACTACATGTGATGGGCTTTGACATATATACTTTAGGTCAAGCGTGTATCCTAATATGGTAATTCAACAGCTTGTCCCTGTAGATTGGACTGAGCAATTGAGATACCTATCTTGGGGAAAACAGATTTAGATGTAGCCTGGTATACACCATTCCAGACTAACTACAGGCATCATAGCTGAATCCAGTGCATATGGACAAATGCCTCCACTATTTTTTTTTAACTTAGGGGTCCACTTTAAAAAAAAAATACAGTCCAAATGCTCCCAATAGGTGGCATAAATCACAGTGGCTGCTTAGATATAAGGATACCCAGTATTTATAAAATTCATTTGTAAAGGGTGTCTTAAGGAAGAGATTCCATAATACATACTCCTTCTTTGGCTGCGGCAACGCACCTGAAACATAAAAGAAAGAAAACAGTCTGTGGCCTAGGTCATGATGAGTTCTGTTTGCATGGGTCCTTGAAACACATATGAACATGATATAATGCCAATCAAAGTGGGAAAGAGTCTTCAAATAAAAGACTCTGCTTTAGTATATATGATGGTGTCACAAAAGAACTGGTGTTCCTCACTTGTACCCCTTCCCACTTTTGCTGGTTCCCACACCAGATCAAGAGGCACTATCTGTTTGGTCTCTGCTGCGTGTTCCCTAAGCCACACTGCAACATGCTGGAGCATCTTTATGATCCTGCTATGAAATTAACCCTGCCACAATGTAGCCTCAATTATTTACACTAATGCTCACGTGTTAAAAGTCTAACCTTCAGCATCCCTACCCTGGACATAGGAAGATTGCTCCATATGACTGTTGTAGAACGTACTGCATGGAAATTGAGGGGATCTGAAGTGCCTGACAACTTCTAAACCAAAACTTTAAGTTTTATCTAAGAGGATCTTTTTTCTCCAGAAGAAAAAGCCTGCTCACAAGACTGATAATTAACACTGGATGCTTTGATGCTCTATTCAGTTTGGAACAGGCTGGTACAATTCTTCTTCTCCCCTTCCAAACTAACTCTCTAATACCCATGATGCCTGCTCAGTTTTGTTGTTCAGTGGGATATCCTCTGAAACATAAGATCACTAAAGTAACCTTTCTACTTTAGAGAGAAAAAGGCCCTCTTACCTCCAAGGGATTTTCTTCTGTGCGGCCATCTGGTCTAAGTGTGTCATCATTTTCCGTTAAACCTAGGGGGACAGAAAGTCATGAGCTTGCAGACTGTCAGCTCTTGGTCCTGCTTCCTACCTATGTAGCATCTTTGCTTGATGTGGGTAAAAGTGCATGGACTTAGGACATGTGACTAGACCTACTGAACAGGATGGTTGGGCAGCTGCTGAACCGTCTTCCCTTGAAGGAAATTAAAGCAGAGAAAGACCAGGAGAGATATGAGTAAGAGATTTGTTGCATTTCTAGACAGTGGACACCCAAAGCAACATAAAATAATCTGTCTTTGATTGTGTATTGTTAAATTAACATTTTCACATGTATTCTGTTTAGGGCCACTTGTGAAGTCTCATTTTGGGTGTGGAGGTCAGTGGATAGCTTGTGGGATCTTTTCCTCCCCTTTTGCCAGGTGTGTTCTGAGTTTCAAATCCAGGTCATTGGGCTTAGAGAAGGCATCGATTTCCTTGGAAAGAAGAATTTTATCCTTCCCTGTGGCCAAACTTGTGTTTAAACTTTAGTGTGTGTGTTTACAATTTTTATCATTCCAATTTCAGGTAAGAGTTGACAGATGAGGACGGCAGGAATACAATCTTTTATGTAGTAAAAGTCTCACATGAAACTCTCAACTTGGAAAGAAGAGAATCACTATGAAGGAAGCAGCTGTATAGGATGTCAGCATTTTACTCCAAGATCAAAAAACATAAAGAAATTTGCACGGACTAGGAAGAGAATCACAAGCTAAGAGCAGAACTAGAAATACAAAAGAAACTCCAGGACTTAGAAGATGTGTAACGATAGAATGTTGGCAGATAAATGCCTAGTGATATATGAGAGTGCTTTCATTAGCCACTCTCAAGAAAAAACCCATGAACTACTAGGAGAAGCAAAGACCATTTTGAAAGATGAAATAGGCAACTTTGAATCCAGAGTGACATCCATTCAGCAGGTGTTAGCACATCTGAAAGTTCAGTTGGATGCAAAAATTGTCCATCAACATAACCAGTGAGGCTGGTGAAAAGGAATAACATCAATATGCAAATATTAAAATATTTGTATATCTTATCTGGAGCTGTGGGTTGTAGTTTGGTTACCCTTTTCTTTACTTCTGGTATCCATTTATGAGTGAGTACATACCAGAGAAGCTAGGTAACAAGGAGGTCCTAAGAGGGATGCAAGGAATTCCTGGGAGAGGGAAATAGATGAGACTTCCTGAGTGAACTGGGGGTTATGGGGGACAATGGAGGGTAGTTGTATGGGATGTGAGCATAGGGGAATGGGATGGTGGAACTGGAACAGGGGCAGAGTGGGAGAGCAATGAAAGAGATATCTTGATAGAGGGAGACATTATGGTATGGATAGGGAGAAACCTGGTCAGGGAAGTTCCCAGGAATCCACAGGCATGACCCCAGCTAAGATTACTAGCAATAGTGGAAAGGGTGCCTGAGTTGTCCTACCCTGGTGATCAGATTGGTGAAAAGCCCTAACTGTCATCATAGAGCCTTCAGTGAATAACTGATAGAAACCCATGCAGAGAGCTAAGCACCAGGCTGAGTTCCAGAAGTCCAGTCGATGAGAGGGAAGATTGATTCTATGATCAAGGGGCATCAAGACCATGATGGGAAGACTTACAGAAACAACTGAACCAAGCTAGTGGGAACTCATTAACTCTGGACCCACAGCTGTGGAGCCTTACATGGGACTGTACTGGGCCCTCGGTGGGGGTGAGATATTTGTGTAGCTTGGTGTGTTTCACTGCACCCTGACTGTAGGAATAGGATCTATCCCTGGAGCATGAGCTAGCTTTTTGGAGCCCATTGCCTAATGTGGGACATCTTGCACAGCCTTGATGAAAGGGTGTGGGGCTTGGACCTTCCTCAGCTGAATGTTCTGGGTTTTGCTGACTCTCCATGGGAGGCCATACATTTTTGAAGGAGGAGATGAGTGGTAGGCTGTGGGGAAAGGCTAGAGGCAGAGCAGAAGGGATGAAGGAGGTATCTGTGGTCAATATGTGGAATGAATAAAAAATTTCTTAAAAAGATTTGTCTAGCAAACTCAAGCATTGTTGAAATGATAATTTCCATTCTTCAAAGGACATGGAGAGGAGTTTTAAACATTTCATTTCATTAATGGAAATCTATATATTTAATGTATTTTGCTTCTTTATTTCATATTTTCAGAAGGAGACAATATTTATGTATCCATTTCATATCATAAGTATATCAATTTTAGTGGGTTCATGTGATGTTCATAAAATCAGCTAAACCAACAACGAGAACTTTAGATTTTCTCAATATTGTGTAGGTAATTGCTTTCTAATGATTGACGGTCTTATGAGTGAAATAAACACTCAAATTGAGCAAGTGAAATGTTACATAAATCAGTTCCAATGCAATAGAGACCCAAGGAATCAACAATCTCTGCAATGTGCAATGATCTGGGAATACAAGCAAATCATGCAAGTGATTAAGTTTCCCGATGGTGGCATGATATTTGGCAATAATTGACTTGACTACATCTTTAACCAGAAATGGTTATGAATTTATTGCAATTGTGCCACATGCCATTCAGATTTCTTGTTCATGGGTATGCATGAATGTGCATGTGTGAGTGTAGGTTTGATCATAGGTGTGGATTAGATTCATTTGCTTGGCTGCAGGTAAGTGTTCATGCACATGGATGCGAGAGGAGGGTATGCACTATCCTGCATTAGTCCACACACTCAGTTACCACTTGCCCTCCATTCTGATCCCCTAGTGTCAGATCCCTCAGTGGTGGTATTGGCAGGGGTCATCCTCCATTGTCCTTCCTGCCTAGCTTTATGAGGGACCCTCAACCTAATGCCAATTCAGGTATGGACACAGGTAAGTGCCCCATACCCAGCTCTCTGGAGTATTCTAAACCTATTCTAAACCTGTTCTATCATAATGTGCTGCCCACCCATGAAGCCTCTCTATGCCCAGACCCACGCAGATTTATCAACTCTCTTATGAGTCTGAATCACTTCTCTCCTTCCATTCTACCCACCGGCAGGCCCAGACCCAGAAAGGCAGCACATGTGTCAGCCCTTTTGCTGACTGTGACCCATGATACTCACTCTTCACCCTGTGTGACTATGCCACACCAAACAGGTTATGGAGGCCAATACTAGGACCATCTTTTGAAAGCTCACCCAGGACCCTTAACTCATCCCACCACTTAGTCTCAGACATAAAGTGGTAGCCAGATCCATGCACAGAAGTCGTACATTTTTGGCAAGGCCTAGGTGAAGGCCATGTGTTTTGTCTTCAAAAAAGCACTAAAGGTGGACACTTCTCAGAGGCTTCTGCATTTCCATGCAAAATGAGGGTGTCTGTACATGAGGGTGCCTGCAGCACAGCTACAGACGGGTATAAAGTAGACACAGTGTCAAGGAAGTTAGCAGACATTGCACTAATTGGGGTCAGAGCATTAGGTGTTTGAGAGTTCCAAATGGACCATCAAAAGTCAGTGGTTTGGCTTTGTCACTTTCCATAAATTTTGGGACAAACTTTTTCAGGTTTTTTTAATGTAATTTAGTTGTTCTTTTACACTAATCTGATTAGGAGACCTTTCCTAGCTGATTTTAGACTCAACTCTTCCCTCTCTTTTTTCATATTCAAGTGTATCAGCTGTTCAACAGCAAGGTTTCACCTCTACCCACAAGGCAAGGGCATGAGTCAGATAACCTATTAAGATTCAACCGTCTTTCTGGGCATGCAGTTTCCAGAGAAGGTTTCTGTTTTGTCTTCTTCTCTCCAAGTTGTCTTGTGACTCTGATGAGCTTAGTGAGGGAGAGAAAATTATGGAATAAAAGAGACATGGGACATAAGAGACTCAGTTGGGCATTCTTTTGAGCAATGTTTCAATGTTCCCAGGTAGAAAGGATATCACACACCTTGATGCATTACCAGGTGCAGTGTCTACAGGACCCATGATCCCAGAGGAATGCACCAGAGAAGGGAGGAAGAAGATAATGGGGGTAGAGACTGCTCCTAGGTCTAGGAGGGACACCTTGCTCAGAAGCAATAACTGTTGAGTTTAAGGAGAGGAGACACAATGTATTAAGGCTACTGAGATTGTCTGTGAGAAGGAGCCAAGCCCAGAGTTGTTCAATGAGACAATGCAGAAGATCAGACAGACTTGTAAAGATCAAAGTCCATCAACCTACCAAAGAGATGAGAGCCTGGAGGAAACACAATCCTCAGATATGAACTCATTTCCACCCAAAGACCACCATGTCAGATACTCCAGGAGAAAGTCATAAATATACAAAACATAGAGGACAGACACAGCCTGTAGCAAGATGTGTGTCAAGAAGGTGGATCCCCAATTGCTCATGTCCTTCAGCTCTTGGAACATGGGTATTAGCTTATGGGAACTTCCTAAGGCACCATCTGTATCTTGGAATCAGAATCAAGAATGCATGAAAAAGAGCCAAGGTAGGGGTCAGAGATCAGATCCCTGCTCACTCATAAGGTCAGAGGCTCAAGGATGAAGGACACGTCTCTGACCTTCTTTACACCTCAGTCATCCTGCATGGCAGTCCAGGATGAGGTGCATAGGCTGGAAATGAGCTACCCATTAACACTAGTCCTTTCCTTGCCAGTATATAGGAGACGTGGTAGTTCTGTCAGAGTAAACATCCATTTTACCCAGCACTCTACCCTGTTGGTGCCACGTGAAGCAGGAGTTAACAGTGAACAGAGGACTATGCATGGACTGCTACAAGTCCTGAAGGAAGAAAGGGAAGGGCTCTGTTCTGCCTGCTTCATTGGATCCTAACTGCTAGACTGCTCTTGAATAATCCTTTTGTACACTGTGAATATATGTTGGTGTGATTGGTTTAATAAACAAGCTAAATGGCCAATAGCTGAACAGGTAATAGTTAGGTGGGAAAGCCAAATTGAGAATGATGGGATATGGAAGGGTGGTGTCAGAGGAGTTGCCAGCCAGATGCAGAACGAGTCAGACATACCTAATTGGATAGACGTAAAAGCGCTAAGCCTCATGGGAGAATATACATTAATAGGAATGAGTTGTAAGAGCTAGTTAGTAATAAGCCTGAGCTATTGGGTAAACATTTATAATTTATGTTAAAGCTCAATGTGGTTTTTATGAAGCTGCTGCTAGCACCCAGAGAAACTCTGCCTACAATAGACTATCATCTACAGGTTTCTGTGAGTATAAGAGAGAATGTTGTCCTTCACCAGACAGAATGGCTCTATCGTGTTAGTACACAAAGTGAACTCAATACTTCATGGGCACAATCATGGTGAATCTCAACAGTCAAACAGTCAATTGGATGATACCCAATACTGGGCATGGAAGTGTGAGATTATATCTATTAGGTTAGCTGAGGTGGGATGACTAATGAACTCTTCTTGGCATTATTGCTTAAGAAGGTGTGATGGTTATTGCTTGCCAACTTGTTTGCATCTGGAATGAACTAACCCCCCAAAATGGAGGGCATATCTGTGAGGAATTTTTTTCTTAAGTTGAAGTAGGAAGACCCACTTCTAATTTGGATCTTTGGAAGAAATAGGCTGTAATGCCAGTGAAGGAATGCACTTGTTAACAAGACCAGAACAATCAGGCAAAGAGCAAAAGCTTCCTTCTTCCATGTTCTTATATAGGCTTCCAGCAGGAGGTGTGGGCTGGATTAAAGTGTGGCTTCCTGCCTCAAGTTCTCAGTTAAAGGCATGTGTCTTCATGCCTCAATTGCTTGTCTTTTCCCAGCTCAAAAGATCTAGATTAAAGATGTGTCTTCCTACATCAAAGGGGGAAGTGAACAGGAGCTCCCATTCCTAACCAAGAAGCTATCTTCATTGGCAAACTCAAGGGAAAAATCAGTTTTCTCCAATAGAGTCTCATTAGGTATATTAACCACGCTTAAGGGTAGACCCAATGCAAGCATGCAAGCTGTAGATGGCCAACACACAACATACTTAATGGTTTTGTAGACTTTTTGGGTCTCATATTGCTTTTGGGGGAGCATTTTTAAAATCTTACTGGTCTTTTACAAGTATATTATAGTTTCTGATTTGGTGTTTTTATGTTGCTTTTTTGAGTGTGTGTGTGTGTGAGTGTGTGTGTGTGTGTGTGTGTGTGTGTGTGTGTGTGTATTTGTTGTGCTTTTACACTGATTATATATTGGTTTTCTTTTTTAATTTGCTTGTTTCTTTTCTACAGTGAGAGATAAAGATAGTGGATGGGTGGTAAGGTGGGGAGAATCTGGGAAGAGATGGAGAAGGGGAAACCAAGATCAGAATATATTGTATAAGTTTTCAAGAAAGAAAAGGAAAACATTAAATTTTAAAAAGCAACCCTTGAAAAAGGAGTAATGTCCTGGGAAATACTGTCTTCAAATGGCAAAGTACACTTTCCCCAGACTCTGCTTACCACTGTGCCATTGAAAGAGGAAAAGGACACCCCCCTCTCATTTTCCTTGTCCTTATTGATATCTTTCCCACTCCCTGATCCTCTAACACAATGTGTAACATGACCACCCCTGGATCCTTGCTCATTGGATCAAACCAGGAACACTGTTATCTAAGGTGAATTTCACCCTCAGTCATGAGACGCTGGAACTTTACCAGGTCACTTTGAGGAACATCAGACCTACTCCATCTGCATCACCCACATGTGAGAGAAAGTATGAGAGAGGGTGGTTCACCCATTCCTGTCTACACCCGGTGAAACCACCCTGATGCATACAAGATGAGCCTCAGTTTCCACCAGTTCATGCTACTGAATAAGGTGACATCAGATGCATTTTAAATTCTGTGGTTGTATATACATTGAAGACGTAGATATATTAGTATTATTCTACATAGGAAAAAGTCTTAAGCTTCTCTATAGATTTATATATGAAAGAAAATAATTTGCAACAGTATACACAATTGGACAGAATTATGGAATTCCCACAGCACCTTCCATTTTTATTGGTGTTGTTTGTGTGCTACTTCAGGAACGGGAGATCCTTCCACATCCTGAGGGGCAACAGCTTGCTCCTGACAAATTTCCCTTAAGAATTCAGGAACTGGGAATGCATTATAACAGGGAGTCATGTCAGCCTCATGACAGAAAAACAGAGGAACCTAACAACTGTGTGTTTGTCCATTTGATCTGACGGCTTGTTTCCGGGTACAGTCAACAGAGTGAGAATGGAGCTTCAGGAGGATCACTGAATCAGTTAAGCAATACATGGACTGTGTAGGTAAAGTCTAAATTCATGGCAACGTGACAATAGAGAATACTGGAAAAAGCCATGTATAGCAAAAGCCTAAGTGAAAAACCCCTGCCCCATCTCCCCATGCAGTGTCTGTCTCCCATTCTCAGAAGCGCTGATCTGACTAGAAGCTTGTGGGCTTTCTAACCTTTCATTCTTTGGAATGTCTGTATGTAGATGAGAAGTAATGCCCTGGGCATTTCCCCTCTGTGGTAGTCACTACAGGGTCCTGATCTCTGCAGTTTTGACCTATTGAAGGCAGATGCTGGGATGCTGGAAGTTAGGGATTACTAAGTGCTTGGGCTACGAAATGTTTCTTGATCAATTCTTGAACAGCCTCATCACTTACCTCTGTGCCATGGTTTATTCTTCCATAGAGTAGCACACAAACAAATAAATGTACCACATGTAATGGGCTTTGAACATATATACTGTAGGTAAAGTTTTCATCCTAATTTGTTAATTCATTAGTTTGTCACAGGAGATTTGACTGGGTAATCAGGATACCTATCTTGGGGAAAAACAGATTTAGACACAGCCTGGTACAGAACATCTCAAACAATCTAACGAGATCAGATCTGAATCCAGTGACAGTAGACAACCCCAGTTTTTTTTTTTTTTTAACTTCAGGTACTACTTTTTTTTTAAAAACCAAAATCCAAGTTCTTCCCTATAGGTGGCTTAGATCACAGTGGTGCATTAGACATGAGGATACCCAGTAATTATACTTTTCTAAAATGTGTCTTAACAAGGAGATTTTATAATACATACTGGTATGTTTTCTAGACTCCACCTGAAATTTAAAGGAAAGAAAACAGTTTGAGGCACAGGTCATACTAAATTCTGTTTACATGGGTCTTTAGAACACATGTTGACATGCATTGGTGCCAGGTCCTGGGCTCGTTGCATGAGTTGGCTGTTTGAATCCTGGGACTTATGCAGGGACACTTGGCTCGGTCTGGGAGGGGGGAATGGACCTGCCTGGACTGAGTCTACAAGGTCAACCCCGGTCCTCGGGGGAGACCTTGATCTGGAGGAGGTGGGAATGGGGGGTGGGCTGGGGGGAGGGGTGGGCGAGAGGGGGAGAACAGGGGATTCTGTGGCTATTATGTTGAACTGAATGGTGTTGTAAAATAATAATAATAATAATAATAATAATAATAATAATAAAAAAAAAAAAGAAAAAAAAATGGGCAAGAGTCCTATGTGTTAGTATATTATGTGACAATGTCCCAGAAGAACTGGGACTTTATAGTTTGTGCCATTCCCACTTTTGCTGGTTCAAAGGCCAAATTAATTTGTTTGGTCTCTGCTGAATGTTCCCTAAGCCAAGCTGTATCTTTATAACCTGACTGTGAGATAATTCCTCCTCCAGCTGGGCCTCAATTATTTACACTAATCCTCATGCAGTAGAAGTCTTACCACTCAACATCTCCATGCTGAAACCCAGAAACTTTGGAACATAAGTAGAACATAAACTGCATCAAGATTTTAGAAACCAGAAGTGGCTGTCAACTTCTGAGTGAAAATTATACACGCATCTAAAGAGGAACCCTTTTCTTCAGGAGAAACTATCCTCTCACACAAACTGTGATAAATGGCACTGCATACTTTTATGTTCAGTTCAGTCAGGAGCAGGCTGGCACAATTCCAGTTCCTTTTCTCCCTGAGCTAACCCATGATGCACCTGGCTTTTGTTAACTGAATTTCATATCCACTACAATGTAAGGGACAAAGTAACTTTTTATATTACTTTGAGAGGAAAGGCAGTCTTACCTCCACCATCATCACGGGTAGCTCTCCCTGTTTTCTAGAAGAAAATGTAGTGGAGTTTTCGTGTATCTCTAAAAAGACAGAAAGTAACTTGTCAACACATGGTATTGTTTTTAATTACTCCAGGGATGTATAGAAGTCTATGTGGCTAGCATATGTGACTTGATCTAATTGTTACCCCCAATCCACTCCTCCTCTGCTTCTCTGTTCAGAAAGGGGTAGGCCTCCCGTGGGTGTCAACAAATCATGGCACGACAAGTTGCCATGGGACTAAGCACCCCCCTTGCAATAAGGCTGGGCAAGGCGATCCAGTATAAGGAACAGAATCTTAAGAGCCAGCCAAAGTGTTAGGAATGGTTTGCTTTCTGCTTATTCCAGAACTGTGGATTATATTACTGTCACACAAATTAAGGCAAAGAGAAGAACTGAAGAGAAATGAGGAACAGAACTTTTGGCTTCCTAGACAATGGGAATCTAAATCAATGTGGAAGAATCTTTCACTGCATGAAAGTAAATAAGTCTTTCAAAATACACACTGCATTTATTCTGGTTGGAGGAAACCATGCATGTGTGTCTGTGTGCAGGTGGAGTTAGGAGGAGCTCTTCAGGGGTCTGGTTTTCTCCTTTCACCATGTGAGTTGTGGGATTCAACTGCAGTTAGGTCAGCAGGCTGGGCTGAAAAAGTCATTATGCACTGATCCAACCTATCTTTTCTAATAAAAGAAGCTTTATGATTAAGCAACAAAATACTGTCACTTCCTGTTTTAAAGCAGGGAACAATTGATACTTCCTGAGGCACATGTCTCAAATCTATTTCAACCTCCACCAATCCATATATGTTGACTCAGAATTTATCACTAGTTATAATCCATGCTAATGTATCCATTTTACTTGGGAAATTTTACTAGGATGAACATATCTGAAAATATTCTTGCCTATGTTGTGTGTACATTATTCCCTAAAGTATAGCATATCGTGTATTATATTTTGTTATACTGTGCTGAGTATTGTCAGTATTCTACAGGGTTCTAAGGAGCATGGAGAACATGTATGTGTTATAGCCCTATAAGACACAGTGTAATATAAGGGCTTGATTAGTTTCAGATATTGGTGCTAAGGAGTCTGGAAAAAATTCTAAGGAAATACTGAGACAACTGTACATAGTAACACAACTCTGCAAGTCATGACGAAAGAAGGAAAGGAAGCATGGAACCACCTTCCAAATTCACATTATCTAAGAATTCATCCAAAGTACAATGTGAAAGAATCAATCAAAAATTCCAGAAATTTAAGTTCAATGTTGAGTTAGTAGAGCAATTGGGAAACAGTCAATTTGGGTATAGCTGACAACAATGATATTATCAACTATCAAGTACCAACATTTATGGAATTACCACACAAAAAAGAGCAAAATTAACATATGTCTCAAATTTAAAGGTAACACTGGACAGAAGTCAGAATAAGAAATATATCCTTTTCAATTGGCACAGTATAGTCACAGTGTACCATCACATAGTGTACCACTCTCAGAAGAGCACTTGCATGTAAGACTGCACCCACACCACCGCCTTCTCCTCCCATCTCGTTAGTTCCCTTTACTTTGTTCACATCATATACACATATGTAATTTTATTTTTACATAAAAACCTAGTCCTTCAAATGAAAGAAATTACCTGGGACTTGCCTTTTTCAATGAACATAAGACATTTAACATGGCAAGTATATTCACTTACATCTATGTTCTGCAAATGACATAATCCCATGCTCCTTAATAGTTTACACAGTGTCTTACTTAGGGTTTCTATTGCTGTGACCAAACACTATGATCATAAACAACTTGTAGAGGAAAGAGTTTATTTCAGCATACAATTCTCTCTTCACACTCAGTTTCTGGGGGAACTCTGGACAGGAACTGAACAGGGTAAGAACAGAGTCAGGAGAGGATGCAAAGGCCATGAAGGAGTGATGCTTACTCACCAAGGCTCGCTCAGCCTACTTTCTTACAGCACTCAGTGACACCACCATAGGGGTGGCACTGCCTACAGTGAGGTGGGCCCTCACATATCAATCATCAATGAAGAAAATGCACCACAGGCTTGCCTATGGGTGAATCTGGTGGCAGCATTTTCTGAATGGAAGTTTCCTCTTCCCAAATGACTCTGGTTTGTGACAAGTTAAAAAAACAAACAAACAAACAAAACAAAAAACAAAGACAGCACACCTGGATTTCAGGGAGAAGGGGATTCTGACCCCCGTTTTAATTTTTGAAACTATAATTCAGTTACAACATTTCTCCCTTCCCTTTTGGGGAAGGGAATTTAAATTAAGCAAAGTATAAGTAACCTGAAAATTCAAGATGCTAGGAATATGACCTTTCATGAAGTAAAAATCACATATAGACTACTCTACTTCCTACAATCTTTTCTGTTAATATTAAGCTCCTTGTGGTCTGGCAGCTTTATTGGTGAAATTAAGGGTTAAGGCCAACAACTGAAATGCTATGTATATTAGAAGCAAGGAACTATATGAGAAAGCCACAGACGATCACAACTTTTGTGATTAGAATCTCAAGGATTTTACGATATGTTTGAAATACTTGACCTTATTGCAATAGTAATAGAAGTTGGTTATGAGACTGTTGCAGTAACGTAAAATGTATTTCAGGTAATTGTATCGTGTGTGTGTGTGTGTGTGTGTGTGTGTGTGTGTGTGTGTGTGTGTGTGTGTGTGTAAGTGCCTGACAATTAAAATATGAGAGCTAAAAGAGGGCATGGCATACCATGATGTATCACCCTTTCTCCTTTCTTTCAGACAGGGTCTCTCACAGATGCCATAGATAGGATGACAGCTAGCAAGCACTAGAAATACTACGGTCCATTCACTCAACAGCATGGGATTACAAATATGAACAGTTCTGTCCAATTTTTTTGTATGTGTGTGAGCAGATTCAAGCTCAGATCTACTGCTTTTTCAGTAAGTATTCTTCTCATTGAGCCATTAATTACCTCAATGATAAATCTTATAAAGCTATTTGAAATGGTATGTTGATCTTGGTTGCAAATCTCTCAAACAGAACTCACCATATGGCCTGTAAGTGTGTAAATAATGATCAAATTTAAGATTTTATCATACTTCATACATATTTTGTGGAAATAAACCAAAACAGATAATGGCCTGTAAATTATGCATGTATGTTTTAATCTTAACTTCATAATATTTCTAGGCCATGTAGTATACATGTAAGCTTTGTACAGCTGGCACAAGTCTTTAAGGAAATTGCAAATACAACAAAAATAAGTAGGGACTTTTTTTCACAAGGTCAATGTCAAGGATACGCACCTTCATTTTACTTCATTTAGGGAAAGCTATAAGGAGAGAGATAACTCAGTGGGGTTTCTGTCCTCCCATGCAAAAGAGGCATTCTGTACAGGACAGGCTGCCTCCAGCCCAGTTACTAGTGGAGAGAGAGTGGAGTGTTGGGTCAAATTTCAGACAAGATACCTTCCTAATTTGTGTCATAGCACTGAGAGTTTCATGAGGGCCAATGTGATGACCACATGCCAGTCACTCCTTCACCTTCTTCCTTACAATCCCTAAGGTTTGGGACAACCTTTTCTGGGTTTATTGTTCTTCTAATATACAGTCTTGCCCTGTTTATGGGACTTCCTCTGGCTGACTGAGTCCAGCCTTTTCTTCTCTCTTCACATATCCATGCCATACAGCTAGGCATCAGGAGCCCTTTAGCTGTGCCTACCAGATCCAGGACTGAACCAGATAAACTACTAAGATTTGATATCTTTGCTCTCAATGGCCTTTCCTGTCCGGTGAGTTTGGTGAGGAAGAGATAATTAGAGATAATACAAAAGGCAAAGAACTATCTGGACTGAGTATGGGAGCATGCCAGAGGGTTAGGCTATATTCTGTGGACAGTGTGTTCTACTATACAGTGTCAGGCACTAAATAATTAGTGGAAAAGAACCTCCAAGACTCTAAGGATAGCCAGGCACAGAACGCAGAATGAACATGGCACCCAGGAAATAGGGAAATTTCTGGAGAAGGATAAAGGGCAAGAAACTGTAACGAGGGATATGAAGTGTGTGCGGCTAGAGGTGGGGTCATGGGGCTCTGTAGGACACGCTACTCACAAGCAGGAGACCTAGAGTATACAGTGAGTAACACAATGCAATAATTCTACAAACACTGCCTGTTATGGTGGAGCCAAACACAGCTAAAGAATGAGAGAATGCAGGAGAAGCCAACACACTTGTGGGGATCAAGGGCCTCGAGCCTAATGAAGAGGCTCCAAGGAAGACACAGGAAACTCATTTCTGAGATTATGAACTCCTTCCCCTAAAGAAGACAAGTCAGGAAAGCCTATAACAAGTGAAAGATACAAATGGTGACAGCACAGAGGACAGACACAGCCCTGTGACCAGATAGGTGCCAAGATAGCCGATACCCAAGTGCCTATAGTCCTTTAGTCCTAGGAACTGAATGTTGAATGTTCTGAATATTGAAGGCTAAACCAAGAATTTCTGAAATGGGGCCAAGTGTGTGCTAGAGTTCAGGATCTAAGATGGATGTCAGACCTCTAATCTCCCTTGTCTCGGCCATCCTGTATGTCAGTCTGAGGTGAGGAACACTGCCTACAAAAGAGTTCAAGTCACCAGGTGGTAGGTGCACACCTATAATCCCAGCTCTCAGGAGGCAGAGGCAGGCAGATCTCCATGAATTCAAGGCCATTCTGGTCTACAAAGAAGTTCCAGGATAGTCATGGCAAATACACAGAGATCTTGAGAAACTAAAAAAAGAAAAAGAAATAAAAGAGCTAAAGTCATACACTGAGCCCTTACTCCCAGGACATTGTAGCCTTGGGGTTTTGACAGAACAAAAAGCCATTCTTGGGTCTCTTTAGCCACTCCACCCTGTGGGGTCCATGAAGTGCTGCTACAAGACCTGGGAGAAAAAGAGAGAGAACCTGTTTCTCGGGCATCATTGGGATCACACTATAAGACATTTACCTATGGGTCCTGGTAAGGAGAGAAAGTTGTTCCCTATAGATAAATTGGCCCTGATACAGGTTATACTCAAAAGTGAAAAACAACACTTCATAGGCTCCATGATGCTGAAACCCAGCTGTCAAACTGATGAGGTCTGTGTCCTCTGGGCATGCCCTTGGGGTTTATCTTGATTAGATTAAGTTAGATGAGAAGAGCTGTTCCCTATGGGTACGAGCATTCCCTTCGATGGGATTCTGGGCAGTATAAAAGTAAGAAAAGTCAGGAGAGTACATTCATTCATTTTTCTTTGCTTCTGGGCTCTGGTTGCAAGGTCAGTCTCCCTCAAGTTTCTGCCTCTACTGCTTCCCAATTATGGACTCCAAACTCAAACTATATGGCAAACTAAACCTTTCTTTGCCCACTGCCTCTGGGAAAGTAATCCTAACAAAATTTCCAAGGAGAGGTATAACAACATTCCAACGCTTGTGCATTGGGAGTGGCAGAGGAAGAACAGTCTATGTGTTCTTGGAAATACAGTCTTTAAATAACAGAACCAGGAGCAAAGCACCCTTAACCCTACCAGTGTTAACTATTATGCATTGGAAAGAGGAAAAGCACACAGGTTTCTGTGTCCTTGCTGATCTTTCCCACTCCCTTGGCCTCCCAAGTACAAGGTCTAAGATGACCATGCCTAGGGCTCTCTCCCAATGGACCTGACTAGAAATGCCTTTATCTAATTCAAATTTCATCCTCATTCTTGAGATTCTGGACATTAAACAGATCACTCTTGAGACTTTCCACATCTGCATCATCCATGTCTGGGACAAAGTGACTGAGAGGGTGGCTCAGTCATTCATGCCTACCCCAGGTGAAGCCATACTCATTCATAGGAAAGTCTCAGGTTTCCTATGGTTTACCACTACTTAATGAAAGGCAAAGGTTACCTTTAACCTTTAAACCTATTTATCCTATTTAAATTCTGTGGTTGTATTTCTACAGATAAGCTAGATAAATTAACAGTATCTACACACTAAAAACTACAGCAAAACGTCTCTATAGATTTATAAATAGTGCATAGTATAAAGGGCATCTATTATACATAACTGAACATAATTCCCTCAGTACCTTCTGTTTTAATGTATGTTTCTTTGGAGGTACCGGAGATGATTTGTGGTCCATCTGTATCAAGTGGGATCACGGTTGTTTTGATGGTCCTTTTCTTTAGTACTGCAGAAACAGGGAATGCAGTCACAACAGGGAAAGTTATGTCAGCTTCACAGCAGACAAACAGAGGAAACTTAGAATAGTTGAGTGTTTGTCACTTGATCTCCTTATTTATTTTCAGGTAAGTCACTGTAATTAGAATGGTGCTTCAGGAAGATCACTGTGTCAGTGTCCAATTAATTATGCATCACATGATGATGTAGATAAAGACTATTATGGTCACATGATGTAGGTAAAGTCTAAATTAGTACAGATGTGACAATAGAGAAGGAAGAGCAATGTGACTATGTTACGTTGGTGTGGTGACTGATACGCAGCGTTCAAATCCCAGTTAGAGCATCATGACACAGTGAAATCTATGCAATCCCGCTGTGATCACATCTTTGCACCAGTGAACTAAAAATTCATAAGGACCCCCAGGAGTCTTATCGGTGTAAAAGATATGTTAAACCCTAAGGAAAAGCACATGGATTGTACAAGTGTTCTATGATGTTTGTGAAATGTAAAAACAATTCAATTAGACAAGAATGACTGAATCCTGAGCAAGTGTTTAGTGTGCTACACAACAGTGACCAGTGGTTGTTTAATTTCATTCTTTTCTTATCCGGGATATTTCACAGCTCATGCAGGACATATGGTATCACTTTAAGTAGGTTCAGAAGGTAAGCAGCTGTGTATTCCTCTAACTTTTTAACCTTGGGTACCATGTTAGGCATATCCATGATGCTCTGATCAAAGTCCCTGCCAGATATAAGCAAAGAGATAGATGCTGTGCCTTTGATCCCTGACTCCAATTATGTATTTCTTCCAAAATAAGTTGTAGAAGGTCTCTGAATTAGTAAACACAGCCTTTCTCCAACATCTTCATCCTACCAGGTACCTCTCAGCAAGTGACTCTGATCATCAAGGACCCACACTGAGAGGTGACTTATGCTTGTGCCTTCTGTGATGACTCAGAATCTAAGTTATTCTAAATGAAATTGTCACATGAACGTTAGACCAAAAAAAAAAAACAGTTCCTTTAAATTGGCCAACCCTGTATAAACCCTCAACATGAACCGACAAGAAAAGGGGTCTAGTGCTTCATGGTGCAACTACTCTCGAGGTGCCAAGAGATAAGAGGAAGGCAGTGGCTGCACAAGGCATGGCAGTGCGTCTTATCTGCTCACTGTTCCCTCATCGTTTTTAATAAAATATGTGATTCTTTGAGAATTCCATAAAATGTATTTTGATCATATTCATCTCCACTCATCACCCTAACTCTCTTGATTCCATTCATATCTCTCCACTCCTTACCAGCTCTGTGCTCTTTTAGTCTCCCTAAGTAATTCACCAAGTTCAATTTGTGCTAATCACATACATATATATGGGCATGTGGCCAACCTCTGCAATTCAGTCAACCTGTTACTGGCAGAGTCAGCTTCTATACACTCTCCTTCCATCAACAGATCTTCTATTTCAGTTTATTATTTTTGTTTTTTCATTGATTATTTGTTATGTTTTGTTGATGAAAAAGGCCTCTAACCCAGGCTGGCCTAAAATTCACTATTTAGAAAAGGCTGGTCTTGAACTTATGACTTTCTTGAATCTACCACTCTAAATCAAAGATTACAGACTGTGTAATCCTGGGTACATTACATTGAGTACTTGGGATGAAACTCGGGTTTTTAGACACGATAGGCATGTACTAAGCCAATCACCATAAGAGCGCCACTTAACACATTAGCTCACTGGTGAGAGCCCGAGCATGTAGACACCACCAATGTGGATAGAATGATGCCCAGTGGCACTCTTCCCTGCTGCCTGTGTAAATGCACCAAGAGCAAAAATGGAATAGGCAACATGGAGTCTAACTACCCATGACAGGAAGTAGCCTTACTGCTCACTGTCCAGCTCTCCTTTACAAGTATATTGTTGGTTGCTCGCATAGGACCCATATAAGATCAAAGAGGTCAACAGTGTGGTTTGTAGGGAAGAGAGGTTCAAAAACCTTTCTCACCCCTAACTAAGAAGCTATTGGTAATTTATGGCTTCTGTGTGAGGGAGGGAGAGATTAATTAAAGGTGTTGTCCCTGTAGCATTATCCCAGGTTCAGTGGATGCCCCTACATGTTTGCATATATGTTTAACATAAAATGGACTAGCAAGTTATTTTTTAAGGATAAAATTTGGAAAAATGTAAAAAGGGAGAGGATCTATGAACAGTAAGAGTTATAAGGGATGAATAAGATGAAATACGGTGCATAAATATATCAAAATTAATAAAATTATAATAATTAAAAAAATAAAATTTAAATGAATTGCTGGATTGATGATGCAGCACAGATCATTAAATGAATGATGACTGGAAATCTTAGTGCACACTGTCCTTAAATTTTGTGGCTCTTTGTGCCCATGCCAATATTGTCTAATCTGTTAATGCTTTTCTCCAAAACTTACAGGAATACATCAGATCTAAGATAAATCGAATTTGAACTATTCATCCCACTCTCCCCTGTACTTTAATTGTGCGCTTTGTCATCTTAAAAGGAGCACTGTGCTCCTCTACCATTCAAAGCAGTGACTGTCTGCTGCATGCCGAGTGACACTTCCTAGGACTTCCAACCACCACAGCCGTCACTGCAGTGTTTGGGATCCCGATCGATCTGCCTTACTGCAGGCAGATGTAAGAAGACAGAGCTCTCCACAGGGATTACTGTGCCCTTGATGAGGTAAGAAGTGGCTCTTAAGATGCACAGCTAAGGAGCCTCATCACTACCTCTTGAGTTCTAGTTAACTCATTTATGAAGGAACACAAGCATGTAACTGACCCTGCATATCTGAGATGAGGTTTGAATACATTTTTGTAGTTACCTTGTATTCTGATTTTCAATGTACACATCTGTAACTGGAAATTGGGTTGTGAAAAAGGCATCCTACTTTTGGGGGGAAAACAGATTTAAACAAGAATCGAAGTACAATACCCTCAAATAACAAAGGATTACTATTGAACACAAGAACCATAGAAATATCCATGATTACTTACTTGTTGTGGCCCTTGCCTTCAAAAGAAACTAAGAAAAAAAATTTAACACAACAATTCTCAAATCATTAATATGTTACATCACAGTGGTGTATCACACAAAATACAACCAGTGTTTTCACAATTCCTACCTCAGGTGTGTCTTAGGAAAATGATCCCACAATACATACCACATTTATGTCTTATAGTCATCACCTGCAATCAATAGGAAAGAAAATATTTAATGTCATGATCATGCTGAGCAATGTCTACAAAGCTGTTTTGCCCACTAACATCGTGTGACTGAAATCAGGACAGAGAAGAGTAGTAACAAAGAGACTATATTAATGGGTACATTATTCGATGATGTCACAGAGATCTGGGACTCTGTCCTTTGTGATACAAACTAGTACTGGGCATACTTTTTCTTATTCAGTGGCAGATCAGGTAAACCTATCTGGCCTATAGAGGGTTGCAAAACTTACATCACATACCATCTATAAAAACTTTTATGTTTCACTAAGGTATTTTTGGTTTCTAGACTATGGTTTACAAATAACTTGAGTATATGGTTGGAAGCTTAGTGTGTCCAGCTTGAGGATGTTCAGAGGATCTTTCAACCATGAGGACTGGTGTAAACTAGAGGCCCCCACCTTGGTGGGATCATTCATACAGCAGGACACAAAGTTGTGCCACATTGTGATGTATGCTGTCTTGATCAGGACCAAGTTGGTACAGTTCCATTCCCTCCTCTTCCTAAATAAGCTCTCTAATATCCGTGATGACTCAGATCAGTTTAATGAATGAAATGTGATACCCACTGAAGCACAAGGGGACCACCGAGGTAACCTTTCTACCTCAGAGAAATGAAAGTCCCTCTTACCCTCACAGTCGTCACTGGTCGGTGTTGCTTGTAGTGGGGTGAGGCCGCACTGGTGGTAGGTTCAGGGGACACTAGGGGAAAGGAAGCGACTCTCAGCTCACGGGACTTAGTATTATTACAGGGCATCTTTGCTTGATGTGAGTAAAAGCAACTGGACTTGGAACATCTTATTAAACCTAATGAACAATATGGTTGGGTTGTTGCAGGACTGTCTTCCAGGAAGAGAAATAAAGGCAGAGAGTAGCTCTGGAGAGAAATGAGGAGCAGATTTTTTTTGTTTGTAGGGAATGGTAATCTCAATCAGTGAAAAAGCATCTATTATGTGGTGTAATGATGAAATGAATCATTCAAAAATTTCTTTTTATACGTATTCTGTTTGAGAGGCTCAACAGCTGGCAGTGAATCCAGCAGAAGTGACCCTTCTGTACCTGGTTCTCTCAGTCAACCATGTAGGTTCCAGGCTCAAAGTATTGATCTCAGTCTTTACAGCAAGTGCCTTTACTGCTAAGATCTCACTGGTCCCCTATAACAAATCTTATGATAAAAACCACAGAGTACAATCAGTCCCTGAGATGACTTTCAGGGTAGGGCAATGGCTACTCTCTTCAGCTTCAGGTGAAGTTTTTACCTATGTACCTGTAGTACAGGTCTGATCCACACTTTTATTAGAGACTCAACTGCCTTTCCAGGCATGTTTTTCTGAAAAGGGTCTTTTCTGCTCTCTACCAGTGATCTTTTCAGTCTCATGAGCTTTGTGAGAAACTGACATTTAGTGATTACAGAAAGACCTAGAACACCCAGGACTGAGAATAAGGACATGTCTGGGACTTAGGACCCATTGCATGGACAATGTGTTGCAGTACGGAGAACCCACAATAAGGTAACACAAAGAAGGAACCACATAAGCTTCTGTGGCAATTATGAAAGAGAAGTGGCTGGGGAAGGAGAGGGGCAGGAAATCATAAGAAGAGAGACAGAAAGGGAGTGACTAGAAGAGGAATCCTGTTTCTCTGTCACACACAGCTCAGAAGCAGGCACTACACACTGAATCCACAGTTATAGTCTATGATAGAGAGCAAAAAAAAAAATCTGTAGAATGAGAGAATCCTAGAGGAGCAGACATAGTTCTGATTAGCCTGGGCTGTGAGTCTACTGAAGAAGTGACAGGGAAGCCACTTAGAGAAGAGAGACTCCTTAGAGCATAATCTCATGTCCCCAGGAAAGAAGAGACAGGTCAGACCACGCCAAAGTGGGAGACTCAAGTACTGACAGCGTAAGAAACAGACACACATTATGGTGCATAGAGAACTGATCCTCTCCTGTCCATACAATTTATTCTGAGAAACATGGGCTGTATTTTAGGGAAGCTCACAAACTCAGTCTCTGCATATTGGAGGCTGAGGCAAGGATGCCTCTAAGAGCACCAAAGATCATCCAGAGGGCAGATCCTTTCTCCCTATGTCATCCATTAATTTAAAGGATCAAAGAAGGATATCACCCTATAACCCTCCTTGACTCAAATTACACAGAATGCCAGTTAAAGTTAAGGAACATAGACTGCTTAGAGCTAATGACACACATGAGGCTTCTATTTATCAGGACATCGCTAAGGTAAGAATGAGGCTAGTGTTGCTAGAGAAGCCTGCTAACTACTTAGCAGTCTGCGATGTCCTACAAGGAGGGACTAAATGGTCCACAGAGGACCTAGTAGGCACTACTACCAATGTCCCCAGGGAGCCGGGAAAAGGATCTGCTCATTCTTTACCACCAGGACCATTTTGTAAGTACTTCAAATGTATATTTGAATGCCCAGGAGTAGGTTGTCCCTCACCAGAGACTGGCTTTATCATAGATTGAAACCCCAAACTGATCACCACTGTTTATGGGCATGGTGATGGCAAATCTCAGGAGTCAACTGATAGGTCAGGGCTCTGGTGATGCCTCTATGGCATTACCTTGACAAGGTTAACTGAGGTAGCAAATGGTTCAGCTGTTAGTACATTACTCTTGGATTGAGATCCATGACTGTAGAAGGAGAAGGTGAGCTGAGCATAAAGAAACACTCCTTTTCTCTATTTCTGTTGCACTGGACCTCTGCCTCAGGCTCCTGTATCTATGATTTCTCAGCAAATATGCACACCATACTCATGGTATCATGGGAAAACAAGCACTCCTTCTTTGGCATGTTTGGGTCATAGTATTTTATCACACAAACTGGGAAAGAACCTTATGCGCAAATTCCATGGAGAGCTAATAAGTACAATGACAGGCTTGGACACTTGGTAGTGGTAAATGGGGATAAGCGCTAAGTGTTGAAAGACTGCCTTCAAATGACAGAGATGAACCCAAGAATATTACCCCTGACAAGGCTACCATGATGCCTTTGAAAAGGAAGAACACAGAAACCTCCTTCCATGACCTTGTCTCTGTTCTTTCCCATAAGCATAGGGTGTGACACACTACTCCAGAGACCCACTCCCCTTTGGTCAGACTAGAAATGCTGTTATCTGTTTCAAATTTTGTGCTCACTCTTGACAATTTTGACAATGACCATGCCAATCTTGAGCTTGTTTACATTCAGTTCATCTACATCACCGCTATGTGGGAGAAAGTAACAGAGAGGTTGCCTCACCTATTCCTGCCTACACCAGGTGAAGGGACAGTGACAGAGACAAGATTGAGTTCACCTTTCCTCTGTTTCTTGTTACTCAATGTTTGCAAAAGGTGAATTTACATTACATTCTTAAATCGTGTGGTTGAATTTCAGCTGAGGAACTATGCAAGTCAACATTATCTACACAGGAAACTATGGTAATATCATCACCTTTCCCTCCTATCATACAATGATGATCCACAACTACCATATGTCACTCAATGAGATTAGTGCATTTCAACAGTACCTTCTCTTTCAGTAGATGGTACATGGCCAGAAGTGTCTGCCAGGACTTCCGGTACTTCAGCATCCTTGGGGGATATCTTCCCTTTCCCAAAGAGTCTTCTTTTAATTCTGCAAACTGGCATGCATTAACAGTAGAGACAGTTATGTCAGTTTCATGGCAGAAAATAGAGGAAACCAGTCTGTTTTAGTATACTCCATGGCATGCCCATTCTCCAGGCACCATCATCAGAGTCACAGTGGTGTTTCAGGAGCATCACTGAGTGCACTGCACACTCCAGCATGCACCGCATTGGTGGTGTAGGCAAGTCCTAAATTCATGGCAGTGTGACAGTGTGTGTGTTTCCTTGCTGAATACATGTACCTAATGAGTGCTCACCTTCAAATCACAGGCACTGACCAACCCTGAGAGGAAAAACACATGAAGCAGAGTGTACCCAACCTTTAAAGATGTATTCCCACTGGATATGGAGTGCACTGCTTTCATAACAGTTCTCTGTAGGCAGAGGAGGTGAAGCTCTGTGATTTCTAGGCCAGTATGGTACATAAGTAGGTAGTTCCAGTATAGATAAGGACAAACTGTGAGTCCCTGAAACCCGCCCCCAAAAGCAATATATTCTCAGAGAATGAGGTAGCACACATCAACCTCCAGGTGGTGACTGCAGTTCTCAGTGCACATGTCCTTAAATTGTGTTCCTCTTTGGGCCCATGCTTCTGTTGTCTACTCTGTTCATGCTATTCTCCAGATCCCAGAGAAACCCATTTTAGAAATATCCATCCTACTCCTCTGTATATTTTATTTAATTGTGAGACTCTGTCATCTTAAAAGGAGCACTGTGCTCCTCTACCATTCAAAGCAGTGACTGTCTGCTGCATGCTGAGTGACATTTCCTAGGACTTCCAACCACCACAGCCGTCACTGCAGTGTTTGGGATCCCTATCGATCTGCCTTACTGCAGACAGATGTAAGAGGACAGAGCTCTCCACGGGGATTACTGTGCCCTTGATGAGGTAAGAAGTGGCTCTTAAGATGCACAGCTAAGGAGCCTCATCACTACCTCTTGAGTTCTAGTTAACTCATTTATGAAGGAAAACAAGCATGTAACTGACCCTGCATATCTGAGATGAGGTTTGAACACATTTTTGTAGTTACCTTGTATTCTGATTTTCAATGTACACATCTGTAACTGGAAATTGGGTTGTGAAAAAGGCATCCTACTTTTGGGGGGAAAACAGATTTAAACAAGAATTGAAGTACAATACCCTCAAATAACAAAAGATTTCTTTTGAACACAAGAACCATAGAAATATCCATGATTACTTACTTGCTGTGGCCCTTGCCTTTAAAAGAAACTAAGAAAAAAAATTTAACACAACAATTCTCAAATCATTAATATGTTACATCACAGTGGTGTATCACACAAAATACAACCAGTGTTTTCACAATTCCTACCTCAGGTGTGTCTTAGGAAAATGATCCCACAATACATACCACATCTATGTTTTTTGGTCTTCGCCTGCAATCAATAGGAAAGAAAATATTTAATGTCATGATCATGCTGAGCAATGTCTACAAAGCTGTTTTGCCCACTAACATCGTGTGACTGAAATCAGGACAGAGAAGAGTAGTAACAAAGAGACTATATTAATGGGTACATTATTCGATGATGTCACAGAGATCTGGGACTCTGTCCTTTGTGATACAAACTAGTACTGGGCATACTTTTTCTTATTCAGTGGCAGATCAGGTAAACCTATCTGGCCTATAGAGGGTTGCAAAACTTACATCACATACCATCTATAAAAACTTTTATATTACACTAAGGTATTTTTTGTTTCTAGACTATGGTTTACAAATAACTTGAGTATATGGTTGGAAGCTTAGTGTGTCCAGCTTGAGGATGTTCAGAGGATCTTTCAACCATGAGGACTGGTGTAAACTAGAGGCCCCCACCTTGGTGGGATCACTCATACAGCAGGACACAAAGTTGTGCCACATTGTGATGTATGCTGTCTTGATCAGGACCAAGTTGGTACAGTTCCATTCCCTCCTCTTCCTAAATAAGCTCTCTAATATCCGTGATGACTCAGATCAGTTTAATGAATGAAATGTGATACCCACTGAAGCACAAGGGGACTACTGAGGTAACCTTTCTACCTCAGAGAAAGGAAAGGCCCTCTTACCCTCACAGTCTTCACTCGTCGATGTTTCTTGTAGCGGGGTGAGGCCGCACTGGTGGTAGGTTCAGGGGACACTAGGGGAAAGGAAGCGACTCTCAGCTCACGGGACTTAGTATTATTACAGGGCATCTTTGCTTGATGTGAGTAAAAGCAACTGGACTTGGAACATCTTATTAAACCTAATGAACAATATGGTTGGGTTGTTGCAGGACTGTCTTCCAGGAAGAGAAATAAAGGCAGAGAGTAGCTCTGGAGAGAAATGAGGAGCAGATTTTTTTTTTGTTTGTAGGAAATGGTAATCTCAAGCAGTGTAAAAGAATCCATTATGTGGTGTAATGATTAAGGGAATCATTCAAAAATTTCTTTTTATATGTATTCTGTTTGAGAGGCTCAACAGCTGGCACTGCATCCAGCAGAAGTAACCCTTCTGTACCTGGTTCTCTCAGTCAACCATGTAGGTTCCAGGCTCAAAGTATTGATCTCAGTCTTTACAGCAAGTGCCTTTACTGCTAAGATCTCACTGGTCCCCTATAACAAATCTTATGATAAAAACCACAGAGTACAATCAGTCCCTGAGATGACTTTCAGGGTAGGGCAATGGCTACTCTCTTCAGCTTCAGGTGAAGTTTTTACCTATGTACCTGTAGTACAGGTCTGATCCACACTTTTATTAGAGACTCAACTGACTTTCCAGGCATGTTTTTCTGAAAAGGGTCTTTTCTGCTCTCTACCAGTGATCTTTTCAGTCTCATGAGCTTTGTGAGAAACTGACATTTAGTGATTACAGAAAGACCTAGAACACCCGGGACTGAGAATAAGGACATGTCTGGGACTTAGGACCCATTGCATGGACAATGTGTTGCAGTACGGAGAACCCACAATAAGGTAACACAAAGAAGGAACCACATAAGCTTCTGTGGCAATTATGAAAGAGAAGTGGCTGGGGAAGAAGAGGGGCAGGAGATCATAAGAAGAGAGACAGAAAGGGAGTGACTAGAAGAGGAATCCTGTTTCTCTGTCACACACAGCTCAGAAGCAGGCACTACACACTGAATCCACAGTTATAGTCTATGATAGAGAGCAAAAAAAAAAAATCTGCAGAATGAGAGAATCCTAGAGGAGCAGACATAGTTCTGATTAGCCTGGGCTGTGAGTCTACTGAAAAAGTGACAGGGAAGCCACTTAGAGAAGAGAGGCTCCTTAGAGCATAATCTCATGTCCCCAGGAAAGAAGAGACAGGTCAGACCACGCCAAAGTGGGAGACTCAAGTACTGACAGCGTAAGAAACAGACACACATTATGGTGCATAGAGAACTGATCCTCTCCTGTCCATACAATTTATTCTGAGAAACATGGGCTGTATTTTAGGGAAGCTCACAAACTCAGTCTCTGCATATTGGAGGCTGAGGCAAGGATGCCTCTAAGAGCACCAAAGATCATCCAGAGGGCAGATCCTTTCTCCCTATGTCATCCATTAATTTAAAGGATCAAAGAAGGATATCACCCTATAACCCTCCTTGACTCAAATTACACAGAATGCCAGTTAAAGTTAAGGAACATAGACTGCTTAGAGCTAATGACACACATGAGGCTTCTATTTACCAGGACATCGCTAAGGTAAGAATGAGGCTAGTGTTGCTAGAGAAGCCTGCTAACTACATAGCAGTCTGCGATGTCCTACAAGGAGGGACTAAATGGTCCACAGAGGACCTAGTAGGTACTACTACCAATGTCCCCAGGGAGCCGGGAACAGCATCTGCTCATTCTTTACCACCAGGACCATTTTGTAAGTACTTCATATGTATATTTGAATGCCCAGGAGTAGGTTGTCCCTCACCAGAGACTGGCTTTATCATAGATTGAAACCCCAAACTGATCACCACTGTTTATGGGCATGGTGATGGCAAATCTCAGGAGTCAACTGATAGGTCAGGGCTCTGGTGATGCCTCTATGGCATTACCTTGACAAGGTTAACTGAGGTAGCAAATGGTTCAGCTGTTAGTACATTACTTCTGGACTGAGATCCATGACTGTAGAAGGAGAAGGTGAGCTGAGCATAAAGAAACAATCCTTTTCTCTATTTCTGTTGCACTGGACCTCTGCCTCAGGCTCCTGTATCTATGATTTCTCAGCAAATATGCACACCATACTCATGGTATCATGGGAAAATAAGCACTCCTTCTTTGGCATGTTTGGGTCATAGTATTTTATCACACAAACTGGGAAAGAACCTTATGCACAGATTCCATGGAGAGCTACTAAGTACAATGACAGGCTTGGACACTTGGTAGTGGTAAATGGGGATAAGCACTAAGTGTTGAAAGACTGCCTTCAAATGACAGAGATGAACCCAAGAATATTACCCCTGACAAGGCTACCATGATGCCTTTGAAAAGGAAGAACACAGAAACCTCCTTCCATGACCTTGCCTCTGTTCTTTCCCATAAGCATAGGGTGTGACACACTACTCCAGAGACCCACTCCCCTTTGGTCAGACTAGAAATGCTGTTATCTGTTTCAAATTTTGTGCTCACTCTTGACAATTTTGACAATGACCATGTCAATCTTGAGCTTGTTTACATTCAGTTCATCTACATCACCGGTATGTGGGAGAAAGTAACAGAGAGGTTGCCTCACCTGTTCCTGCCTACACCAGGTGAAGGGACAGTGACAGAGACAAGATTGAGTTCACCTTTCTTCTGTTTCTTGTTACTCAATGTTTGCAAAAGGTGAATTTACATTACATTCTTAAATCGTGTGGTTGAATTTCAGCTGAGGAACTATGCAAGTCAACATTATCTACACAGGAAACTATGGTTATATCATCCTTTCCCTCCTATCATACAATGATGATCCACAACTACCATATGTCACCCAATGAGATTAGTGCATTTCAACAGTACCTTCTCTTTCAGTAGATGGTACATGGCCGGAAGTGTCTGCCTGGACTTCCGGTACTTCAGCATCCTTGGGGGATATCTTCCCTTTCCCAAAGAGTCTTCTTTTAATTCTGGAAACTGGCATGCATTAACAGTAGAGACAGTTATGTCAGTTTCATGGCAGAAAATAGAGGAAACCAGTCTGTTTTAGTATACTCCATGGCATGCCCATTCTCCAGGCACCATCATCAGAGTCACAGTGGTGTTTCAGGAGCATCACTGAGTGCACTGCACACTCCAGCATGCACCGCATTGGTGGTGTAGGCAAGTCCTAAATTCATGGCAGTGTGACAGTGTGTGTGTTTCCTTGCTGAATACATGTACCTAATGAGTGCTCACCTTCAAATCACAGGCACTGACCAACCCTGAGAGGAAAAACACATGGAGCAGAGTGTACCCAACCTTTAAAGATGTATTCCCACTGGATATGGAGTGCACTGCTTTCATAACAGTTCTCTGTAGGCAGAGGAGGTGAAGCTCTGTGATTTCTAGGCCAGTATGGTACATAAGTAGGTAGTTCCAGTATAGATAAGGACAAACTGTGAGTCCCTGAAACCCGCCCCCAAAAGCAATATATTCTCAGAGAATAAGGTAGCACACATCAACCTCCAGGTGGTGACTGCAGTTCTCAGTGCACATGTCCTTAAATTGTGTTCCTCTTTGGGCCCATGCTTCTGTTGTCTACTCTGTTCATGCTATTCTCCAGATCCCAGAGAAACCCATTTTAGAAATATCCATCCTACTCCTCTGTATATTTTATTTAATTGTGAGACTCTGTCATCTTAAAAGGAGCACTGTGCTCCTCTACCATTCAAAGCAGTGACTGTCTGTTGCATGCTGAGTGACATTTCCTAGGACTTCCAACCACCACAGCCGTCACTGCAGTGTTTGGGATCCCTATCGATCTGCCTTACTGCAGACAGATGTAAGAGGACAGAGCTCTCCACGGGGATTACTGTGCCCTTGATGAGGTAAGAAGTGGCTCTTAAGATGCACAGCTAAGGAGCCTCATCACTACCTCTTGAGTTCTAGTTAACTCATTTATGAAGGAACACAAGCATGTAACTGACCCTGCATATCTGAGATGAGGTTTGAATACATTTTTGTAGTTACCTTGTATTCTGATTTTCAATTTACACATCAGTAACTGGAAATTAGGTTGTGAAAAAGGCATCCTACTTTTGGGGGGAAAACAGATTTAAACAAGAATTGAAGTACAATACCCTCAAATAACAAAAGATTTCTTTTGAACACAAGAACCATAGAAATATCCATGATTACTTACTTGCTGTGGCCCTTGCCTTCAAAAGAAACTAAGAGAAAAATTAACACAACAATTCTCATATCATTAATATCTTACATCACAGTGGTGTATCACACAAAATACAACCAGTGTTTTCACAATTCCTACCTCAGTTTTGTCTTAGGAAAATGATCCCACAATACATACCACATCTATGTTTTTTGGTCTTCGCCTGCAATCAATAGGAAAGAAAATATTTAATGTCATGATCATGCTGAGCAATGTCTACAAAGCTGTTTTGCCCACTAACATCGTGTGACTGAAATCAGGACAGAGAAAAGTAGTAACAAAGAGACTATATTAATGGGTACATTATTCGATGATGTCACAGAGATCTGGGACTCTGTCCTTTGTGATACAAACTAGTACTGGGCATACTTTTTCTTATTCAATGGCAGATCAGGTAAACCTATCTGGCCTATAGAGGGTTGCAAAACTTACATCACATACCATCTATAAAAACTTTTATGTTTCACTAAGGTATTTTTTGTTTCTAGACTATGGTTTACAAATAACTTGAGTATATGGTTGGAAGCTTAGTGTGTCCAGCTTGAGGATGTTCAGAGGATCTTTCAACCATGAGGACTGGTGTAAACTAGAGGCCCCCACCTTGGTGGGATCACTCATACAGCAGGACACAAAGTTGTGCCACATTGTGATGTATGCTGTCTTGATCAGGACCAAGTTGGTACAGTTCCATTCCCTCCTCTTCCTAAATAAGCTCTCTAATATCCGTGATGACTCAGATCAGTTTAATGAATGAAATGTGATACCCACTGAAGCACAAGGGGACCACCGAGGTAACCTTTCTACCTCAGAGAAAGGAAAGGCCCTCTTACCCTCACAGTCTTCACTCGTCGATGTTTCTTGTAGCGGGGTGAGGCCGCACTGGTGGTAGGTTCAGGGGACACTAGGGGAAAGGAAGGGACTCTCAGCTCACAGGACTTAGTATTATTACAGGGCATCTTTGCTTGATGTGGATAAAACTGCATGGATTTAGTACATGGGTCTAAATATCATCAGACTTTTCTGTCCCCTCAGCAACACCTAAACATTCAGCAGTTGTTTTTGAAATAATTGCGTCTGAGGCTTTATAGTATTTACAAATGCTTGGCCGGTAGCTTAGGCTTATTAATAACTTGATCTTTCACTTATATTAACCCATATCTTATCTATAGTTAGCCACGTGGTGTGGTACCTTTTATCCCTACAGTATTCTCATCTTGCTTCCTCTGGGTCTCGCTGGGGACTCCTGACTCTGCCCTTCCTCTTCCCTGCATTCTCAGTTTGGTCGCCCTGCCTGGCTACTGGCCAATTAGCCTTTTATTAAATCAATTCAAGTGACAAATCTTTACAGTGTACAAGAGGATTCTTCCATGGCAACTAAATCTAATGGAAAATATGGTTGGGTTGTCACTGGACTGTCTTCCAGGAAGACAAATTAAGGCCCCGTACAGGTCTGGAGAGAAATGAGGAACAGATATATTTTCCTTTCTATGAAATCTGAATCTTAAGCAGTGTGAAAGAATAGTTGTATCATGTAAGGATTAAATAAATCTTTCAAAAAATTTCTTTTTACATTTATTATATTTGGGATGCTCAACAGCTGGCAGTGCATCCAGCAGAAGTGACCCTTCTGCACCTGGTTCTCTCAGTCAACCATGAAGGTTCCAGGCTCAAATTATTGATCTCAGTCTTTACCACATGTGCTTTTACTGCTACACACTCAAGAACCACAGAAAAGTAACCTTATGATAAAAATCACAGAGTTCAATCAGTCTCTGAGATGATTTGAACGCAGGATAGCTGCTACTCTCATCAACCTCAGCTGGCCATCAGGAGACTTTTATCTATATACATGTAATAAAGGTCTGATCCACACCCTTTCTAGAGAGTCAACTGACTTTCCAGACATATTTTTCTGAAAAAGGTTCTTTTCTGTTCTCTCCACTGATCTTTTCAATCTCATGAGCTTTGTGAGACAATAAATGATTACAGAAAGACCTGGAACACCCAGGACAAGATGAGAACATGTGTGGGAATTAGTCCACATTGCCTGGACAACGTGTTCCAGTACACAAAATAACCAATAAAGTAACTGGAAAAATGGACCACATGGGCCTCCAAGGTTTTCCAGACCAAGAAACATGGCAATAATGAAAGGGAAGTGGCTGGAGCGAGGGAGAGGGTGGCAAGAGGTAACAAGAACGGAGATGAAAGTCGGGGGGGCTAGAGGAGAATCTTGTCTCTCTGTCACACACAGGTCAGAAGAGGACAGTATGCATTGAACCTACAGATATAGTGCACAATAGGAAGTTAAAAAAAAAACTGCAGACTGTGAGAATCCAAGGGACGCAGACGTAGTTCTGATGGCCCTGGGCTGTGAGCCTACTGAAGTAGAAAAAGTAAAGCCACGTAGAGAAGAGAGACTCCTTAGAGCATAAACTCATGTCCCCAGGAAAGAAGAGACAGGTCAGACATGCCAAGAGTGAGAGACTCGAGTAGTGACAGCACAGGGGACAGGCACCTCCTGCAGGTGTCTGGAGAGCTGACCCCCTCGGGTGTATAACCTGTATTATGAGGAACATGGGCAATATTTTAGGAAAACTCACAAACACAGTCTCTGCATATTGGAGGATGAAGCAAGGATGTCTCTAAAAGCACCAAAGATCAACCAAAGGGCAGACCCTTTCTCATCCATTAAGTCAAAGGTTCCATGATAGATATCAGCCTGAAATCTCCCTTGACTGAAATCACCTAGCATGGCACTTAAAGACAAGGAACATAGACTGGTATAAGCTAAAGACATATATGAGGTCTTTACTTGTCAGGACATTGCCAGTGTTGCAATGAGGCCGTACAACAGAAGCCTGCTAGCTATTTAGCTGTCTAATCTTTGGTTGTCCTTTGAAGATGGACTAAATGATCAACAGAAGACCAAGAAAGCACTACTACAAATGTCCCAGGGGACCCAGGGACAGGATCTGCTCATTCAGTATCACCAGGACCACTTGGTAAGAAATTTATACACACATTTGAATGCACAGGGGCAAGTTGTCTCTCACCAGAGAGACTGGCTTTATCATAGACTGGAACCCCAAACTGTTTGTGGGCATTATGACGGCAAATCTCAGGAGTCAACTGATAGGTCAGGGCTCTGGTGATGCCTCTATGGCATTATCTTGACAAGGTTAACTGAGGTAGCAAATGGTTCAGCTGTTAGTACATTACTCCTGGACTGAGATCCATGACTGTAGAAGGAGAAGGTGAGCTGAGCATAAAGAAACACTCCTTAGCTGGGCGTGGTGGCGCACGCCTTTAATCCCAGCACTCGGGAGGCAGAGCCAGGTGGATCTTTGTGAGTTCGAGGCCAGCCTGGGCTACCAAGTGAGCTCCAGGAAAGGCGCAAAGCTACACAGAGAAACCCTGTCTCGAAAAAAACCAAAAAAAAAAAAAAGAAACACTCCTTTTCTCTATTTCTGTTGCACTGGACCTCTGCCTCAGGCTCCTGTATCTATGGTTTCTCAGCAAATATGCACACCATACTCATGGTATCATGGGAAAACAAGCACTCCTTCTTTGGCATGTTTGGGTCATAGTATTTTATCACACAAACTGGGAAAGAACCTTATGCACAGATTCCATGGAGAGCTACTAAGTACAATGACAGGCTTGGACACTTGGTAGTGGTAAATGGGGATAAGCGCTAAGTGTTGAAAGACTGCCTTCAAATGACAGAGATGAACCCAAGAATATTACCCCTGACAAGGCTACCATGATGCCTTTGAAAAGGAAGAACACAGAAACCTCCTTCCATGACCTTGCCTCTGTTCTTTCCCATAAGCATAGGGTGTGACACACTACTCCAGAGACCCACTCCCCTTTGGTCAGACTAGAAATGCTGTTATCTGTTTCAAATTTTGTGCTCACTCTTGACAATTTTGACAATGACCATGCCAATCTTGAGCTTGTTTACATTCAGTTCATCTACATCACCGGTATGTGGGAGAAAGTAACAGAGAGGTTGCCTCACCTGTTCCTGCCTACACCAGGTGAAGGGACAGTGACAGAGACAAGATTGAGTTCACCTTTCTTCTGTTTCTTGTTACTCAATGTTTGCAAAAGGTGAATTTACATTACATTCTTAAATCGTGTGGTTGAATTTCAGCTGAGGAACTATGCAAGTCAACATTATCTACACAGGAAACTATGGTAATATCATCACCTTTCCCTCCTATCATACAATGATGATCCACAACTACCATATGTCACCCAATGAGATTAATGCATTTCAACAGTACCTTCTCTTTCAGTAGATGGTACATGGCCAGAAGTGTCTGCCTGGACTTGCGGTATTTCAGCATTCTCAGGAGCAACCATGTGCTGCTGTTGATGGTTCTTTTCCAATAGATTGTATTCTGGGACTGCATTAACAGTAGAGACAGTTATGTCAGTTTCATGGCAGAAAATAGAGGAAACCAGTCTGTTTTAGTACACTCCATGGCATGCCCATTCTCTAGGCACCATCATCAGCGTCACAGTGGTGTTTCAGGAGGATCACTGAGTGCACTGCACACTCCAGCATGCACTGCATTGGTGGTGTAGGCAAGTCTAAATTCACATCAATGTGGTGTTGTTAAAAGAAGAGCAACATGACTGTATTAAGTTTGCTTTTACCTGATAAACAATGTCCATGTCTCTCTTGGAGTCCCATAAATATGGTAAACTTTATAAACTCCCTCCTTTCTGAGTAGTGTTTACTAGGGTGCTATATACTGTGAAACTTCTCAGTGCAAAACATATGAATAAACATACATACATACATATAAATATATATCCATCCACATACACACACATGCATGCATACATGCATGTACACACACACACACACACACACACACAGCTTGACCTCAAATAAATGTACATATACTACCGAATTACTCTGTGGTATTTGTTATTGTCAGAACAGTCAGCTACATTTGAGTGAATCCAGGTAGCATGAGGTTGTGTTGGTTACTCATGCAACCAACGGTAGAGAATGTATTTATTTTCACTGTTTACCTTCACTGTTTACATGAGAAACTATAGAAGGGCCCTAGCTTAGCAGAAATATATGATCTTCCTCCAATATTTTCAACCTGCCTAGTGCCTATCAGTTAGTGATTCTCTAGATAGTGGACCACATTGAGAGGTAAGCAAAGCTTCCATATTTTCTAGAGATGCTCAGATTCAAAGTCACTCAGAGCCAAGTTGTCACATAATGGTTGGGATGAGTAGGAACTTCCCTTCCACTAGCCAGGCCTGGATATGTCCTCATCACGAACTGACAAGAACAGTAGCCAGGTGCATTGGTAATATAATAAACAGTGCCTGTACACGTCATTTTCTAGGTGACATCCTCATTGACCATCTGTACAGCCTTTATTAATTCTGGCTAAGATAGGGGTAATGACTACAGGAGCATCGAGAACGCACTATACCTGTTCATGCCTTTCTCACCAAAGTCCTATCTTCTCTATATTGCCGTTTAATTTTTCCAGAACAGATCTGTGTTCTAGTCTAGCCTGAAATTTCTACAGCAAAGAATGAACTTATGTCTCTCTTTCTTCCACTTCTCAAGGACAAGGACTAATAAGATTGAGACATCCTGGGCACATTTTGAGCAGAATTAGGAGTCAGACTCTGGGTTTAATTAGCAAACTGCGCGTGGTTATGCTAATCATGCACTGAGGCAACTGGGCCACAAGCTCCAGCCCATATTAGCATACTAACTTTTCTTAATACAAACTACCATATAACAAAGTACTGAAAATGTAAACACACTGTGCATAAAATACTTTTGAAATGATGTTACTGAGCCATATACTCTTCATTGCTGAATATATATGTGTGTGTGTGTGTGTGTGTGTGTGTGTGTGTGTGTGTGTGTGTGTACACACATATATGAGTGGTCACACTGAAAACATGAGGACCAATCACCACTGAGAAGAAAACTCCTGGAGCATAATAGAGTGCACCCCATTTTTAAATATATAGTCTCACTGAGTGTGGTAGTGAACTCCTTGTATAACAGTTCTCTGTAGTCACAGGCAGGCAGAACTGTGTGATATCCAAGTCAGAAGGGTATATATGTAGCTAGTTCCAGGAGAGCCATGGATACATAGTGAGATAATGTCTCAAAAACAAAACACTATGTTGTCCAAAAAGTCCGACATCACAGATCAACATCCAGGTGGAGACTAGAGTTCTTAGTGGATACTGTGCCTAAATTGTGTTGCTTTTTGTGTCCATACTAATATTGTTAAACACCTTAAAGTTTTTCAGGTTTTACTGGAAGGAGCCCACGAAGTCTAGCACACATCCATCCTATCTCAATGTAGTGGTAAGCAAAGAATCTGTGATCTACACCACAACATGGGCTGTTTTCTTCCACACTTGCTAAATGTGTGCAGGCAGGGTATTAAATGCAGTCGTTGCACTGCATATGTGAAGATCCTCGTCACTTATTCTGGGCGTTGGTGTATTCATCTGCTTAGGAAAACACATATCAACTCACTACATATGGCTGTGGTGAGCTTTAAACACATTGTTATAGGTAAATCATGAATACTATTTTTTTCTCAAGGAATTTACAATTTTAATATAAACCAGCTGGCTCATTTCCAGTTACATTTTTTTTAATTTTATTTTTCTTTATTAAGAAATTTTCTACTCACTCCTCATGCTATCCACAGACCCCCTCCTCCCTCCTCCCATCCCCAACCCTCTTTCCCAAGCCACCCCGCATCCCCCAAATCAAGGTCTCCCATGGGGAGTCAGCAGAGCCCAGCTCACTGAGCCTAGGCAGGTCCAAGCCCCTTCCCACTGCACCAAGGCTGTGCAAGGTGTCACACCACAGGCACCGGATTCCCAGAAGCCTGCCCATGTACCAGGGACAGATCCCGATCCCACTGCCTGGGTGCCCCCCAAACAGTTTGAGCCAAACAACTGTCTTCCATGTCCAGAGGGCCTAGTCCAGTCCCATGGGGGCTCCACAGCCACCAGACCACAGTTCATGGGCTTCCACTACTGTGGTCCATTATCTCTGCACGTCCTCTCATCATGATCACAATGTCCCTCTCCTGCAGTATCTCTCCTCTCTCTCATCAATTGGATTCCCGGAGCTCAGCCTGGTGCCTGGCCGTGGATCTCTGTATCTGCCTCCATCAGCCACTGGACAGAGGCTCTATGATGACAGCTAGGTTATTTGCTAGGCTGGTCACTAGAGTAGACCGGTCCAGGCACCCTCTGGACCACTGCCAGCAGAACAAGGTGGGGTCAACCTTGTGGACTCCCGAGAGTCTCCCCAGCACCCTGCCTCTTCCTGTTTCCATGATGTCCTCATCTATCATGGTATCTTCCTCCCTGCCCTCCCACTCTGTCCCTGTTCCAGCTTGACCCTCCCATTTCCCTATGTTCTCATCCCCCACTCCTAAAAAAATTGTATTTTGTTTACTCAATCAACATAGATGGAGTAAACAAAATATAGTTTTTTAAAAAAAAGTCTCCCAGAACAAGAATGGAGCCTGTGCTAGACCCTCCACGGTTGTCTTATGGCCAGCTGGCATGGGGGCTCAGGTCCTTAATTTCTTTTTCACAACAGTTTTCCTGAAAATTGGGTTCAATGACATGGACATCTGTCTAGATAAAATAAGTTTAAACATAGCCTGGTGCACAAAATCCCAAACTAAGGAGGTCACAGCTAGACATAGCAACTGTAGACACATGACTATGATTTCTTACTTGAGGTATCACTTTTTTTTCTAAATCAAACTCCCAACTGTCAATTGATGAATGTGTTTTGCTTACTGTGGTACACTAGACAAAAGACAACCAGTATTCACACAATTCACATCTAAAACATGTCTTCAGTGACTCTGGAATACATACCACATCTGTCTTTTCCTGGGTCCACCTGCAAAACACAGTAAAGAAAACACTTTGAGACTCAGATTATGGTGAGTTCTGTTTGTACAACACTTTGGCTCACGTGTTTGCTGGGCATTATTACACCAAGGATTGCCAAGCCCTTGGGTGGAAGATTCTGGATTAGTATGTCGTATGATACTGACAGAATATCTCAGGACGTCTTCTTTGTGACAAACACTAGTCTGTTTTTCACTTTTGCTGACTAGAGGCCACATCAGGTATCCCTATGTGTTTCGCCTCCACTGATGGTCAGCTAAGGTATATCACGACATGACAGAGCAACTCTATATCTGGTTACTATGATTTGTTTGTTTGTTTGTTTGTTTGAAACAAGAATTAACCTTTATTGAGCACTTATTATGTGCCAGGACAGATTAATATCTTTTAATATTTTAAGGCAATTAAGTAAATATTGTTATTGCTACTTTATTGAGGAAGGCAATGTAGACACAGAAAGGATACGTTTGCCAAAAGTCACAGAGCCAAGAACTCCCAGTTTTTCCAGACAGGAGGCTTGAAGCTCAGAGCTCAGGTTGTCATACCACCGGCTTTCTTTGTAGAGTCCCTCTGTGGCCCATGGGTTGGAATTCCTGGTCAGTGGCCACTCCCCCCCCCTACATGACCGAGCATGTACTGCCAAAATGATTAGTCATTCCAAGGCTTTATGGCCTATGTAATCCATGCGCTGCATTAGGCAATCTATGCGCATACGTGGCATAGCTACATATGCCCTCGGGCAGGGGAATCCATAAAAAGCTAGTCACAGGGGCCGGGCGGTGGTGGCGCACACCTTTAATCCCAGCACTCGGGAGGCAGAGGCAGGCGGATCTCTGTGAGTTCGAGGCCAGCCTGGGCTACCAAGTGAGTTCCAGGAAAGGTACAAAGCTACACAGAGAAACCCTGTCTCGAAAAACCAAAAAAAAAAAAAACAAAAACCGAAAGCTAGTCACAGCCTCCTGTCCCCTTCTTCTCCTCCCCCTGTCCCCACAGATCTTCCATAGGTCCAAGCACATTCTCTTCTGTCCCTCCTTCCCTAATAAACTCTGAGAGTGGGTTTCGTGGTGCCTCGAACCTTTTCTCGCTCGGTAACAGTGCCGCTTAATGAATAACATCGTGCCGCCACATAAAAGCCAACACCACGTGCTCTTTTGCTCTCCCCAAAAACTGCCGCCGACGCCTGGTTCTCCCGCGCCCGCCGCCGGGGTTTGCTTTCGAGGGCGCTAGTTCAAAGGCGGCCTCAGCTTCCCACGGGTCTCCCGGAGACTGCATATTCCCTGCCTAGTCCAGGGCGTCCGATTCGCAAGGCCACGCCTTGTTCTGATGCCTCGGGAGTCCCTCTCTCTCTTCCGGGCCCACAGTCCAGGATGCCAGCGGCGGCATCTTAGAAAAAAGACCTTAGCGTCCAGGAACCGGGCAGGGCGTGAGGAGAGCGAGGCCGGGGTTTTCTGACACAGCAGGGGCTGACGTGGCAGGGCTGGGGTCTCCCCATCGCCACAACAGGTTTCTCTCCGCTGCCCGCTTCCTGCTGCGCGCCTCGCGAACAAACGCCCCGGGCTCCGCCTTTGACTTTCCCGGGCAGAGAAACCCCGCGGCCCGGTGGCTCTCCGGTGCCTCCCTGCATGGCCGCCCTCTGCGCTTGCGCAGACCGTAGCTCGGGTGCCCCGGGAGGGCCGCGCCTGCCCGCCCGCGCCCAGGCTTCCTGCGGTTTTTCACAAGCTGGAAGCGTGGCTGGCTGCGTGGTGCCTCTCTTCTCTCCTGGCGGCAGCTGAGCGGGGGCGAGGTTGACTTGAGGACTCCGGTCTGCACATGGTGTTGGCAGGGGCTTCCGGAAGGGGAAATACCGTTTTGTTGACCCCAGATGGCCCCGGGGCTGGCCGGGGGCGGGGGTGTTGGAAGAGGACGTGAATTCTGACTGGAAAATGTCCCCCCTCTCTTCAAGGAGGGCCCCAAACAGGCCCCGTCCGGCCTCCTCTCGAGGCCAGGATCTTAGGGAAGGGTGTGTCCATGAGTTGGGTAGGACCCCCTTACACACGCGCGCGCGGGCGTACACACACACACACACGCACGCACGCACGCACGCACGCACGCACGCACGCACGCACGCACCCCAGTCGAGGCCGAGGGTTTCGTGGTCCCCGAGGATAACGTGCACTTCCATGTGTTTGAGTCAGGCATACTGGTCTACACCTGTAGCTCCCGCACTTGGGTGGTAGAAACGCAGGAGACCAGCAGTGTGAGGCAAGTCTGGGTTGTATGAGACCCAGTCCTACATGCCATAGTTTTAGGATATTTAAGGTATTCAGAATTGTAATCGCCCTTATTTAAGACCTCATAGGCTTAGGATGAGTTGGTGTTTCTGTGTTGAGAAAAAAATAGCCCCATCTCTGTTGTGATTTCTAGAGTGGTACAAAAATATCTAAGTTTCCTGTATTCTACTGATTATTATGATTACTATATTACTACTATGCCCTTTTATGAGGCACTCTAATAATGTACGTGCATCCCATGACTTAGAGTTCTGAGCAACTGGACACCCTATACTGGGGCATATGAAGCTTCCACAACATTGATCTTTGGGGAACAATCAAATTTAACCTAAACCAGAGGCTCTAGAAGTCATAAAAGCGGGAGACCCTTACGTGAACATTCAAGTCTACATGGATGATATGCCTATCAACTTCCAAGTGAAATTTACATACTTTTGTCAAAAGCGGAACACCATGCTCCCAAAGACATCCTGTCCCCTTGACTCAAAATCAATACCTGACATAAGCATGTGTGGGTGTTCTATGCAATCACTAATCTGGTCAAATTCTGTTTTCCCTTCTTCCTAAATATACTATTTAACACCCATGATAACCTAACCAACTTTATTTTTCAAGTGTGAGAGCCACCAAAACCTAAGGGAAGAATCATTAAAGCAGCTTTTCACTCTTTCATAAAGAAACTGTTTACCTTTGTCAAAGAACTGGGGGACTTCTGTACATCAGTTGAAGATGGTGTTGCAACTTGATGTTCAGGTGTAACTAGAGGGACAGAAAAATAACTGTCAGTTCATGGTACCATTTACCCACCCAAGCATCTTTACTTGACATGGATAAAAGTGCATGGCATCAGTACATGTGATTAGACTTAGTTAAGCGACTACTGGACTGTTTTTCCTAATGGCAAATGTAGGCAAAGATTAAAAAAATAATAATAAACAGGGTTTTTTTTTTCCTGCTTTCTAGAGAATAGGAATCTAAAGTAATGTGAGAGTCTGTGTTTCAATATGTAACTACTGAATGCATGTTTTAAAAAGCTTTTATACATTTATTCAGTGTGGGAGGGAGCACATCAGAAGACAACCTTTGGTGGCCAAGTCTCTCCTTCCATTAGGTGAATTCTGGGGACAGAATCAAAACATCAGGTCTGGTGACAAGCACTGATACTTACTGAGCCATCTCACTCTCTCCATTAAAATAAATCTCACAATTAAACAACATATCACCATCAATTCCTGAGATCATTTTGAAGCCCAGAAGAACTAACAATCCCTTCAGCATATCTCACAAACATATTTCAACCTCCATCAATTGATACATTCTGATTCTGCATTCACCACAAAGAACATAGAATTTTAGCCTTGATAACATATACATTTTACTGGGGAAGTGAATTTAGTATGAGGCATATGGTGTAACTGTATTGATCCTTCATCCTTTGACATACAACAATAATTTACTGAAGAGTGGAAAGCAATAATAAGCATATTGTGTCTTGTTTCTCCTTCTAGTCTTTTCTTACTATTCTATGAACCTTTGTATTCATGTGTTTTGTGGCATCCAATTTAAAACCAGCAGTGATGGGGAAGAATGATTGTCTGGATCCTGTTGATCATTCAAGTCCTTTAACACAGTTCTACATGAGAGTTGCTTCAAGGGTGATGCATACTCTAAAAACTGGGTAGATATTCTGGGTACTTATGTGTCACTCTTTCAGGGTGTATAGCTCACAAGGTCTCTGTACTTCTAAGGGCCACATTTGTATTGCCATTAGACACCAATCAAAGATCTCCCCATTTGTAATTGTCTTTAGGCCAGGGGTAAAGGTGAGTGTCCCAACCCTAAGTATCTGTGAACTGATGAGAAGTACTGGTACTTCCTTATAATGACTAGGATGAAATGTGACACTGATGTAACAATACCTGTCCTGGGCTATGTCATAAAGTAGATAGTACCTAGGACTTCTACAGACTTGCAGATATCCTGACATGTGTTTAGAGACTCAGGATAGTGGGCAATATGTCTGGGTTCACATCTTGGCTCTTCTACTTAAGCATATTCTCTCTCTCTCTCTCTCTCTCTCTCTCTCTCTCTCTCTCCCTCCCTCTCCCTCCCTCTCCCTCTCTCTCCCTCTCTCTCCCTCTCTCCTCTCTCTCCCTCCCTCCCCTCCCCTCCCCTTCTCTCTCTCTCTCTCTCTCTCTCTCTCTCTCTCTCTCTCTCTCTCTCTCTCTCTCTCTTTCTCTCTCTCTCTCTGTTGTGTTATTCCACCCTGGGAATTCACATAGTCAATAAAGAAGAACATGTGTCTATGCTGTTGCTGAGTCATTTAATGAATATAACCCAAGCAGTGTCAACACTTGGGAAGGTTAGATATTGTAAAATATCCTGCTATCCAAAGTCCTGAATTTTAAATTCCCAGGTCACTGTTCTTCAATGGCATATGACTGATAGTCCTAAAGACCTACATTTCAAATTTACCAATCTCTATTGAAAAGAGGTATAGATTTTTAAATGATTCCTATGTTGACCTAAGTATACAATCAATCAAATGTCCATGCCTAAAAATAGCCAGCATTGTTCTCTAGAATATTCTAGCTACTTTACCATGGTCAGTGTATACCTGTTTAATGAAATGAACCCCAGAATTCTTGATGGATTAACATTACATATTAAAATGTCTAGTATTATAAGATCATTGAAAACATACAATCTTAATTAACAGCTCTTCACAAATATGAACATCTCTATATTTAGGTTTTGAACAATTCATGAAGACAGCTATAGCTCTGAAAGAGGTCTTCTATTCACAACCCTGGAGCAGTTCTGGGGAGCTAGCCTCTTCTGGACTGTATTTCAAAGTATTTCATAGAGAATAGAATATACATAATACATAATAAAACATAATTCTAACAACACAGAAGTTATAAATATTTAAAGATATTTTGAGAAACATTAACCAGTCTAATTGAAGTATTCAATGGCTAGTAATGTCATACCTCGACTACAGCAGTTCCCCATTATACTCTAATTCCAAAACAATATCTCTGTATCTATAAGCGTGTATATTGGAGGCAAGTCGCAATATATACTGGCACTCTGCACTGCGGTGCAAACATATCTAAGTACATGTCAGCAGCATGTCATAGAACGTTCATTGTGAACTCATCATACTGTGACACCCAACAGCTGCTATCTAGGCAAGTCAGCTCATATAAGTCCAAGACTACAGCCTGGGTTATTTTAAATGCCACTGTACTTTACTTCATGATGGCCAACTACAAAGTAAATGTTTTCCCTACACACACACACACACACACACACACACACACACACACACACAAACACACACACAACTTGCCCTCAAGGAAATGGATGCACTACAGAATTTCTCTGTGGTGTCTATTAAATGGCAGAAGAGTGAGCAACATGAGTGAACTCAGGTAGCATGAGGTTTGTGTTGGTTACTCATGTAACTAACAGTAGAGAATGTATTTATTTTCACTGTTTACCTTCACTGTTTACCTGAGAAACTATAGAAGGGCCCTAGCTTAGCAGAAATATATGATCTTCCTCCAATATTTTCAACCTGCCTAGTGCCTATCAGTTAGTGATTCTCTGGTTAGAGGACCACACTGAGAGGTGAACAAGGCTTCCATATTTTCTAGAGATGCTCAGATTCAAAGTCACTCAGAGCCAAGTTGTCACATGATGGTTGGGATGAGTAGGAACTTCCCTTCCACTAGCCAGGCCTGGATATGTCCTCATTACGAATTGACAAGAACAGTAGCCAGGTGCATTGGTAATATAATAAACAGTGCCTGTACACGTCATTTTCTAGGTGACATCCTCATTGACCATGTGTACAGTCTTTATTAATTCTGGCTAAGATAGGGGTAATGACTACAGGAGCTATGGTGATATTTTATTTGTACTGAAGTGTGATTTTATTTGTATGTTTAAATAAAGTTGCCTGGGGGTCAGAGCTAATAACAAGCCATAGCAGAAGCTGGGTGGTGGTGGCACACACCTTTAATCCTGATCACATGACAGGCAGATCTCTGTGTGTTCAGGAATACAGCCAGCATGGAGACACATGCCTTTAATCTCAATACCAACCATAGAGACCTAGAGGTCTGTATAGACTGGCAGTGACGAGGGGGTCATGTGGTTGGGTTTACAACCAATAAGAAGGCAGAACAGAAAGTCAATAAAAAGACAGACACACAGGAAGTAGGCCTCTTTCTGAGGGGAAGGACAGCAGCGGCAAGAAGGTTAAGAAGGTGGTTTTAAGTCTCAGCTCTTAGCTACTGCTCTGACCTCTTGGGCTTTTGACTCTGCATTTGGCTCTGTGTTTCTTATTTAATAAGACTGTTACATCTACAACAGTGCCTATACACATCGTTTTCTAGGTGGCATCCTCATTGATCATCTGTACAGCCTTTATTAACTCTGGCTAAGATAGGGGTAATGACTACAGGAGCATCGAGAACGCACTATACCTGTTCATGCCTTTCTCACCAAAGTCCTATCTTCTCTATATTGCTATGCTTTCTTTTTTATTTTTTCAGAAAAGATCTCTGTAGTTTCTTTTGTTTTTTACTCTTGCTTTTTGGGGGCCCACCATCCAGCTCCTAAATAAATCACATAGAGGCATATTCTTTCTTATGAATGCCCGGCCTTAGCTTGGCTTGTTTCTAACCAGCTTTTTAACTTAAATTATGCCATCTACCTTTGCCACTGAGCTTTTATCTTTCTCTGTTTCTATATACCTTTCTTTACTTCTTACTCCACAGCTTACTGTGTAGCTGAGTGGCTGGCCCCTGGAGTTCTCCTCTCCTTTTCTTGCTCCTTGATTTCTTCTCAGATTTCTTCTCCAATTCATTCTCTCTGCCTTCCAGCCCTGCCTATCCTTTCTCCTGCCTAGCTGTTGGACATTCAGCTCTTTATTATACCAATAAGGTGTTTTAGGGAGACAAAGTAACATAGCTTCACAGAGTTAAACAAATACAGCATAAAAGAATGCAACATATCTTTGCATCATTAAATAAATATTGCACAGCATAAACAAATGTAACACATCCCAAGCTAATAATCCACAACACATCAGGTCTTTGGTATTTCCTTCAGTCTGCAGAGATAGTCCTGCTGTCGAGTAACCATTCTGTACACTATGAAGATTTGTCACTGTGATTGGTTTAATAAAGAAGATGACTGGCCAATAGCTGAACAGGATAAGCTTAGGTAGGAGAGCCAAACTGAGAATGCTGGGAAGAGAAAGGGTGGAGTCAGAGGAGTTGCCAGCCCAATGCAGAGGGAGCAGGAGATGTAGGTAACATGCTAATAAAAGTACCGCCACATGCAGAGCATAATTGAGGTACATGGGTTAACTTAAAATGTAAGAGCTAGTTAGTAATAAGCCTGAGCTATTGGCTGACATTTATAAGTAATCTTAAGTCTCCATGTTGATTATCTGGGATCGGGGGTCAGGAGAGGAAAACTCTGCCTATAAATGGCACCCAACTTCCAGGGCCATGTTCCTCCACATAAAGCCTGAGCGAGCTTTAAAAAAGGTTCTAAACACACAGAAATGGAGCCAGACATGACTTCCTAGTCTTGTGTCTCTCATGCCTGCTGCAGTACAGTGACAAAGCTCCTGGCAATGGCCACCACACCATGAACTAAGCCACACGGTGGGTTCCCATCACATGGGGCACAGTAGAGAGAAGTATCTCCCAGCAGCATACTGCATGGCAGGTTTAGGGTTTTTGCAGACAGAAAAGGTTACAGATACACAGTAAAGACAGATTCAGATGAAGACTTCTAAATGGATAACAGCATGTTTTAAAATATGCATACCCTTGGGATAGAAAAGATAAAGTGTAGAGAAAGTCCTTTAAAAAGGAATAGAGTACTTTAAAAAATATAACAAGTCACATAAAGATAGGAAATATCGGGCTGGAGAGGTGGCTCAGAGGTTAAGAGCACTGCTTGCTCTTCCAAAGGTCCTGAGTTCAATTCCCAGCAACCACATGATGGCTCACAACCATCTGTAATGAGATCTGGTGTCCTCTTTTGGTTGACTTGTGTACAATGCACAATCTATATTTATATTGATACAGATATGGATGTTACCATTAAAAGTCTATATATTTTCAGAACAAGGGGAACAGACACCAATAAAAATGGATGGACCAAGGTGATCTAGCATGCAAAACAGCTTCAAAGCTGCTGACTAAGATGATCCAGCCTCACAGACTACTCTAGCCAAGACTTAACAATTATCCTGATTTTCTCAAAGTTCCCTCAAAGATTAATAGTGCCCCAAGAAAACAGGAAGCAGTCTATAGAAAACAACATCCACATTCCCAAAATATTGGCTATGGATGTTTGTTATAATTTTAGGGGGGTTGATTACAAGTTGTTATTGGTAATGGTCAGAAAAAAAGCTGACCAAAAGAGATTAGATTCAAGATTCCATTCTGAAAAGAAAAAGGGAGGATATAAAAATAATAGAATAAAATGATAGATTATTGAATCTATTTTTAAACCAAATACAACTACCAGTCTTAAATATTTTATATTGGTATGAGTGTTTATATATTGATACAAATTTGAAGTTAATTTTGTAATACTGCATGTATGTTTCTACTCTTGTTTTGGTTATTATGCTTATGCGTCTCATTTTAAAATGTAATGTATAATTAAAAATACAGATTAAGCCAGGTGATGGTGTTACACACCTTTAATCCCAGCTAGAATTACATAGTGACCCTCACACAGCAATAGTGGGTGACTTCAATACACTTTCTTCAATATACAGGTCATCTAGATAAAAACTAAACAGAGACATGCTAGTGTTAAATAATGCCATAAACCATATGTACCTAGTAGATATCTAGGAAATATTTCATCCAAACACAAAAGAATATACTTTCTTCTCAGCAGCTCATGGAACTTTCTCCAAAATTGACCATACAACTGGACATGAAGTAAGTCTCAATAGATATTTAAAAAAAAAATGGAAATAACATTCTGTATCTTATCTGAACACCATGGATTAAACCTAGATATAAACAACAGCAGAAATGCCAATAAGTGAATGGAGACATGGAAACTAAATAACTAACTACTGATGAAAATTGAGTCAAAACAGAAATCAAGAAAGAAATTTTTCAAATTGAATGAAAATGAAAACACAGCATGCTCAAAGCTATGAGACACAAAGAAGGCATTCTAAGATGCAAGTGTCCACATATAAATCAAACAAACAAAAAAAACAAAGAGATCTAATGTTGGCAACTCAATAGTAAACCTGGAAGCTCTAAAAAAAGAAGGAAAAAGATAATATTGTGAGATACTTGATTACACTGTATGAAAATATGTCACTGTGATTAGTTTAATAAAAAGCTAAATGGCCAATAGCTATGCAGGATTTTGGGGGCACAGAGTATGTTGGAAAGAAAGACAAAGATGCTGAGAGATGGGAATAAACAAAACATGCAGTAGGAGAAGTAACAGACATGACTCATAGCATGACATAGATTAATACAAATAGGTTCATTTAAGTTATAAGAACTAGTTAGAAACAAGCCTAAGCTACAGGCCAAGCTTTAATAATTAATAAGAAATCCCTGTGTCATTATTGGGGAGCTGTTGGTCCCAACAAAAAAATCTGTCTATAAATGGCTTCTAATGTGGAGGGTATGAATACCCAAACATAGGGCCTGAGAAAACAAAAAATAAAATTATGGGCAAAGAACTAGTCCTGTAGTCTCTCCGGCAGGCTAGTTCTTGGCAGTGTACAAAGACATGGCTTCAGGCTGCTGCCTGTGGGATGGAGCCAGTTGCCAGCCACTAGTACCATGTGCCAGTGCCATGGGCTAAGCTGAGCTGTATGTCATGTGATCAGAGAATGACGCAGATGCTTAGTAAAGACAGGTCCAAACACAAGCTATTTGTTATAGCCTCTAGACAGGTTACAGTGCATTTAACAATGTGTGAAGGCTTAAGGGGGAAAAAAGGATATAGACAGTTGTAAAAAGCAATAATTTAAAAATAAAGTTGTTGCTGGAGGGCTTCTCTCCAGGTTCCCCAAGCCCCGCAGTCTCACAATCCACTTATAAAATAATCACTCAGACGCTTATATTATTTACAAACTGTATGGCCGTGGCAGGCTTCTTGTTAACTGTTCTTTTATCTTAAATTAACCCATTTTTATAAATCTATACCTTGCCACGTGGCTGGTGGCTTACCGGCGTCTTCACATGCTGCTTATCCTGGCGGTGGCTGCAGTGTCTCTTCAGCCTTCTGTTTCCCAGAATTCTCCTCTCTCCTTGTCCCACCTACTTCCTGCCTGTCCACCTACTTCCTGCCTGGTCACTGGCCATCAGTGTTTTATTTATATAGAACAATATCCACAGCATAAAGTCTTTAAAGAGAGAAGTAAAGTTAAAAAATAAAAAAAAGAATAAGCCATGTAGAGATGGGAAATATACAGAAAGCCTGGATCCTGTATAGTGTTGTATTGTCTTTAAACGTTTTGATTGCTGATGAGCAAAATGTTTTGATAGCTGCTGAGAGACATTGGATTATAAAAACTACCAAATTAAACTAGTCTCTCTATATATTTTTAAATGTCTTAAATTGAATTAAAAAAAATATGTTACTTTGGGGAAGAAGTTATGCTTTTGTTTCCAAAGGAAATAAAAGGCTATGGATTCATTAAAGGTAATTGGGATCATATTTGATCAGGGGAAACCCCATAAAAATCCTGGCTACAGACATAAAGAAATAATCCTACAAAAACTACAAGACAAGTGATGTATATTTTACCTGCTCAATCAGAAAACTGTTGTTGGCTGTTTTTGTTCTTTTGGGGGTTCCGCTATGCAGCTCTCAAATAAATACACACAGAGAGTTAGTCTTAATTATAAATTCCTGGCCTTAGCTTGGCTTGTTTGAGTCAGCTTTCCTTAACTGAAATTATCCTGTCTACCTTTTGCCTCTGGGCTTTCACATTTCTCTTACTTTTGTATATCTTAATTTTACTCTTCCACCATGGCTGGCTATGTGGCTGGGTGGCTGGCCCCTGAAGTCCTCTTAGCCTTCTCTGGCTCCTTCTTTCTTTTCCTCCCAGATTTATTCTTCTATTTATTCTGCCAGCCCTTTCCTTCCTTTCTCCTGGCCTGCCACTGGCCATCAGCCCTTCACCAGAATATCAAGTACTCTAGACTGGCAAAGCCTGTCTAGAGTACTTCACAAAGCCAAAAAAACACAACATAAAAGAATGCAACACATCCTTTTATCATTAAGCCAATGTTCTACAGAACAAACAAATGTAATACATCTTAAAATAATATTCTACAACATAAAACAAAAAAATCATCTTTAACTGACTTGTGCACACCACAGAGGCCATACTTGTGATAATTTAGATATGTATGTTACCTTTGAAAGCTTGTGTTTTCAGAGCAAGGGGACCAGACACCAAGGAAAACAGATGGTCCAGGTGATCCAGCCTCTCAGAATGCCCCTGTTGCAGTTTCCTCAGAATTCTGCATCCAGAACAGCTTCAAGGCTGCTGGCTGAGATGGTCTTACCTTGTAGGCTATTCTAGCCAGAACTTGACCATCATTCTAATTTTCTTAAGGTCCCCCAAAGATGTCAGTGTCCCCAGACAACAGGAAGAAGTTAAGAGAGCATAACATCCACATTCCCAAGAGGTGGAGTGAGTAGTTTATGGTAATCCAGTGGGTAATGGATGTTTGTTATAATTTAGTGGGGATATTGTAATATAGGGGAAAAAGATAACTATTAACCTCAAATATTTTACATTGGTATGGATTTTGGTATATAGATATAAATTTAAAGTTATTTTTGTTACACTGAAGGTATGTTTCTACTCTTATTTAAGATATTGTGCCTATGTAGCTCATTTAAAAATGTAATGTAAAGTTCTTGTCCTTGAAAGCTATTTAGGATAATAAAGAAATACAGGTTAGTAGTTAGTCTTCTATTACAATCAAAATTACAGTCAAGTTAGGTATATTTTCAGGGTCAATCAGAGACATATCTTAAATAGATAGGATGGTCTTCCAACACTTCAGAGACCTACAGAATACAGAATTTTAATGTTTTAATAACATAGGGCTTCTCATGACAGTGAGACACGTCTGCTCCTGGCAGCACCAATTTACTTCAGAGAAGATGATGGCCACTGAAGAAACTCCATATGGAGTTTGCTTTCTTTGTGCCAAAAACTGGCTATTTGGGCAAGAAACTGCCTCTGCCTCTACTGTTGTCACTACACTGCCCAAACTGGACAAGCAGGGCATACAAAAAAGCAACCAAGACAGGATAGGACAGTCCTTCAAAAATTCCTGATTCATAGAAAAGTCTGACAGATAGACTGTAGGCAGAAAATGGATGACCCAATATTGTAGAGGCATGTTGGGTGACTGTCCAGGCAGCCAGATGTCTGTTATTTCTACAGGTTTGGAAGTGGCTTATACTGCACTTCCTGTTTACTCAGGTAATATTATATCCTTCTGAGGTCTTTGATGAAGTTGAAGACTACATAGTTTTAGTTATATTTTTCCTTAGCTATGAAAGAAAATAAGTTAGGTACAAAAACTTTGGAGTCACCAAGATAGGACAAATAATGGAGTATTTTCTTTGAATCTGCCAAATACAAATGGACTGGGTATTGTAAATGTAATCCTTACTTGATAATTGTTCTTACTGTATATAGTTTTATTATGTTAGAGTTAAAAACCCTTTCTTTTTTATTTCCCAAGAAGAGGGAAATGTTGCAAGATATTTGGTTACACTGTGTGAAGATATGTCACTGTGAATGGTTTAATAATAAGCTAAAATGGCCAATAGCTAGGCAGAATTTGGGGAGCACAGAGGACAATGGGAGGAAGAGCAGAGGTGCTGAGAGACAGGAAACAAACAAGACATGCAGATGGAGAAGTAAGAGATATGAGCCACATGGCAGGATGTAGACTAATAGAAACTGGTTAATTTAAATTATAAGAACTAGTTTGAAAAAAGCCTAAGCTATAAGCTGAGATTTCATAATTAAATAAGTTTCTGTGTCATTATTGGGGAGCTAACAGTCCTGATGAAAAAGACCAACAGAAGAAGAAGAAGGACAAAGAGAAAGAGAAAGAGAAGAAGGGGGGAGGAAGAGGAGGAGGAGGAGGAAGAGAAGATAATACCCAAAAGGAATAGACAGCAAAAAAATAGTCAACTCATGGCTGAAATGAAGAGATAGAAGCACATGCCACATGCACACGCGCACATGCACGCACACACACACACACACACCAAAAAAAAAAAAATCAGTGAAATGAAGTTGTTCTTTGAGAATATAAATTAACAAACCCTTAGCAGAATGAACTAAAATATGGAGAAGGGGATCAAAATTTATAAAATTAGAGAAAAAAGGGGGAACATTACAACAGACACCAAGGAAATATAGAGAATCATAAGGACATACTTTAAAAATTCTGTACTCTACCAAACTGGAAAACCTAAGAAACAGATGAATTTCTTGATATATATAGCCTACTAAAGTAAAATCAAGATCAAATAAGCAATTTAAATAGATCTCCTAGTGAAATAACACCTAGTGAAATAAAAGCATTAAAAGTCTCCTACTCCAAAAAGAGTTTATGGACTGATGAATTTAGCACAGAATTCTATCAGGCCTTAAAGAAGAATTAACTCCATTACTCCTCAAAATATTACAAAAAATAGAAACTGAAGGAACATTGTATAATTCTTTTTATTAAGCCAATATTATCCTAAAAACTAAACCACAATAAAGGAAATTAAAGACCAGTATGCCTTATGAAGATAGCTGGAATAATTCTCAACAAATACTTAAAAAACCAAATTCAAACGCATAAAAAAGATTATCCATCATGATCAAGTTAGCATTATTCTAGAGACATGGGGATGGTTCAACATGGGTAAATCAATCAATGTAATGAACCATATATACAAACTGCAAGACCAAAATGATATGGTCACCTCATTAGATGCAGAAAAGACCCTTTGCAAAATCCAACACTCCTTCCTGAAGAGTTGGGATACCAAGGACATACATTGACATAATAAAGATGACTTACAGAAATCCCACAGCCAACAGCAACCTAAATGTAGAGAAACCCAAAGCATTTCCACCAAAATCAAGAACAGGACAAAAATGTCCACTCTCTCCATACCTATTCAATATACTACTTGAAGTCTTAGCAAGAACAATAAGACAACTGAAGGAGACCAAGGGGATATGAACAGGAAAGGAGTCAAAGTATCTCTACTTGCAGATGATATGATTATATACATAAATTACCCTAAAAATTCCTCCAGGAAACTTCTACAGTCGATAAACATGTTCAGAAAAGTAGCAGGATTAAAAATTAACACACAAAAAATGGTAGCCTTCCAATATACAAATCATAAACAGGCTGAGAAAGAAATCAGGAAAACAACATCTCTCAGAGACCTTGCCTTGGAGAAGGTGGGTTGGAGGAAGGCTGAGGGGCAGGAGAAGAGAAGACAGAAGAATCTGTGGTTGGTATATAAAATGAATAGAAAAATCTCTTTAATAATAATAACAACAACAATAATAATAAATGAAAAAAACCTTGGGATAACCCTAACCAAGTGAAAGGCATATAATAAAAACATTAAGACACTGAATAGACAAATTGAAGAAGACATTGGACAATGGAAAGATCTCCCATGCTCATGGATAGGTAGGATTAATGTTGTAAAAAAAAGGCCATTCTACCAAAAGCAATCTACAGATTCAGTGCAAGTCTTATAAAAATTTCAATGTGATTCTTCACAGAAATTGAAATGATAATTTTCAGCTTCATGTGGAAACAGAGAGAAAGGGAGGGGGAGGGAGGGAGAGAGAGAGAAATCTCAGGATAGCTAACACTTTCCTGAATAATAAAAGAACTGCTGGAGATCACCATCCCCAACCTCAAATTGTACTACAGAGTATGTACAGTATTGGCATAAAAACTGACACATTGATCGATGGAATTGTATTGAAGATCCAGAAATAAGTACACATACCTATGGGCACCTGGTTTTGATTAAAAAAAAAAAAGCCAGAAATACACAATTGAAAAAAGAAAGCATCTCCAACAAATACTGCTGGTCAAACTGGATAGCTACATGTAAAAGAATTCAAAGAGGTCCATACTTATTGTAGGGAAAAGGGGCCAGCCAAAGAAACCCACCCTGGCCCTGAACCCAGACTCAGTGAAAGAAACACACCCTGAATCTGAGACCTGACCCAGTGAAAGAAACACTTTATCCCTGAACCCAGAAACTAAGAAACATGCCCTGACTCTGAAACCAGTGCCAAAGAAACATACTTTGTCCCTCGAATCAGAGCCAGTGAAATAAATATGCCCTGGCCTTAGAACTAGAGCCAAAAAGCTGAAAAGGGCCAGTTAAAAGAAACAGAGTTTGACCCTGAAACCAAAGCCATCTCTGCCTCCAATCAAGGAAACCAACCAATCCCTGAGCAGGAAAACTAACCAATCTCTGAGTAGAAAATCTTCTCCATCAAGAAACTCCACCCCTAAGAAGCCCTATATAAACATCTCTGCCTGTTCAGTTGTGGACTGTTCCTTCCCACCCTGGCAGAGGCAGCCACTCTCCTGGACTCCTCCTTCCTAATAAGTCTCTTTCTTTTTTCTTCTTCTTTTTTTTTAATTAACAGATTTTCTATTCATTTTACATACCAACCACAGATTCCCCTGTCCTCCCTCCTCCCAACCCCCATGCCCACCTACTCCAAGGCAAGGTCTCCCATGGGGAGTCAGCAGAGCCTGGTACATTCAGTTAAGGCAGGTCCAAGCCCCTCCTCCCTGCACCAAGGCTGCACATAGTGTCTCACCACAGGCACTAGGTTCCAAAAAGCCAGCTCATGCACTAGGGACAGGTCCCATCCCACTGCCTGGGGGCCCCCTAAACAGTTCAAGCTAAACAACTGTCTTGCTTATCCAGAGGGCCTAGTCCAGTTCCATGGGGGCTCCTCGGGTATTGGTCCACAGTTCATGTGTTTCCACTAGTTTGGCTAGTTGTCTCTGTACTTTTTCCAATCATGGTCTTGATATCTCTTGCTCATAGAATCCCTCCTCTCTCTCATTGATTGGACTCCTGGAGCTCCACCTGGGACCCGGCTGTGGATCTCTGCATCTGCTTCCATCAGTCACTGCATGAAGGCTCTATGATGACAGTTAGAGTATTCAGCCATTTGATTACCAGAGTAGGTCAGCTCAGGCACCCTCTCTACCATTGCCGGTAGTCTATGGTGGAGTCATCTTTGTGGATTCCTGGGAACCTCCCTAGCACTCTGCTTCTCCCTATTCTTATAGTGCCTTCATTTATCATGGTCTCTCTTTCCTTGTTCTCCCAAGATTCAATACTCTTGTCTCTTCTAACTCCACTTCTGTCAGCTGTCCACTAGTGCAGCTGGTAGAGTTTAATACTGGACTTTAAAAGAAATAGCATTTTCTTTTTCTCAATTTGTACTTCAATAAAGGAACCAATTGCCTACCTCAAAACATTAAAAACAAAAACTTATAATTGACAAAAAAAAAAAAAATGTTAGAAACCAAACTTACCTGTGTGCCTCCGAGCAGTGGCGTTACAGAGATGAAATCAGAAAGGGCCGCCGGCAGGGTTTCAGTGTGAACTTTGGTGCTGGGCTGTTTGCAACTTCCAGAGTGATAAATGTCTTTCTTAAAAGAGTATTAGGTGAAGATCTTCATTTGCAGGTGCAGAACAGAAGAACCTTGCTGAGACATCCCTTAGGGGACTGAGTAAGATGGAGCAGAAAAAGGTAACAGCTTTTCACCAGAGCCTGAGGAGATTGCTACATTTCTGCAGGGGTTTCCCATTTAGCAGAGTTGAGCTGAAGAAGCAACATCTTGGGCCAGAGAGGAGAAGAAGCAGCAGCGCTCTTCTGGGAAGTCCCCCTAAATGGGGGGCGGGGAGGGTGTAGGCAGAACAAAGCTCAGCTGTGATGGCTTTCTCCAGGAGAGGAGCAGGATTGCTCTATACTGCAGGGAGACCGCCCCCCTACTGCATCCCAACTTCAGGTATAGCCTGACTTTGCATTCAAGATACCTTTCCCTCCAGAGCTGAGCTGTCTGCCCTATTGCAGCTCCAAGTATAGCTTGACTTCCCGAACAGTCAGAATACCTTTCCCTCCAGAGCTGTAAAACAAAAAGCATCTCCAACAAATGCGGCTGGTCAAACTGGACAGCTACGTGTAGAAGAATTCAAATAGATCCATACATATGATCCTGCACAAAACTTAATTCCAAATGGACTGAAGAGCTCAACATAGGGCCAGATGCACCAAATCTGATAGACGTGAAAGTGGGGAATAGTCTTGAACTCACTGGCACATGAAAATGCTCCCTGAGCAGAACACCGGTAGCACAGGCACTAGGACCCACCATTACTAATTGGGGCCTCATGAGGTCGAAAAGCTTCTGTATGGCAAAGGATGCTATCATTCAGACAAAGTATCAGGCTATAGAATGGGAAAAGATTTTTACCAATTATGTATTGAATAGTGGCTTAGTATCTAAAATACATAAAAAACTAAAACCACTGAACATCAAGAAAATAACCCAGTTCAAAATGGAATAGAACTAAGCAGAGAATTTTCAAGAGATGAAACACAAATGGCTGAGAAGCATTTAAAGAAATCTTGATGGCTAACATCATTAGCCATCAGGGAAATGCAAATTAAAACTACTTTCATTTTATACCAGTCAACCAAAATCATCAATAAGACAAATGGCAGCTCATGCTGGCAAGGATGTTCTAGTCTAATTACACAATGGAATTTCATTCAGCTTAAAAAAACACAAAATTCCTTTGTGTAAATGTACCACATTTTCAATATCTTCTCAATCAGTCAATGGACATCTAGACTAGAACAGTAATGAATGTGGATGAAAAAGTGTCTCTGTAGGAGGAGGTAGAATCCTTTGGGTACATGCCCAAGAGTGGTATATTTAGATCTTCAGGTAGATCTATCCCCAGATTCCTGAGGAACCACCACACTGATTGCCATAGTGACCGTACAAATTTGCACTCCCACCACCAAAGAAAATGTTTTTTCCTTTCCCCACATCCTTGCCACAAAAAGACCAGTCCAAGTTTTACCCAATTTTTCTCCCGTTTTGTTTTCTAAGAAAAAAAAAATACATGAAAAACTTCACCCTGGGCTCTGCCTCTTCTCCCTGGTCCTTGTTATCACTATGGTGAGAATTCTGATGAGACATTTTATAGTACAGGAGGTAGACAGTCTTTACTACAGAGTAAAGTCTGGCACTCTCAACAAGGGTAAGTTAACAGTGACCAAAGATACTATTGTGTCAATTTATGTTTTAAGCAAGCTTTATTCCAAAGGCCCCTGATGGGTGTTTTCCTGTGTGGGTGATTGACAAGAGTCGAATTGACTCTTATGGGGAGTGAATATGGTATCCCTTGCTCATTATCAGAGGCCTCTTGTTAGATAGTAATTTTATAAGATTTTTGTAGCAGGCTGAGTGTTCAGCCACTACAGTAGTAGGGCAGGCATGAGTGTAGAGTTAACAAATTCACTCTTTAGACCAGAACAGGAATAATAGTTTATAGAGTAGATTACAAAAGGGAGGCAGGCTGGGAAGTAACTACAGTATCCTCTAGAGCACAGGGCAGCGGGCGGGAGACAGGTGTGGGGGTGTCTCCATTTGAGCAAACTACTTTTATAGTAAGGGGGACTTTCCTTGTGTACTTTCCTGGCATGTAGTTCATCCCATGCAAAGAAATGCAGTTCAGATTACCTAGTCTGGGAGGTCAGCATAAACTGTAGTGCACACAATCCTCAATTATGCATTCCTGGGCATGTAAATAGGGCCTGTGCAAATCAGAATCATACAAACAAGAGCAGTTCTGGTTGATTAAAGTTTGGTTCAGGTTAAAGTGTGGGTCACAGGGCAATAGGCTGCAGCTCGGTGATGCCAAGTTGCAGCAATCTGTGGCTAGCAGTTTGAGATATTAGGACCATGCTTTTGAAGATTCCCTAATGGGGATCGGATCTTTTTTTTTTTTTAATTAAGGTTATTTTCTCAATAATCAGGTATTGTCAGTTACCAGTTTTCTCCAGAACCAGGTTTTGACAGTTATCAATTAAAGTTTTCTTAGCAGTTCAAGATGTCATGTTCCCTTCCAGGATCAGAGATATGACTCAGGTCCCATTCTTCTTGACCATTGATTAGTTGACTGTAGTTGTAGACCTGGGTTTTAAACTATTATGATGTCCTTCAAGCCTACTAATATTGTAGTAGCTATGTAACACTTAGGCCCGAGTAACTCAGCTTTCTCTACCACTTCACAAAGGCCTTGAAAGTTAGTGTGGGGAAGGTGCCAATATACAGTGTACTCATTCATCATCATCTAATTGGAAGTTTACTTACTGCACTGCTGCTAGGTGATGGCCATGGAGCTGAGTGATACAGAAAGGCAAGTCTGTACACCAGGAGGTCACACCAGAATGAGCAACAAGCTGTGTGCAGAAGCTATTAATGCACGGAACAGTAAGCAGTGTGGTCAGTGAAGTCTATCATCAACATGAGGGCTTAGGTCAAGAACTCTGCAAATGCCATCTATTTGACATTGTAGAAAACTTATTTTTCCTCTGCCCATAGGTATTGGTTGCAAATAGCTTCTTGGTTAGGAGTAGGAATCCTGTCCACTTCCCTCTCTCAGAGTGGGGACCCTGTGTGGCTCACCCCTGTGAAGGTGCCACGTGCGCTGCCATGGGCTCTGTGAGTTCACATGTGCGTCAATCCTGTTACATCTGGAGGACAGTGTTTCCTTAGAGTGGTTTGTCACCTCTGGCTCTTGAAATCTTTCCACCTCCTCTTCTGCATAGGTCCCTGAACCATGAGGGGCAGACTTGATGAAGCATATCACTTAGGACTGAGTGTTCCAAAATTCGTCTCTCTGCACATTGTCCAGTTGTGTGTCTTTTTGTCCTCCCTGACCCCATAGGTTTGTTTGACTGCATGATGGCTTTAAGTGCAACCATCCTGGAAATAGTACAGATATTCTAAAATGTGGTCGTATGGTTACGAGGGCTATCCTCTTGATTAGATTGTCATGTGTCTATTGGAGCTCAGCCCCTCTTGTTCTTAGGAGAACAAGCCTGGTATTGCCTCAAGAGGCTTTTTATAAGCTTGGGGTGTTCAGCATATCTCTTTAGAATTGCTAATACACCCAGGTTGTAACAGAGGGGTAGAATATGTTAAAGGAAGATCTCTTTAGGCATCCTCAGCTGTACAGTTCCTATACTTGATGTGTAAGTGGTACCTATGTTAGGGTCCAAACTGTGACTCTGAATCCCACTATGGTGGTTCAAATGAAAATGGCTTCCATAGGCTCATATATTTGAACACTTGGTCTACAGTTGTTGGAACTGTTTGGGAAGGATTAAGAGGTGTGGCCTTATTGGAGGAGGTGCTATTACTGGGAGCAAATTTTGAGGTTTCAAAAGACTTTTTGCCATTGTGTGTGTGTGTGTGTGTGTGTGTGTGTGTGTGTGTGTTCTTCTTACTTGTGGATCAAAATGCGAGTTCTCAGCTACTGTTCCAGTGCCATTTCTGCCTCCCAGATACCATGCTTCCTGCCATGATGGTCATGGACCCTAACCTTCTGAAACTTTAAGCCCCAAATTAAAATATTTTCTTTCATAATATGCCTTGGCCATGATGTTTTATCGCAGAAATATAAACGTAACTAAGACACTCGTTAACCAATTAAAGACACACTGAGTAGTGGAAAGCAGAACTGAAAGACTGATAAAGGAACTCTTTTCTTTGCTTCAGCCCCACCAGACCACTTTCCATGAATGCTGCCCTGACAATACAAGATGGCACCCTAGGAAGGCCTGTTGATGTTGGCTATGATAGTACACTGGGAAGAGGAACAAAGAGGTTCATTGACTCCTCCATCAAGACCATCCTCAGGATCCTATCAGAGGTTTAGTTTTGAATAAAATCAAGAGGTATCCATAGCTCAGCAGTGCTGGTCAAGCTAGTCCCTCCCTCCTGACCCCCTCTACCATTGTCTGAGCTTCAGTCTCCTGAAAAGCAATATGATACGTTTTAAGTTTCTTCTCAGAAAATAAGTCCTCCTGGCTTCCTCAAGGGTCCTGGCTTGTTCCTTCTCTCAGTATGAGATTCTTGGCATCAATGGTATCAGTGTCCTAATACCAAAGGGAGGACCAAAAGTATATCTTTACATTGTTTCATGCCTGCCAGGATGGCTATAGAAGTAGATGCTTTGTGACTTGGAATCACTGCTTTGAGCCCTTACACTCCCTTCTTCCTCTACTGCTACGCCCACAGCTGTGACACCTGTGTAGCTGTAGCAAAGCTTGAAAGCTTGCCGCTGTACTAGAGTCTGGCAGCAAAAGGGCTGAGGTTGAAGCTTCCTGGAGCGAGACCTCAGGCAGTTTCCCCAAGTCCAACGGTCGTCATGCAGCCTGAGGATCTCAGGGCAACAGTCCTTGTTTGCACTAATCATGCTTTTTCTCTGTATGTCTTTTCTGTGTTGTGGGGAGTGAATCATGAAGGAAAAGAAACAACTTTGGAATGATTTGCCTTTCATGGAAAGGCTAGCCAGGACTAGAAAGCCTTGGTGCCTTCATAGTAAGGAAGAAAGTCAACAGATCATAGAAAATATGAAGCCAGCCCTAAGGTATTGGTATAGAAGGGTATATGACAATTAAAAAGATAGATGAGCGTATAATAGTTAGAAAAAAATAAATGAAATTATACAAAAAGTATATAGAGGGTGACTTAAACCTTGGCTGGTAAACGTCTGGTTTTCACAGATGTGGTCTTTGGCGCGAGACAGATTTCACAAAATTCTGAGATCATGCCCTTAAGCAACAACCACAAAGAACACCAAGCTGCGAAAGTGATACACAGAAATAGATACTAAAGTACTTTGCTATTGTCTACACAGAAATAGATACTGATATGCTTTGCTATTGTTTTTTGCTGATTCTGTGAAATTGAAAAAGTTTGCTGATTCTGAGTGATTGTAAAAATTATCAGTCTGATGTAATCCCCCTGCCAAGTTCCTTGATTGTAAAAGAATATAAGCACTAGTCTTACAGAAGTAAATCTACAGCAGCACAACAATCTATTGTGTGTCTGTCTGTCATTTCCTCGCCGATTCCTGACTTCTCCTCGAGCCTTCTCCCTGGTTCTCCCGCAGTGGTGGTCTCCCTCTGGGTGGTCTGCGGCAGGTGGCGCCCGAACAGGGACCTGAAGGACAGGTAATCTTTCCCCTCTTTTCTCTTTTTTCCTCTAAAGTCAGGTACGGTTCTTACCAGGGAGCTGCAGTCCCGCCGGTAAAGGATCACCGGTTAAGAGTAAGTAATCAAGAAACCATGGGACACTCATTGACTAAGAATGAAAAAATGTTGGTTACTATGATACAACACATGTTAGCCAAATCAGGGTTCCGGACATCAGTTTCAGATGTGGAACAGTTTATTGAATTTCTAAGAAAGACTAGCCCTTGGTTCGTTGAGGAAGGCTCCTTGACCTCAGAGGAATGGAAGAGAGTGGAAAAAGAAATGCGTAAATATGTGCAGACCAATGGTAAAAAGACTCTGCCCCCTCAGGCATTTCAATTGTGGTTTCATTTGAGGGATCTCTTGTCAGAGACAACCCCGTTTCAGGGACTCTACAGGGAAACCGCTTCTGAACAGGGGGAACCCCCTATTTATACAAAAGTAGGCCAGGAGGAAAGAGACGAGGGAGAGTATATGCCGCTCACTGCCTCTGCTCCTCCTCTGCAGTATAGTACTTTGGAAGACAATAATGATGATTGGGGTCTTGATGATCAACAAGCAGAGCAGGAATGGAAAGACGATCATCGGGATCACTTTGATAATCCCCGATCTCCTAAGGTGCTTGGCGCTGCGGCCAGTCAGCGGCCTGTGCCAAAACCCAGGAAACATCCTCCTTTGCCGCCTGTTGGCTTCCAAGGGGCCATGGCAGAGGCACGCAGGATGGGGGACGCCTCCTTTGGGGTGTTTCCTGTTACAGAATCATGGGAGGATGAGGGTCCTGTATGGGAGCCCCTCTCATTAAAGGTGTTAAAAGAATTACAAAATGCAGTAAAAAATGTTGGGGCTTCTGCTCCCTACACACTGCAAGTAGTGGATGTGGTTGCCAGCTCTTGGTTAACACCCTATGACTGGATGCAAACCACAAAAGCCACTCTCAGCCCTGGGGATTATATCCTCTAGAGGACTAAGTATAAAGACAAGAATAAAGACACTGTGGTACAATCCCTCAGGAAACGTGGCCCTAAGCCCACTATGTCAATGCTTATGGGGACAGAGGATTACACCACCCCACAATCTCAGACCAAGATACCTAAAGATATCTTGCAGTTGATAACAGCCAACGCCGTACAATCATGGCGTAAGATTCCTCCTCGGGAAACCAAAGGAGGAGCATTGGCTAACATTAGGCAAGGTACTGAGGAACCTTACCCAGAGTATATAGCTAGACTTGAGAAAGCTATTTCTAGAATGCTCCCTCCCTCTGAGGGAACGGACATTCTTTTGAAGCAGTTAGCCTGGGAAAATGCCAATGCTCTCTGTCAAGATCTGATTAGGCCAATCAGAAAAACAGGAACCCTACAAGATTATATAAAAGCATGCCAAGATGCCTCACCGGTTGTAGTGAAGGAATGGCCTACGCCGCAGCAATGAAAGGACAGAAATTCAGCGCCTATGTAAAACAGACATATGGGAATGGCAAGAAGGCCACCCAATCTCCTACTTGTTTTCAATGTGGGAAAGAAGGACATATGCAAAAAGACTGCAGGCAGGGAGACAGAGCAGGACCCAGAAAGGGGGTTCCTGGCCTATGCCCTCGCTGCAAAAAAGGTAGACATTGGAGAAATGAGTGCAAATCAAAGTTTCATAAGGATGGAACTCCCCTAGGTAGGGGAAATTCCAATGATGATCTAAAAAAGACAAAAAACTAGGTCAGGGGTGTTCTCCTAACCCCACACCCAAGGGAGAGGAGGCCAGGCAAAGGACACCTCCCTCAGTGTTAAACCCTGATACTCCAGAATTTACTATTCATGATTTGCCTAGAGCAACTCCAGAGAGTGCCGGCTTGGATCTGGCTAGCACTAAGGATATGATATTATCCAAATGGGATGGAGTGACATTGGTCCCCACTAATATAAAGGGCACTCTGTTGCCACAAACTGTGGGAATAGTCATTGGACGAAGCTCCAATTATCAAAAAAATTTTAAAGTCCTACCGGAAGTTATTGATACAGATACAAAAAATACAATCAAGGTTATGGTGAAACCATTAACAAAAACTATACAAATTCATAAAGGACAGAGGCTAGCTCAATTGATTCTTTTGCCTTTTGTTAAGTTGCCCAATCCTGTTATTAAGGCTGCTCGAGGACAAGGACAATTTGGATCCACTAAAGGTGCATTCATGATACAGGATCTCGGAGAGAGACCATTTAAGTATATCATGATCAATGGACAAAAGTTTCAGGGTCTGATGGATACAGGTGCGGACAGGACCTGTATAGCTGCCTCAGATTGGCCCAGTAGCTGGCCCGTCCATAAGACAGGTTCTTCTTTGTTAGGGCTTGGCTCTGCTTCAGGAGTTATGCAGAGCACTACATTATTAAAATAAAAGAGTAAAGACAGAAAAAAACTGATTCAACCTTTTGTGCTTCCTTCTCTTCCCTTTACACTATGGGGAAGAGATATGTTAGATTCCATGGATATAAAGTTAGTAACCTCAGACCAAATTAGTCATCAAAATTTTTCATAGGGGCCACTGCAAAACATCTTTATACAGATAAAATAGAGTGGCTTACTCAGGAGCCCGTATGGGTAAGTCAGTGGCCCCTAACAACAAAAAAAATACAGGCTCTAAAACAACTGGTACAAAAACAATTACAAAAAGGACACATAATAAAATCCAATAGTCCATAGAACACTCCTGTCTTTATAATTAAAAAAAAATCAAAAAAATGGAAACTGTTACAAGATCTTAGAACAATTAATACAGTCATAAAAGACATGGGACCTTTACAGCCTGGTCTGCCCTCACCTGTGGCTGTGCCACAAGGATGGCATATAATTGTCATAGATTTACAGGATTGCTTCTTTACCATTAAACTTAACCCCTCAGACAGTAAATATTTTGCCTTTAGTGTTCCCTCAGAGAATTTTAAACAGCCTGTTAGGAGGTATCAATGGGTAACTTTACCACAAGGAATGAAAAATTCACCCACATTGTGTCAGAAATTTGTAGATTTGGCTTTACAAAAAATAAGACAGGAACATCGTGATTTGTATCTTATTCATTATATGGATGACATACTTTTGGCTCATAAAGATAAAGCCCAGCTAAAAAAAATATTAAAAAAAACTATTAAAACATTAACTCTACATGGTCTAGTAATTGCCCCTGATAAGGTACAAAGAGATAGGCCGTTAAATTATTTGGGTCAAATTATTAAAAAAGGTTATATTACTTCTCAAAAGGTTTCCATTAAAAGGAATAAATTAAAGACTTTAAATGATTTCCAAAAACTTCTAGGTGACATTAATTGGCTTAGACCTTATTTAAAAATTACCACTGGTATGCTAAGTCCATTGTATACAATTCTTCATGGTGATACAGATCCAAGATCAAAACAAAAATTGACCAAAAAAGCTATTAAAGCTTTACAATTAGTAAAAAAAAGCCTTAACTAAAGCTAGAATACAACAGATAAATTATAAAAAACCTTAGTCTTTGTTAATTTTTACAACTTCCTATACACCTACTGCCTGTCTTTGGCAGGACGGGGTGTTGAAATGGCTACATTTACCACACACTCAAACAAAAATGTTAGCTGATTATCCATATTTGTGTTCCCTGTTAATTTACAAAGGCCACAATCAGTCCAGAAAATTATTTGACAGAGAGCCTCATATTATTATCATTCCATATAATAAGACACAATTAAAAAATTTATATCAATTCAATAAAGATTAAATATTGACATTACAAAATTACACAGGCCAAATATTGTATCATTACCCTAAACATCCTATAATAGAGTTTACAAGACATGTAAAACTGATATTTCCTGTCTGGTTCTCTCACAGCCCCCTAAATCATGCTGTAAATATCTTTACAGACGGTTCTTCCACAGGAAGAGCTGCGGTTTTCACCCAGACACATGGGCTTTGGATAAAAAAAAGAAAAAAAACTTCTACACAACAAACAAAAATAAGAGCTGTTATTTTAACTTTTAAGAAGTTTCCTCAAGAGCTTAACCTTTTTACAGATTCTAAATATGTAACTAATTTGTTTCCAACATTAAAAACTGCTCTTTTATCAGGAAAGTCCCCTATTTTACCATTTTTACAAAAATTACAAAATTTGGTACACCATAGATCACAAAAATTTTATGTGGGACACATAAGGGGACATAACAAACTACCTGGCCCACTGGCTCAGAAAAATGCTATGACAGATCTACTAACACAAAATTCTTTAGGAGCATTTGCTATACAAAAAGCTCAACAAAATCATACAATACATCATCAAAATACATCTGCTTTAAAAAAAATGTTCTCTATAACAAGAGAACAGACAAGACAAATAGTGAGGGAATGTACACATTGCCCTCCTATTCATCATCCACCAAAAATGGGTATAAACCCTAGAGGTTTAAAACCAAATGTCATTTAACAAATGGATGTGACTCATGTCTCCTCCTTTGGTAGGATGAGATATGTCCATGTTACAGTAGACACTTATTCCCACTTCACTTTTGCCTCAGCCAGGACTAGAGAAACAGTCAAAGATGTGGTTCAACATCTCATACAATGTTTTCAGATTATGGGCCTTCCATCACAAATAAAGACAGATAATGGACCAACATATACTTCAAAAACATTTAAACAATTTTACAGCCAGTGGGGAATTGCCCACACTACAAAAATACCCTATAATCCACAGAGACAAACTATCATAAAAAAAACTCATCAAAATCTAAAGCTACAAATAAAGAGGCTACAAGCCTCAAATGGGTACTTTACTCCTCATCATGTTTTATCTCATGCCCTATTTGTGCTCAATCATCTTAATACTAATGACAAAAGACTCACTACAGCCCTAATCCATTGGGATCGTGAGTTCCACAGTACACCTCTACCATTGGTGTATTAAAAAAATTTATTGTCTAACACATGGAAGGAACCAGATGTTCTCATAACCGCGGGACGAGGGTATGCTTGTGTCTTTCCACAGGATGCCGATTCCCCTATCTAGATCCCAGATCGCCTTATCCGACCTACAAAAAAAAAAAAAAAGGCGCAAGCGCCTCCAAAAAAAACAACAAAAAAAACTACTAACAAAAATAAAAAAAATACAACTCGGCGGCGACAATAAAATAAAAGTGACTTGGTCACAAATTCAGCTTCTGACTCAAAACACAAAAAAACTGCTGATTAAACAAAAAAAGCCCCTCACCGCTTCATTTTATTTCACTGCCTTTTTGTCTTTGCTCTTTGCTCCGCTACCAGTAGCTCAGGGAGTTTCCTTTTGGGCGTATGTTCCTAATCCCCCAATCATTCAGCCAATGGGATGGTTAGATCGAAAACCCATCAAAATGTTAACAAATAATTCAGTCAGGTTGGGTGGAGCTCAAGATTCTAACGCTCAAAACAGCTCCTCCTCTCTTATAAATTTTAAAGACAGAACAGATTCACTACCAATCTGCCTAACGCTACAAGAAAAAGTGCCTTACGGCTGCTTTCCTACATCTTATAAAACCTTCCTGACTGACGGTCCAAACAAAACAAATGCTGGTAGACGATAGATTTAAGAACTACAGATACAAACTTTAGGAGACAAACTATATAAAGATAATTTTACTCAAGTTAATACTATTCCTATAACTCCTTACATTCAAAAATATAAAGACAAGGATCAATTTTGGGATTCTTCCTTGTCCAAGTTTCCAGCTTGGTTGACTTGTGGCTTTCCTAATGCTGCTGCGTGGTATGAACCACGGGGGTCGTTGGACATGCTTAAAGTTTGGGACTACTCTAATTCTAATGATAACGGAGAGACCTATAAAGATTACTTAAATACTCATAAAAAAAAATTTCATAAATATGTCTTTGAGAGACATAAAGAGCCCCTCAAGAGATGGTTTTCTCCAGGCCTCGTGGAGCCCACCTGGTTTACAAAACAAGACAACATCACTAAAAAACATTCTGATTTGTTTAGGCTTGTTACAGCTGCCAATATGATACTAAAAAAAAAAACCTAACCATACTCAACCAGAGGCCATTGGTCTTCGAGCCTGTGTATCCTACCCTAATGCTTTACTCTTGACACAATCTTCCTTTGTTAATATTTCACAAAATGGTAATTCATTTCGGATAATTTGTAGTTCTTATAAATTAACAAATTATATCACTTCCTCAAAACAAAAAAAGTTAAAAACCATGATTATGGTTCGGCGACCTCCTTTTGTCATGTTGCCTATAAAACTAGGCCCTGAGCCTTGGTATGACAATTCAGCCTTACAAATATTAAATACTTTAAGAGATTTGATTCGGCCACAACGGTTTGTTACTACATTATTTTTGGGCATTACTACATTGATTTCTATAATTACTACTTTTTCTATTACAACCACAGCTCTAGTTCAAAAAATTCATACTACTCATTATGTAAATACTCTTAGTAAAAATATTACTATGGCTCTACTAAAACAAAAAGCTATAGATAAAAAATTAGAGTCAAAAATTAATGTTTTAAAAAAAGTGGTTTTGGCCTTAAGACAAGATATTTCTAACCTCGCCGGGCGGTGGTGGCGCACGCCTTTAATCCCAGCACTCGGGAGGCAGAGCCAGGCGGATCTCTGTGAGTTCAAGGCCAGCCTGGGCTACCAAGTGAGTTCCGGGAAAGGCGCAAAGCTACACAGAGAAACCCTGTCTCAAAAAACCAAAAAAAAAAAAAAAAAAAAAAAAAAACATATTTCTAACCTCAAAACCACAATGTTTGCTCACTGCCATGGTAATTTCAAGTCCATCTGTGTTACTCCATTGCCTTATAATACTTCTCAGCCTTGGGACAAGGTCAAGGCCCACCTACAAGGTGTCTGACAAAATACAGACATTACACTTCAAAAAAAATATCTCAACTATGAGTCAGGCTCATTTACAGATAAGAGGTTTACAAGACCTAACTTCAAAAATAAAAAAAAAATCAAAGATTTAAATCCAATGGATTAACTACAATATTTTATAGTCATTGGAATGCTTGTTTTACTGGTGGTGTTGGTCATCTTTCTTTTCCCCTGTCTCATTAAATGTCTCTATACTTCTGTACAAACAGTACAACAAAACATGTTCGAGCTTCATTTTAAAAACAAAAAAGAAAAAACTGCTACACCCACAGCTGTGACACCTGTGTAGCTATAACAAAGCTTAAAAGCTTGCCACTATACTAAAGTCTAACAACAAAAGGGCTAAGGTTAAAGCTTCCTGGAGCGAGACCTCAAACAGTTTCCCCAAGTCCAACGGTCGTCATACGGCCTGAGGATCTCAGGACAACAGTCCTTGTTTACACTAATCATGCTTTTTCTCTGTATGTCTTTTCTGTGTTATGAAAAATAAATCATAAAAAAAAACAACTTTAAAATGATTTGCCTTTCATGGAAAGGCTAGCCAAGACTAAAAAGCCTTGGTGCCTTCATAATAAAAAAAAAAGTCAACAGATCATAAAAAATATAAAGCCAGCCCTAAGGTATTAATATAAAAAGATATATAACAATTAAAAAGATAAATAAACGTATAATAGTTAAAAAAAATAAATAAAATTATACAAAAAGTATATAGAGGGTAACTTAAACCTTGGCTGATAAACGTCTGGTTTTCACAGATGTGGTCTTTAACACGAAACAGATTTCACAAAATTCTGAGATCATGCCCTTAAACAACCACCACAATAAACACCAAACTACAAAAGTGATACACAAAAATAGATACTAAAATACTTTGCTATTGTCTACACAAAAATAGATACTGATATACTTTACTATTGTTTTTTACTGATTCTGTAAAATTAAAAAAGTTTACTAATTCTAAATGATTATAAAAATTATCAGTCTAATGTAATCCCCCTGCCAAGTTCCTTGATTGTAAAAAAATATAAACACTAGTCTTACAAAAGTAAATCTACAATAACACAACAATCTATTGTATGTCTGTCTGTCATTTCCTCGCCGATTCCTGACTTCTCCTCAAGCCTTCTCCCTGGTTCTCCCACAATGGTGGTCTCCCTCTGGGTGGTCTGCGACACTCTACAGCTTCCAGGTATGGCAGAGTAGAATACACAGAATGAAATGACAGAATTTACCGCTCATCATTAATTCTTCTGCATCTAAACTAAGATCTACAAGGGGGACTGAGCTCTAAGGATGGGACTTTGCCCTCAGTGGGAGGCTTGGCCAAGTGCTTTATGTCTAACCGCCCTGCTTAAAAAATATATGAGAGCTAAAATGGGAAAAAAAGATTCTAGAAACACCCCAAGACTTTCTAATGGTGGAGACATATGGCTGTTAAAGCTATCTGCAACTAGGGTTGGTGCCTGAGATGTCAAGAATAATGAAGGGAGGGGGTTTCCTATGGAGCTTACATTTCACTAGATAGATAGAAGCCCCCCCAAGTGTATTAAAAAGCAAAGGCTTTATAGGTAACCCTACTTGCAAGAGTAAAAATATTCTAAATAAAACAACTTGTTTTCTTCCTTTTGGCTATCAGACCATCCTGATGGTCCTCTATAAACTGGAATTTCCTCTGGAGTATCATGGCAGGAAGAAATGGCTGAGTCCCTCATCCCTGCGGGGAATGTTTCCCTGTGACACATACTTCTCTCACCTATTTTCCCAAGGCCAAGCTTTGGGCATGTGGTTAACAGGGAAGAAAGGCAAATGTTCTATATATCTTGGATGCAATGGAGGGTGATGCTTTTCATAAGATAAAAAACACTATGGGAACAGACAAGTGGGAAGTCAAATTTCATTCGGAGATTTTAAAGCCTGAGATGCCTGTTAGATATTTAAGTAGAAAAGTCAGGTAGTCAACTGGATATATAAGTCTAGAGTCTGTGGGAAAGAACTAATAGAGAAATGGTGAGGATAGGAAGCCCTAGAATTGAGCACATTTTGGACCAACATCACCATTCTACACCTGTTACACATGCATTGCTGGAATCCAAGAATTTCCTTTGTTGCCGCTCACTTCCCATTGGCCAGCCACACCATCCTGAGTACAGTTTTGATGAGCAGGTGGATATAAAGTGCTTCAAAGAGTGAATTCAAAGAAGCAGTGACTGTGAGGAAATGGAGGCATATGGATTAAATGATACAGAAAATTATTGTGACAAATTTGAAAATGTAGCAAAGCTGTGGGAGGTTACAAATTAAGGAAGATTTATTTCTTTTTAACATGAGATGAACTATAAAATAATAATAACAACAGGAAATTGTGGGGTTGTTATAGCAAAGCTGGTGCTTTCAGGACAGAGGTGGCAGGAGGTTGGTGTAAATGGAGGCTTTTTTCTGTCCCACCCTATCCCATTGCTGCTTCTAAAATAATCACTCAGAGGCTTGATATTAACTACAAACTGCTTGGCTGAACAGCTCAGGCTTATTACTATCTCTTACTATTTAAATTAACCCATTTCTACTGATCTATATATTGCCATGTGGCCATGGCATTACCAGTCTGCTGGCATCTTGCTCCTTGGGCGGCTGGCTGGTTTCTCCCAGACTCCACCCTTCTTCTCCTTTATCTCTGTTTGAATTCCCTGCCTGGCTCTATCCTGCCTTACCATAGCTTTATTTATTAACCAATGAGAGCAACATATATTCATAGTATACAGAAAGACATCCCACATCAGATTGGCTTAGGCTAGAAACTGCATAAGGAAAGACAGACTTGCCCCTGGTGCCTAAGAACAGGCCATCATCTTCAACATCTTTAACTGAGAATTAACCTAGAGTTTAGTAGCTTTGATCCTTGGATCAGAAGGTGGATCAAGTTTTGGAGGTACTATGTGCTATTGTGGTGTAGAGCCTGAGAATCTGACGTGGCAGACGCATACCCAGTCCTCATAGCGTCAATCCCCCACTAGGTTAGTGCTCACGAGACTCTGAAAGTACAAACACCAGTTCTCTGTCTGCTGTGGTTCCTTTCCAATACACTTGAGGGACGGCTTTCAGCTCAAAGCTATCCTAGGAGGTACAATCTAGGGGGGTCTCTAAGGAGGGCAAGGGCGAGAAAATCTGTGCAGCCCATTATTGTAGTTAAGCGCTGCCTTCTGAGGCCCCCGAGATAATGAAAGGGAAAACCCCCTCTATGAAGGCGGCTCAGGCAAACATCAGACACTTTTCCAATACAGACTCAGCAACATCAGGAAGAAAAGTGGGCGAAATACTAATCATCAACTATTAATGAAGAAAAAGAAAACAAGTATGACTGTGATGTCCAGGAGCTCTGGGCTGCAGGAAGTAGACCAAACTCTCAAATCTGTAGGATGCAAGGAGCTGAGATACACATTAGGAAGGCACAGAGAACCTATTTAAGAAAATTAGAGAAGAAAATTTCCTAAATCTTAGACAATGAAATAAATATTCAAACAAAGGGCCATTTAGAACACCAAACAGACATGACCAGAATACTTATCCACAACATAGTATTGTCAACATGTCAAAATTACAAAGTAAAAGAAGAATATTGAAAGTGGTAAGAGAAAAACACCAATTCATTTACAAAGGCAGAAACATTTAAACAATAGCAGCAACCCTCAAAGCCAGGAAATCCTAGAATGGTGCTATTTCAAGCCCTGAAAGTAAATTACTGACAATTAGGAGTTTTGCCTTACAAAGACATTTTTAAATAGACAGGAAAAAAAAAAGAAAGAAAAAAATCAAGGATTCCAAAACAAGCCCACCCCAAGGCAGTGTATCACCACCAACCTCATCTGTGCAGACAGTGCTTAGAGGAACGCTACAAAAGGGAGAGAAAGGAAGACAGGCTCAAATTCAAGAGCACAGGAAACGCATGTTATGGGAGAAATGCCTAAACAAAGAAGAGCTGAGAAAGAGGTCATCATGTCCAGCACAATTAACCAGAGAACCCCTGATACAATGATTGGAGAGAAAAAAAATCAAACAATAAACAGCTAACAAAATTATTGGACTCAGTAAGTAACCTTAAATACAAGTGGATTCAATTTACCAATGAAGAGAAAAGACTGGCTGCCTGAGTTAAAAAAAAAAAAATAAAAAAGAAAAAAACAACAGATCCAACTTTCTGTTATCTCTAAGAAGCATTCCTTACTAATAAAGACAACCACAGACTAATAACCAATGATGGGAAACAGTCAAACAAATGGAAACATGTGAATCTGACATAGCTACTATTCTACCAGATGAAGTGGATTCAAATCAAGGATAGAAAGGATAAAGAAAACCACTTCATACTAAATAATGGAACAATTACTGAGAAAATATGGCAATGTAAAAATACATGCATTAAATATCGGTGTCCCCAATTTCATAAAACAAAGTCCAAGGGGCATAAAAGGTCAGGTGGATCCCGATACAATAATACTAGATAATTTCAATACTCCACTCTCATTTCAAGAGAAGTGATCCAAATTAAAAGTGAAAAGAAAAAGAGAAAAGGTAGACTATACTGTAAAGTAAATGGACTTAACAGATGTATACGGAACATTTCATCCAACAAAAACGGAATGAACACCCTTCTTAGGAGCCTACCAACCTTCTCTAATACAGACCACATTTTAGACCACAAATCCAATCCAGGCAAATATAAAATTACCAAAATATTATCTTGTATCTTACCAGACCACAGTGCAAAAAAGAAAAACCTATAATTAAGTAGCAAGGACCACACATGACACAGATACATAGAAACAGAACAGTACATTTTTGAATGACCTGCAGAGCTGTTGAAGAAATTGAAAGAACCTTAGAACCAAATGAAAATAAAAATACATTATTATGGTGATATTTTATTTGTATTCAAATGTTATTTGTATGTTAATAAAGTTGCCTGGGGGTCAGAGCTATTAGCAAGCCATAGGAAAGCAGGGCAGTGGTGGCGTCTGTTTGTAATCCCAGCACTTGGTAGGTAGAGCTAGGTAAGTCTCTGTGTGTTCATGGAATAGCCAGTATTGGATACACATGCCTTTAATCTCAATAACAACCATAGAAAACCTGGAGGTCTATACAGACAGGCCGTGATGAGGCGGTCATGTGGTTGGGTTTACAACCAATGAGAAGGCAGAACAGAAACACTATAAAAAGACAGACACAAAGGAAGTGGTTCTGGTTCGGAGAGGTAGGACCATCGCAGGAGGAAGGGTAAGGTTTTAGCTCCTAGCTCTGACCTCTTGACTTTCTTCTTTGCATTGGTTCTGTGTTTCTTATTTAATAAGATGGTTGGTTACATCTACACATTATATCAAAACTAAAGCAGTTTTATGAGGAGAAAAATATAGTTTTGAGTACTTTCTAAAACCAGAACAAGGGGCTGGAGAGGTGGTTCAGAGGTTAAGAGCACTGGCTGCTCCTCCAAGGGTCCTGAGTTCAATTCCCAGCCACCACATGGAGGCTCACAACCATCTATAATTTGGTCTGGTGCCCTCTTCTGGTATGTAGGCAGAACACTGTGTACATAATAAATAAATCTTTAGAAAAAAACCAGAATAATCTAGAGTAAATAACTTAAGGATGTACCTCAAGTTCCTAAAAACAAGAACAGTCTAAACTCTAAAATAGTAGATGGCAATAAATAATAAAGGCAGAAGATAAGGAAACAGAGATGAAAAGAATACTATATAGAACCAATAAAAAAAAGATTGACAAATTCCTGCCCAATTTGTCAAAAGAGAGAAAAGACCCAAACTGAAAATTTAGAGAAAAAAATTATATAAAATACAAAAAGTCATTAAAGGGTACATTGACAATTTATACACTTCCCCAAACTAAGGAATATAGAAGAAACGGATAAATCTGTAGAAAAATTATCTACCAAAATACAAACAAGAAGTTATAAAGAACTTAAACAGAACCATAATAATAACTGTGGATCAATTTCTCTGATGAATATTGATCCAAGTAGTCTCAATAAAATTCCTACAAGCTGAAATAAAGAACATATTAAGAAAATCAAGTTGGTTTCACACCAGGGAGGATTAAATAAACAAGTGTAATTCAGAACATAGGTAGGCTTAGAAATAGAAACCACATAATTATATTAATCAATGAAAAAAAAAGGTCTTAGATAAAGTCCATCATCCCTTCACGATAAAAACCTCAAAGTAACTAGGAACAGAAGATAAGATAATCTCAAGATAATAAAGGCAGTATACAACAAGTATCAGTGTTATACTAATTGGGGGAAACTTGGATCATTTCCTCTGAAAGCTACAAATAAAAAAGAATGCACATACCTTCCATTGTTATAAAATACAAAGTCTTAGCTAGAGCATTAAGACAAGAAAATTAGAGAAAGAGGATACAAACAGAAAGGAGAGAAGGTGGATTACTGCTATCTGCAGACAGCACAACCTTATACTTAATAGACCCTAACAATTCACCAGCAAACTATAAGCTCTGTCAACACTTTCAGCAGAGTAGCAAGATATAAAAATTGAAACACAAAAATAGTACCCTTTGTATATATCAATAGTAAACTCACTGGGAATAAAGTTAGGGAGAAATCCCATTCATAATAGCTTTTTTAAAAACAGTTGGGAATAGGCCTAATCATGAAAGTAAAAGACCTACAATGAAAATTTATGAAACTAAAGAAAGAAATTGAGAAAGACACTAGAAAATGGAACGACCTCCTGTTCTTTTGGGTAGGCAGAATATTATATACATATTACTCAAAGCAATGTACATATTCAAAGCAATTTCTGACAAAATGACAATGACATTCTTGAATAAGAATAAGAAAAGACAATCTTAAATCTCATATGGAAGCACAATACTCCTAATAACTAATGTAATTCTTAGCAGAAAGAATAATGCAGGGTATGTCACAGTATCCAATCTCAAACTGTATGACATAGTTATGGAACAGAAACAGCAGAGCACTGTCATGAAACCAGGTGTGTAGCCCATTAGTGGGCTAGAATAGATGATCTAGGAATAGAGCCTTAGAGTCACAGTCATATCATTTTGGAAAAGCTGTCTGAAATATAAACTGGAGGCCAAACAGCCTCCTTTACAAATGGTTCTGAGGAAATGATTAACATGTAAAAGGACACAACTAGATCTCTATTTCTCACCCTCCACAGAATCAATTCAAAATGATTCAAAGATATTAATGTGAGACAATAAACTTTACACTGTTCCAAGAAAATCTAAGAAAACACCTGAAGATACAGGAATAGGCAAGCAGTTTTGGAAAAGGACTCTAATACATCGGAAATAGTTCTAAAAATTGACAAATGAGAGATTACATGAAATTAAAACATCTTTGGCACTATAAAAGAAACATTAGAATAAAGCGTCAGTCTACTGAATGGGGGAAAAAATCTGCCTATTACTCATAAAACAAGTCATTGATTTCTAGGATATATATAAATATATATCTACAAAAATGGAACAGATAAAAACAAAGCACCTAAACCAGTTAATGGTCCAATGAACTGAACAGACTATTCTTAAATGAAGAAATACAAATGGGCAATAAATACTTGGAAAAGTGTTCCAAGTCATCAAGGAGACACAAGACTATTTTGAAATTCCATTTCAACCCAGTCAGATGGCCATGATCATGAAAACAAATGACATCAAATGCAGGAGAGGAGGGTGTGTGAGGAGAACCCTTATCATTGCTAGTGGGAACCTGTACAGCCACTATGGAAATAAGTATGGAGGCGCCTCAAAAAATTAAACATTGAATGACCATTTCAATCTCCTATGTGATTCTTACGTATATATTTGAAGGATGCCAAGTTAACATAGACAGAAATACCTTACCTACACATCCACATTTATTGCTGTACTATTTATAATTGCCTGAAATAGAACCAGCCTAGATGCTCATCAACAAGAAATGGATAAAGGAAGCATGATACATATTCACAGTAGAATTTTATGATCCTGTAAGTAAAAATAATATCACAACATTTGTTAGGAAAAGAGGTGCAACTGAAATCTTTGTTAAGTGAACTAAGTTGAACTCAAGCCTAATACCACACTTTCTCTCATGTGCAGGACTTGTATAAATTCGTATCTCATGACACCAATTTCCCTTCTGTACACTGAATGTGTGCTGCTCTCACTGGTTGATGGTAAAAGTTGACTTGGCCTATAGGCAGGCAGAATAATCCTGGGTGGGAAAGCAAATGGAGATACAGGGAGAAGGAAGGGAGGAGTCAGCAGACTCAAATCCAGTCACCCAAAGAACAAGGTATCAGAGAACAGGTAAGCCACAGGCTACGTGGCAATGCATAGATGAATAGAAATGAGTTAATCTAAGTATAAGAGCTAGTCAGTAGTTGGCCTGAGCTAATGGCTAAGCAGTTTTAATTAACATAAGCCTCTGTGTGTTTACTTGGGTCTGAGCGGCTGTAGACTGGGTGGGACACAGGAAAACTTCAGCTACAAATGGTGCCCACTGTGGAGCAAGTGTTTCCACCTAAAACCTGAGAAAGCTTTAAGAAAAAAAAAAAGATTCTAAAACAGAGCTAAACACAGCTTCTTAGTTGTGTCTCTCAGGCAAGCCGTGAGCTACATTATGGCGGTTTTGCAGCAGTGTGTGGGCTTGACCTGCAGCATGATGTATTCCCGTGGTACACAGAGGCCTCTCCAAGCCACACATTATGCTAAGTGGTGGATTTAGCCTTTGCTAGTACAGGCAAGAAGGGGGGGGCGGTTCTGGGCTACACGCTGCTCGATGGAAGCATAGACCCACTGCTTACCAGAGTTGGTGGTGAGCCTGGTTCCTAGAGCTGGCTGTAAACATAGTTCTGTCATGTTGGGAAGCTGAGGTGGGTGGAGCCAGCAGCCTCAGCTGCCATTTCATTCCTAGTCATACTGCAGTTTAAAGCAATAGATACACAATAAAACAGATTCAGATGAAATAGTTTACAATCTGTGTAAAAATGCATGTAGGCTTGGAAGAGAGAGAAAAAGGAATATATGCAGTTATATAAAGGAATAGATAGTTTTAAAATAGAAAATCTTTAAAGAGACAGTAAAGGAAGTAAGTATAAAAAATAAGCCATATAAAGATGGATATTGCATAGAGAGTCTGGATTATGTTGTCTTTGGAAAGAGACATTTGATTGTAAAAATTGCTGAGTTAAATCAATATGTATATATTAGAGGTATCTCAATTTCAAAATGTATGTCTAAGGATATGTTGCTTTGGGAAAGAGATTCTGCTTTTGTTTCCACAGAAGATAAAAACCTGTGGGCTGCTTCCAGGCTAATATGGTTTGACCAGTCAAGACCCCCTGAAAGGTCTCTGATGTCATCATGGTCCAGATGATCCAACATCCAGAACTGTCTCAAGGCAACTGGCTCAGACAAAGCAGTCTCACCGACTACTCCAGTCAGGACTTGACCATTATCTTGAATTTTCTCAGGATCCCATATGACTACCTATCAGTGCCCCCTATCAACAGGAAGTAGCCTAGAACACTATGCCCACATTCCCAAATAATGGATTATGGATGTTTGTCTTTGTTTAGGTTGTTGGTCACAAATTGTTATTGGTCATAGTCATTATCTTTCTAAAAGAAGAAAGGGGGATATGGTGTGGAAATATAGGATATAGATATGATAGGATAAAAGGGTGAATTGTTGAACCTACTTTTAAAGAGCAACTTGTTTAAAATGTTTTACATTGCTATGAATTTTAGTTTATTGATACAAATTTAAAGTTAATTTTGTTATACTGTATATATATTTCTACTTATATTTAAAGTATTTTGTTTGTGCAACTCATTTGAAACTGTAGTGTATAGTTGAGAAATACAAATTAATAATTAGTCATCCATGATAATCAAACTTATAGTCATGTTAGTTAAGTTTTCTAGATATATATAGATATATTTCAATTAGTTAGTTAATCTTCAAACACTTCAAAGACCCACAGAATATGGGATTTTAATGTTTAATGGCATTTTAAATGTTTTAAAAAACTTAGACTTTCCTGGACAATGAGACATGTCTGCTCCTGGCAGCACTGATTTACTTCAAAGAAAGATGGGCATCAAAGACACTCCATATGGAATTTATTTTTTTCTTGGCAAAAATAGCCATTTGGGCAGAAACTGTTCTTGCCTGGACTGCTTGACAAAATGTTGTATCGACTGAACATACAGGACCCATAGGCAGGTGATCACTGAATTTTGCAACGTGAGATGGTCCTTCAAGTTCCTGCTTCACAGAGGAAACTGCCAGACATTCTAGAGCACACAGAGAAAAGCGACTGAGAGACTCTAGACCTATAGGCTGAAGATGGATGCCCCAACATTGCAGAAGAACTTTGGGTGACTGTCCAGGCAGCTGTCTTTGACATTCTAGATTTTTGGAAGTTGCTTACAATGTACTTCCTGTTTACTTAGGTAATATTATATCCTTCTGAAGTCTTTGATATAGTTGAAGACTAGATAGTTATAATTATGGTTTTCCTTGGTTATGATAAGAGATAAGGTAGATATGAAACTTTAGACTCACAAATATAAGATAGATATTTTCTTTAAATTCACAAAATACAAATAGACTAGATAGTTTAACTGTAATTCTCTTTTAAATTTATTTATTTTTATTTCACATGCATTCATGTTTTGCCTGCATGTATGTGTGTGTGAAGGTGTCAGATCCCCTGGAACTGGAGTTACAGGCAGTTATGAGTTGCCATGTGGGTGCTGGGAATTGAACCTGGTTCCTCTGGAAGAGTAGCCAGCACTCTTAACCACTGAGCCATCTCTCCAGTCCATAACTGTAATTCTTGTTTGTTATATGTAATTTTACTATGTTAAAGTTAAAACCACCAGAGCCTGCAACTAGTTGACAGGAGTTAGCCATAGAGAGTATGAGGGAGCCAGACAGACAGACAGGAAGTAGTAGGGAGATTTGGAGTATTGGCAGTCTTTTGGGTTTGGAACAGCTGGAGAGATACTCTTGCTGGGTCACTAGCCAAAGAGGAAGGTCAGTCAGTTGGTTGCTTTTAGGCTTCTCTGAGCTAGCAGGTTTTCACCCCATCATCTGACTCCCAAGTCTTTATTGGTAAATAGAATGATAGAGACTTAGTTAAAACCTGTGGCAGAACCGATGTCAGAAGGACAGGAAGTCCCACCAAAGCCTGAGTAGAGGGGCACTGGCTGCAGAGCTGCAGACAGCAGCTAAAAATAGCCCTAGATTCAGGTGCAGCTGCCAAGCTGACAGACAGTAAAACAACAGGGGTTTCCTGGCTGTATCCTTAAAGATAACCTCTCCCCTGGCTTCCCATTCCCGGCTTCACTTCCCCCATCCTTTCCCCTTTCATTTCCTTGTGCCTCTGTACCCTTAGATAACGTTCCACCCCAGGTTGCATGATGTTTCTCTGCTTTCTCAGGTATTGATCCACTCACTGAGTTCACAACTAGTTGGGTCTCTGCAGAACCCTCCTGAGCCTTCCTCGGGAATATGGGAAGAAAATTAGGGGAACTCCTGCTTACATTTGTGCTCATAGGATAGCCTGGACCTCAGTCTCCATAGTGAAAATGCACTTCTACCCTGAACCTTGTCACTCAGAGCCTCCAGTTTTTTTTTTTGTTGTTGTTTGTTTGTTTGTTTGTTTGTTTTTAAGACGAAACCAAACAACCAACAAAAATAACCCAGGGAACTGGGGGGATGGGTTTGTCTCCAATGGAACTTTCTGACCATGAAGGCCTGACCCCACAGGACTGAAGGAGGTCATGAAAGACACACAGGTGGATTCTTGTGCTTATTTCTCTCATTCTTTTGTGCTTCAACTGTGTTATTAGTGTGTCAGGTCCAAAAGAAACTGGGGACAAATGGCTGACTGTGGTACCTATTAACACACCAAAGAACATGCTGGCCTCTAGGCTCTCTCAGCATTGCGAATACCTGTTATAGAGTCCATGACTCCTCTTAGCTCTTCTCACCCCAACCCCTTACCCTAAACTTCTCCAGCTCATGGCCTTCCCTTTCCCCAGCTTCTCATCCCTATAGGACCCTGCCGATTTGGACATGTGCCTTCTTTTTGTTGTCTTGATTCTCTCTCCCTTTTTTTGTCTCCCTTTTATTTATTATTATGTATACAGTGTTCTACCTGCATGTACCCCTGCGTGCCAGAAGAGGACACCAGATCTCATTACAGATGGTTGTGAGCCACCATGTGTTTGCTGGGAATTGAACTCAGGACTTCTGGAAGAACAGCCAGTGCTCTTAACCACTGAGCCATCTCTCCGGCCCCTGTCTTGGTTTTCTTCTCTCTTGGTTCTTGGACCTCTCTCATGGCGCTCCCCCCACCCCCACCCCCACCCCACCCCCCCGCCCCCAGTTCAGTATACTGGTCATGTTTAGTCTACTATTTTCTCTCCCTTCTCTGGACTCTTCCAGATACCTCTGGCTGTACATATATACAATAAAAAACTTTTCCTTGCCAGGTGGTAGAGGCGCATGCCTTTAATCCCAGCACTCAGGAGGCAGAGCCAGGCGGATCTCTGTGAGTTCAAGGCCAGCCTGGTCTACAGAGTGAGATACAGGAAACCCTGTCCAAAAAAAAAAAAAAAAAAAAAAAAAAAACTTTTCCTCAACCATACCTTGAAGATACCGTCTCCTTATTTTGTATACGTGAAGACCATCTTTCTTGACAGAGAATTTGCCTTGGTCTGGGCTTCAGAATAGGGAAGTAGTTATGCTAAATTCAGAGACGTGAAAGAGCCAAGCAGAGTCAGAACTCCCCCATGTCACTTCCAAGGAAGCAGCAAAAAGCCCAGCAAATTCTCAGGTTCCTCCTCTGGGGGAAGCAGTTGACCTCAGTACTTTCTTTTGAAACTTACTTACCTTGTCTTGAGCTTGCATCACCCTGGCTCTTCATCAGCTGGGATGATCTGGGGTTCTGTCCTCTTGTTTCCTATCACAACTGTTGCTTGGTCAGAATGGAAAAGAGTCCCAACTGTTTTAAGTCATCTCAGCCAAATCCTAGACATTAAGGAATAAATACCAGTTAGCCCTATTGGGTCCTGACCAATGTCAGGGTCGTGAGAAACACACACACACACACACACACACACACACACACACACACACACACACACACACATACACAACCACATGGTTACTATTTTAAGCCTTGAGTATTGAGAGGCTGGCTTATTACAAGCATAGATAGTTGGACATGGGAGTACTTTTACAAGTTCAACGAAAATACACAAGGATATACACACTAATAATCAAAACACTGACAGCAAAAAAAATGTACAAAAGGATGAAGTTCTTAATTCATTATTAAGCACAAAGAAAAGCCTAGTCAGGCCATGTTTTTCTTTCATGTTTGTGTTGCTGGGGATTGAACCTGGGCAAGCTGCTAACCAGCTGCCCTACAGCTATTATAAATACCAGACCCTGAGCCTAAGGACTTTTTAAATATGGAAATATTGGCAAATCTCTTTCCATCATTTCTCTTTCCAATCAGTCTGCCTCACTTAATTCACAATAGATAAATTTCAGAGCTTCAGAACTATTGCACAGCTCAGACTACAACTGCCTTAGTTTGTAATTCGGGAAATATCTCTATATTTGAACCTACTAGAGTTCTAATCATTCCATTCAATAGATCCTTGTACTGTGTATGGCATGCTATAGTTTTTCCTGGACTGAAAACTCTTTGTAGGCTGGAAAGTCTACACAACAGTCCTGATACATTGTTCCTTAGTCTACATTTATGGAGTAATATAATGAATGTATGGTTTTCAGTTTCCACCTAGTATGGTTGACCTGCTCAGAGTGTATTGGGGTAGGCTCTATTCTACACAAAATTCTACACATACATGTAGTGGTAGTGAATGATACTTTACATGCCCTTGTATGTTCTTCTTGGTCAGCTGCATGCCTCCTACCCTCACTTCCCTCTGTGTACTACTCTGCCTCTAGACCTTTTACACTTTATTTGATATACAAAATTCCGTTTTTATTTTCTTCTTTTTTTTGGTTTAGTGGTGATGGTGAAATTTTTTCTTTTTCTCTTTCATCTAGCCTTAAAATGTAATTAATTGGAAACCCTCCAAAATAAGTTAAATAAAGCAACAAAATTCTTTTAAAAATTTTTAAAACATCTCATTTTTGGATTAATATTTCAGAAATATAAAATCTAAATATAGTTGGACCCTTATTTTGAAGTAAGCTTTTCACTTATTCAACAAAGATCAACTATTTGCTTTTCTTGGGTCCAGACTTGGGAAATAGGTAGAGGAGTAAGTAATAAGAGATGCAGAAGATACCCTTGACCACAGAAGACTTTATTGAAATTCGTAAGCTGCATTCTTCCATTGCTTTGTCAGAAATTCTGAGCATCATAGGAGTGTGTGTGTGTGTGTGTGTGTGTGTGTGTGTGTGTGTGTGTGTGTGTGTGTGTGTACAATCTTCCTATTGTTTCAGTGGTCCTTAGGATGCCCAAATCTGATTAGAAGCCAGAAAGCAGTTTTCCCATGGCCTTGTGATTCTGTGGGCTAACAGAAATAGTCACAGAGGAATTTTGCATGGCAAAATTTAATAGAAGTATGGTGGCCCTTTAACCATGAATTCTTCTGTTCTGTATGGATACTCCAAAAAGAAGATTCTATGTTAAGTAGATGTGAGGAGATAGCCCAGGGAGCCAGAAGAAACTGGCAAGCTGCGAGAGAGTAATTCAGGACTGATCCTTGGGAGGAAGGAAGAGAAGCATGGAAAGCAGTAGGCTCGGGCTTGGAGAGCTCTCAAGAAGAAGATTAATATAATCGACCTGTTGTGGAAAGTTGTGCAACCATTTGTACAGGAGGGTGGCTTCACAGTTGCTGTCACTGGCTGAGACTGTGGGACCTGTGGCCTCTAGTGCAAAGTTGGAGGTACATTTAAAACAGATGAGCTGGGGCTTTGAATCAACAACTCTCATGTATTTCCATGGCTACCACATGTCTCTCTATTTCCAAGCACCCTAAGCAGCCCCTCTCCCCTCCTCCTCAACTCTATGGTAACGGATCGTAAATACAAGTTGCAAATGAATTTGTCTTCCACGTTTGCAGTTGTTCATAGGAATTTGATGCAAAGAATCAAAACCACAGACAGTATGTATAGAAGGAGGGTAAAGACACATTTGACTTTTCCACGGATATGAACTGTCTCTATTTCCTCACACTGGCTCTTCAGTGTGAAGCCGTCAGAAGCATGGCCCCTCATCTTCATGCATTCAGCAGCTGCCTTCACTGCTACATACTCAGGTGAGGAGACTTAAGCTCCAACCCAAAGTCGGCAATATCACTTTAGCCACTGATTTCACCATCTCTACCAAGCTTCTCTCCAAATTGCTACCAAAGTTCTGTACTCACTGGGTCAGGAGATGACTGAGAAGCCAAATCATCACTAATTCTTAAAAGAATGAAGAGCGGCACCACAAAGCACCCAATCTCACCAGACACGGTGACAGGAGCGCATTATCTAGGTCATCTCCTTTGGTTTCACCTCAGCCCCCTAAAGTCAGTCTAGATGGCTTCCTTTTCCACAGTTCAGGCCACAGGAAGAAGGACTTGTCTACAACTGAGACCAGGCATTGTGACTCTAAGATCATTGCTCCTTCTAATTTCTCCCATGATTACTGACCCAGATACAGGGAAATGTATATGATTTAAGAATATGTATTAAGGACTAGAAAGGTGGTTCAGAAGTTAAGAGCACTTGCTGCTATTTCAGGGGATCCCAGGTTCAGATCCCAGCACCCATACCAGCCTCCTGTAACTCCAGTGCTAAGGGGTCCAACACCCTCTTCTGGCTTCCATGGGTACTGCATGCACATGCTGCATATACATAAACTCAGGCACAGGCGTGAAACAAAAGGAGATGCATACTTAAAAAAGAATATTGCGGAGTTGGGCTTAAAGCCAGATTGTTTCCTATCAGAAATTATAAATATGAGAAGAAAGAAGCTAGCTTTTTTTCCCTCCTTTCAACCTAGTATATCTACATCTCAAGGGTAATATTCCCAGAGCAACTCAGAAGGGCCTCTAGTTCCCAGGAACTTATGGGGATCTGACTTCTCCACCTCCTCTCATTTTTGATGCTTTACTGAATCATAAAAGGAAAAGGAAATGGTGTTGCTCTCAAACATTTTCCTCCTTCACAGTCTGAGCTTTTGCTTTCACATGTAGCCTACACAGGGACCTATGTAAAGAGAATTCCAGGAGCCTCCAAATAAGATTAGCCCTCCGGCACCAGAACCTGTCTTTGCCTTAGTTGCCTCCTTGGCCTCCGGGTGGACAGCTCCAGTCAGCTCTGCCAGGCAAGATGACTGACTGTGAGTTCATGTTTATCCACTCTGGCTGAGGACTATCTTCAGTACGTCCTGCAGGTACCCGCTTTAGAATTGGCTCCAAGCAAAACATCCAGAGTGCTACAAAGAGTTGCTTTCTCAGTTCAAAAAAAAGTTGAAAAGAACCTGAAATTATCCTTGGATGATTTTGATGTGGGATCCATAGATTCCACCAGAACTATATTTAATCAAGTGATGGAAAAAGAATTTGAAGACGGCATCATTAACTGGGGAAGGACTGTGACTGTATTTGCCTTTGGGGATGTTCTCAAAAAAAAAAAAAAAAAAAAAAACCCAAGAGCAGATTGGCTTGGATGTGAATGCTTACAAGCAAGTTTCCAGTTTTGTGGCTGAATTCATAATGAGCAACACAGGAGAATGGATACGGCAGAATGGAGGCTGGGTATGTGTGATGACATTCCTTTTACATTTCTCTACTGCAAAGTTGGAATGGAGAGTTTCCTTACTAATTAAAACAAACAAGAAAATAACAACTAAAAGATTTCAGTCTGTTTCTAGATCTTATTTTAGATACTTTTAATTAAAAGTAAAGAAAGCAGAACTCTCCTGGGTCATTTCCAATGGACCCTACAACTCTACGGTCAGCAAACATTGGTCTGCCCAGCTTTTCTTCTCGCTTGGGAACTAGTCTTGAGGTCTGGGACTGGAAGCAGCAGCTTTTGACTGCATCTTCCGGATCAGCAGTGCAGACCCTCAAGTGTCGCCTTTTGCTAGGATTCTCATGACTATGGAGAATTGGGACAGAAAGAGCTGGGATTAGATCTTCTCATTTGTACTTTGCGGTGTTGTAACAGTAACCTGCCCAGTTTTGTGCATTCCTTACTTACACATTGACCTTTCCCATTTTCTAATATATAAATTGTGGGCTATTGAAGTTTCATGATACAAATAAATGATGTACTGCCTCACTGGAAGGAACCTTTTTAAAGGATATTCAAATATAAAAATTTGCTTTTTTTAAAAAAAAAAAAAAAAACAGTATCTCAAAAATCCAGGACTATGCCAAGAATTTTTGGAGCTCAGGTTATCCAGAAGCCTTGCCCAGCTAGATTTAGATGCTTCACTTTGTGTCTCAATATGCTTAACACAGAGCTGAAAAACATTTCTGTCCCCATGTAGTCTCTCTCCCATCCCCAGCCTTTATCTCCCTCAAGCAATGTCCACTGTTACTATTGTATATACAAAGCATGTTTATTGAACACACCCAAAGAAAATACTTGTAGCATCTCCCATTCTCATTTGGAGGAGAGATTTCACCATTTTGCCCAGGCTGGCCTCCAACTTCCAGAGTATAGTGATGCTACTACCCTCAGCCTTCCACAGATCTGGGGCTCTGGATGTACACTACCATGCTTGGCTAGAAAGACGCCCCTTCAGCCCTTTGTCACCAGGGATCAAACCTAGAGCCTAACACAATCTGAACCCATGTTCTATCACAGCACTGTACCCTCAGCCTCATGGTAGTCTTTCTGAAAAATGCTTTACAAATTAGTATCTGGGCTAGACATGGCAGTGCACATCTGTAATTCCTGAACTCAGAAACAAAAGATAAGAGGACCAAAAGTTCAGAGTCATCTTCAACTACACAGCAAGTCAGTAGAAGGCCAGATCTGGTCATATGAAGGTCTGTTTGATCTGTCCACCCTAAATAATACATAGACTTATCCTGTAACTGTTTTTTCAACCCAGTACTTAAAATAGTATTTTAAAGAATACCTTAGGGACTGGGGAGTAGATCAATTATGGAGCTCCTGCGTTGCATGAACAAGGCCCCTAATTCAATCACTAGCACCACAAATAAACAAAATTAAAAGAGTTCTTAATATGTTCTGCTGAATGCACATGCTGTCCAAGAGCTGTTTATTTGGGCTATTTCCAGAGTTTTCTGTCATAAGCAATGTTTCTTTGAATATACCAATATGAATCCTCTCCTGTGTATAGGTGTTTTCTAGAGTGGATATTTGGTCCTAGAGTTATTTGCTCGTGGTTTATATCCATTTTGAAATTACTAGATTTTTCTGCTCCATAGTGGTTCTCCCAAATTATAATCCTGTCAGCAGCGTGTTAGAGTAGCCATCATTTCCTTGGCACAAGGAGGTCCTAGTAATCTATTACAATTTCTCCACTTTGTTAATACATATACTTAGTATCTTATGTTAATTAATTTTGCCCTAGGTTACTAGTATAGTTAAAGTTCTCTTAATGCTGAGCTCAAGTTCATGTTCATTGACTAATTCTTACTGAAAGATTTGCCTGCTTGTTTCTTTTGCCTGGTTTCCAATTGTTTATTAACAAAGGAATTCCTTGAACAACCTGAATGCAAATTATTTTTATACGTGGCAGATTTCTTTTAGTTTGTTGATTATCTTCTAAAGCTGTAGATGTCTTCAGCAATTACAAGTGTTTGGAATTTGATGCAATTGACTTGATTGAACACAGACTTTGTTCCACTTCTGCTTTGGTGAGTCTGTTTGCTAGGTCACACTGTAAAGCAGTCCTCCTTTTTGATTGCTTTCAACTACCTGTAGCTCTTCCTTCTAACATGCCTGGATTTGGCTCTAGGTGAAACATGCCAGATGTTTGGTTATGTTTCTCCTGGTTGGCTGTAGGAAGGACTCAGAAAAATCTCTGCTGCACTGTGTGCAAATAAACAGCTCTTGGACAGCATGTGCATTCAGCAGAACATATTAAGAACTCTTTTAATTTTTGTTTATTTATGGGGCTATGGACTGATTTTTAAAGGCCTTGTTCATGCAACACAGGAGCTCCACAATTGATCTACTTCCCCAGTCCCTAAAGTGTTCTTTAAAATACTATTTTAAGTACCCTGGGTTGAAAAACATAGTTACAGATAAGTGAAGGCAGGTGTCTTCTAGCACAGAAGCCACAAATGAGCCTGTAGAGAATAGTCTTACAAGCTCTATAGGTTTACTCTATGTTGCCATCGTCTAGCACAATATGTGTAAGACACAGAATATGTGTTGCTTAAATACATGTTAATATAATATATTGTGTGGATTCGTAGAATTAAAAATGAATCAAGGGTATGGAATGGTCTCTTAGAATTTCTAGAAATGCATTCGCCTGGGAATCATAGAGATATTAGCATGTACACAGTAGGAAAAACTTATCCTAATGGAGATATAATAGGACATCTCATGCAATACACACACCTTCCCCCTCCCCCCACACCTTCACCCTTCATAAAGTTTCTATGTGGGTTCTCAGATCTCTTCTTTTACACCTGGGAGCTTATGCTGTAGATATATCAGAAGTGCTCCTTAAGATCATTGTAAAGCCATCTCAATACCATTTTCCAGCCAACAGAAATCACTTATTCTGCTGATGGCAAATAGTTCTATAGTGAGCCAATACACACAGGCATCGCAATCTCTTTTTTGTTTGCTTGTTTTTTTCCCCACAGTGCCATTGACAAATCTGCTTCAATGAATGAGTTTACTTTTGTAGAATGATTCATTTTATAGAAAATGCCCATGTGTTTGCTAGCAGTCAGGGGACCCAGTAGAAAGGGGAAATAGGAATTTTACAATTTTTTCCTTTTTACTTTTCTGAAAGAGAAAACTCTAAAATGATCATAAACATGCAAGCTATAGTCTTGTTACACTTGAAATATGCCTGAAACTTTATGGGAAGTTTTGGATCAAGATATGATAAAGAAGTACAGCACAGATATTAGGAACACCAGCTCCAATTCAAACAGGGCTGGCTTTATTTCAGGGCTCAGTGCTTATCATCTACGTGAATGGGACAACTTATATACCTTCTCTGTACTTCATTTCCTTGTCTGTAAAAATAGGCCATACTACAATCTATCTGCTGGGACTGGTATAAGGATCACATGAGTTACTCACATACAATGCTTCCAGAGCAATTCCTACAAATCTGCACTCAGTACAATTTCAAGACTATTGTTACTACTGATAAATACTCATGTTAATAACATTAATATCGCATAGCTTCTATTTAGCAAATCCAAGGATATCTAGACTCCAAAAGTTATATGGTCCACTTCAGTTAGATATTAGTCACCATAAACCTCAGGTACACTCAAGTAAAAACCATGAGACTGAGCATTAATAATGGGATGCATAATCTCATTCCTTCTTTTTTAAAAACCAGATTGAATCCTTCCCCATCCCTCTCCTCCTCATTCTTTCATCCTTCCCTCTCCTCCCTCTCATCCTTCCTCTGTTTTTTCCTTCTCCTTCATATCTCCTTTAGTTTCCAGCCTGTCATCTCTGCTCTTCTTCAACTTCTACATTTACTATTATTTTCTCCAGTTCCCTCTACCAGTCTGAAGTGCAAAGCTGGACTCATTCTTGCCTGGCAGAAGATTTAATGTGATTTTTTTCAGCTATCATGAGCATTTGGGAGGAAAAGATAGTTCCTAGAGCCACTAGAGCACATTTTAGTAGCTAGTGTCTGCAGTCTCAGCTACATAGAAGCAAAGGATAGAGGAACATTGCACATCTCTGTATCCTTCATGCTTAGCATAGGGCCTACTGCACACAAGGTACCTGACACACAGCTACAGATCTCAGGAACCGACACTGACATCTGAGGCCTGAACTCCAAATTTCCCTGCTTATTAGAGGCATGACTTAGGTTAAGTTACCTAGGAGGCACTCCAAGATTCATGTTTCCTATGTAATATGTATAACAACACAATATAGCATAATGTAATAATAATTATATTAAGTCATGTAATAATATAGCATAAACAATAAAAATGAAGACAACAATACCTATATGCAAAGAACCAGAAAGCTTTCTGATAAAAGTACTTTGTGAGTATGAAAATAGAATTATTCAAGTATGGGGATTACATGGGAAATTCCAAGAAATTTATAGTTTTAAAAACTACTCTAAGGCCCGGCGGTGGTGGCGCACGCCTTTAATCCCAGCACTCGGGAGGCAGAGGCAGGCGGATCTCTGTGAGTTCGAGGCCAGCCTGGGCTACCAAGTGAGTTCCAGGAAAGGCGCAAAGCTACACAGAGAAACCCTGTCTTGAAAAACCAAAAAAAAAAAAAACTACTCTAAATACAAAAAGAAACTCCTTTTAGAAGTGGGGATACACTGAATTGGTCCCTTCCAAGTAACTAGAATAGGAAGAGTTAAACTAAGAGGTCCTCTCCTCTTCTCCTCCCCTCCCTCCCCTCCCGACTTCTTTCCTCTAACTCTAATGGCGTGGGTTAATTTGGTTGACAAAGCAAATCAGCAGAGTGGATACACAGATATGTAAAGATGACTGATTAACCATTCATCTCAGTAAAGGCATTTCCAAAGGTATAAATAGCCAAGACCTGTAAATGCTAAGCACATGCTCCACCATCGAGCTTTAGCCCATCTACCAAAACTGCTCTCCAATGAATCTCTAGAGGAGTGACTGTGGTATCCACTTATATCTTTAAAAAAAATCAGAGCTTTTAATTCTCTTTGGGTTATTGGCACAGTATGTGTCAGCCTGCTTTGTAATGCCATAATGGAATATTGCACAGAAAATGATAATAGAAACGAAGTTGCTAAGGGACTCTGAGAGGGCCAGCATCTAAGGGCACCAGCACTGAAGGGTACCAGTATTGAAGGACTGCATCTGGTGAGAGCCTTTTTGCTGCAGGAAGTGAGATAAGAAGGCAGGGACGGAGGGAGGGAAGGGAGGAGGGAGGGAAGATGACTAGAGGACTGAGCACATCTTTTGATAACAAATCCACCCCTTATGTAAGAGTCTCGATCTAGTAGTCATGGAGGGGATGCTCCCATGTGGAATCATTAGCAAACCAGGCAGCCACCAGTCAGGGGAAAGTGTCTGCATGTGGTGTGCAGAGTCAGCTGTGAGGCACGTGAGGTCATGTCCCAATAGAAAAAAAGACATTGCTCATTTCCCTTTATCCTCTTCTTAAAGATTCCAACTCTTTTTTTTTAAAGATTTATTTATTTATTATATATACAGTGTTCTATTTGCATGTATCCCTGCAGGCCAGAAGAGGGAGCCAGATCTCATTACAGATGGTTGTGAGCCACCATATGGGTGCTGGGAATTGAACTCAGGACCTATGGAAGAACAACCAGTGTTCTTAACCTCTGAGCCATCTCTCCAGCCCCAAGATTCCAACTCTTAATAATATCAAAATACAATTAAGACTCAACATGAGTTTTAGAAAATATAAACACAACATGCAAGCTTGGCATATTACTTATGCTTTAGCCGTTCTCAAAACCAGAGTAGCCCAATTTAGCAAATTTTCACTGCTCCCAGAAGTAATCAGATGTTGGCATTTCTTGTTTATTACCACATTACTGATGTGATAATGAATCCTTATTTGTATATTTATTTTATATTATTTTATATATATTAGCCTTAAGATTCAAATGGCACTATTTCCACTAAAGGAAATAGTTTTGAAAGAATCTGCTTGAAAAAGTATTTTTATAGGTATAAAAAAATTGATTGTATTATAATGTAAAGCTCTTTAATTGATGGTAAAGTGTTTTCCTATATATTATTAGCGATTTATGTCTCAGCGAACTTCTCTTTTTAGCTATTAAGGCCTGATTATTTTTTCTTACATTGGAATGAACTCTTTCCTGATAAATATATTTTCCTGGTTTGTGGTTCTTTAAATTTTAGTTTTTTATAGATTTATGACTGTTTCATACCTTCATTTAACTTTTTCTTTTACTGTCTTTGCCTTAGAAGTTGAAAATATTAGAAGTTAGCATGCTGCCCAGAAATGACTAGTTGTTCTATTAATAAAGGATCATTTTAGAGGCTATCACTGTACCTATCTGCCTCACAGCTGACTCTGCACACCACATGCAGACATTTTCCCCTGACTGATGGCTGCCTGGTTTGCTGATGATTCCACAACTACTAATTTCAAGATCTGCAGAAATTTCCAAAGTCTTCTGACTCTCGAGAAGCTAAACCTGATTCCCATTTTCTGGATTATTCCTATTATGGGATACCCATTTGGAGACATTGAAATGCTGGAACCTACAAGATGTTGAGCAAATGTTTACTACATGGATATAAAAAATATCAGGGGTGGTGGTACAGAGAGTGTGGTGGTATTCTAATTGTACTGAAATGTGATTTTGATTGTATGTTAATAAATAAAGTTGCCCCGGGGTCAGAGCTATTAGAGCCATAGACAGAGTGTGGCGGTGGTGGCACATGCCTTTAATCCCATAGATCTCTGTGTGTTCAGGGATACAGCCAACATTGGAGACATATGCCTTTAAGACCTAGGGGGCTGTACACTCAGACAGTGACGAGGCAGTCACGTGTTTCGGTTTACAACCAATGAGAAGGCAGGACAATAATACTATAAAAAAGATGTACAGACAGGATATAGCTCTCTTTCAGGAAGCTGGGACAGCAGAAGGAAGGGTGAGATTTTAGCTCTGAGCTCTGACCTCTCAGCTTTCTCTTTTACATTGTTTCTGTGTTTCTTATTTAATAAGACGGTTGGTTACATCTACATCTGGCGCCCAACGTGACAAGAATCCATTAAAAATCGCTTGGCTTGGCGGCAGGTCCGCTTTCCCGCAAGGGCGGCAGGCAGCGGCAGGCGGCGGCCGGCTTAATAGTCGGAGCAGCGGCCCCCTAGTCCTTGGCCTCAGGCCGGACTAACTGAGCTGCTTGCTTAAAGCCTGCTAGCTTAAAGCCGGTGCTACAAACAACTCAGACCTGCCCTGCCGAACAGGGCCCTGCCTGTAAAGCCAACGCACGTGGTCGGAGCTTAAGGAAGCCAGACCCAAGCCTTGACTCGGCACAAGAGGGAACACGTGGCTTTAGCCGGCTACGCTTTCTTGTGCGTTCTCTCTCTCTCTCTCTCTCTCTCTCTCTCTCTCTCTCTCTCTCTCTGTCTCTCTCTCTGGATTTACACCTGGGACACTAGGTGGCTGTTTTGAAAATCCCCTCGGATTTCTACTGTTCTACACAGATTTGGTAAGTCATAACATATCAGATATTTTAAAGGAAACTATCTAAAAGAGATTTTTTTCTACATTAAAAAATGGGTTTTATGTGTACATTGGAAGAAAATTGGTTTTTGTTCGAAATTTTAGGCAGTCTGACAATGGAACAACTATATAATATTAGTATTGGTGAAATTATGAAGCTTATCACTATGGTAATCCTCATTTCAATATTTAAAAAGATAGTCAATTTAAGTGCCAGGATAACAGCTTTAGAAGAACTTGTTAAACCTGTAAAAATTCAGACAGAAGAAATTAACAGTGAAGTTGTTTCAAGTCTGGATCATAAGGTTACAGAAAGAAAGCCTGTTTTCACACATTCACTCTTAATTTATCCTGTAACCATACAGCAGATGCCTGATCAAATGGCTACACAAAATATTTGGGCTCCAATTGAAATGTTGGATTTAAAAAGGTTTAAGGAGGCAATAGTATCTTATGGCATGCATTCCCCATATGTAAAGCAAATGTTAAACTCTTGAGCAACATATAATAGGATAGTACCACAGGACTGGCGGGACCTTGCACAAGGTGTTCTGGAACCCAGCCAGAGACTTCAATTTCTGACCTGGTTTAAGGAGGAGGCTAAAAACATAGAAAAACAATGGAGGGATAAAGGAATACAAGTTTGCCAGGATCAGCTTATTGGAGAAGGCCAATATGCTTCAGTACAAACACAATGTTTATATGATGTCCAAACCCTAATTTTATGTCGAACGGCAGCCTTGAATGCATGGGACAGAGTTGAGGAACCAGGAAAAAAATCTGAGTCATTTACAAAGGTGATGCAAGGCCCAAAAGAGTCTTTTACAGATTTTTTACAAAGACTGGCTTCAGCAGTAAAGAGAATGGTCACGGATTCAGAAGCTGGTAAGGCAATAATTGAATCTTTGGCCTTTGAGAATGCGAATGCAGCATGCAAAAGAATAATCAAGCCATTAAGGGCAAGATCTGAACCTATGGAAGATTGGATTAGAGAAACAATTAATGTTGAGGCTGATGAGCATGATGATACGTGGGTAGGAGAAGTAATTTCAAAAGGTTTGAGGAGTGTTAGATGTTTTGGATGTGGAAAGCAAGGACATTTGAAAAGGGACTGTAGACAGGTCATTCCCAGAAAAATGTTTCTTCAAGGAACAATGGCAACAGAATGCCCCCTTCCTTCTGGAGTATGCAGAAGGTGTGGTAAGGGAAAACACTGGACCAACGAATGTAGATCAACAAAGGACAGACAGGGTAATCCTTTGCCTCAGTCTTCGGGAAACTCCCAGAGGGGCCTCAGGCAGGCCCCCATTGCAAATCCAGTTCAAACCTTTCCTGAAGCCATAGAGGAAATCCCTGCTCTGAGCGATTAAATAACCAAATGCCTATTGGAATAAATCATGCTGGTCAGGATGATGAAACAGAGAGAATAGAAAATTCAGGAGAAAACATAAAGAAAATTTTTTGGCAAGCTTTTATTAATGAACAAAGACCAAAATTAACGATAAAAATAAATGGTGTTTTGTTGTCTGGTCTGGTAGACACAGGTGCGGACGTTACCATAATTGCACCAGAATTTTGGCATCCAACTTGGCCTCTTCAGGAGGTAAACGTTCAACTGTTAGGAATTGGGACATTATCTCAGGTGACACAGAGTGCAAGACGGCTCGAATGTATAGGTCCAGAAGGACAGAGAGGAAAATTAAAACCATATGTGGCTAACATAACTATGAACCTGTGGGGTCGAGACTTGTTGCAACAATGGAATACTCAGATTAACATCCCTCCAATCTCAGAAACAAATCATAAACTAGCACATGTTACTGAGAGAAATATTAGAAGATATTGTTCTAATGAGTGGTCACCAGCCATCCATATTATACAAGAACAGGGCACAATAACTGATGATCTTCCAAAGACACCAACAGTTTTACCTTTAAAATGGTTAACAGACAAGCCTGTATGGGTCCAACAATGGCCTTTAACAACAGAGAAACTCCAGGCTTTAGAAGAGCTGGTAGAAGAACAGTTAAATGCTCAGCATATTGAAAAATCAACCAGCCCTTGGAATTCTCCTGTATTTGTTATTAAAAAGAAATCTGGTAAATGGAGAATGGTAACAGACCTTAGAGCAATTAACAAAGTAATTCAGTCAATGGGCTCTCTACAATCTGGGATGCCTTTGCCTACTCTGTTACCAAAAGGATGGCCTCTCATAGTTATTGATTTAAAAGACTGTTTTTATTCAATACCCTTACAAGAAAAAGACAGAGAAAGATTTGCTTTTACAGTGCCTACTTATAATAATTCTCAACCGGTTAAAAGATTTCAATGGAGGGTCCTCCCACAGGGAATGTTGAATAGCCCAACTCTGTGCCAATACTTTGTACAACAGCCATTGGAAGTGATACGTAAAAAATTTCCTAAAACTATAATTTATCATTATATGGACGATATTTTACTAGCTGACTCAAATGCAGATACTTTAGAAATAATGTTTGAAGAAGTAAAGAAAATTTTGCCTTGCTGGGGATTACAAATTGCTCCTGAAAAGATACAAAGAGGAGATTCTATTAATTATTTAGGATATAAAATAGAGCTACAAAAAATTAGACCCCAAAAGGTGCAAATTCGGAGAGATAGGCTACAGACTCTTAATGACTTTCAAAGATTATTTGGAGATATTTCTCATCTACGAACTATTGTTGGGGTAAAAAATGATGAACTGACTAATTTGTTCAAAACCTTAGAAGGTGACAAGGACTTAAATAGTCCAAGAGAATTATCACCTGAAGCTGAGAAAGAATTAGCCTTGGTAGAAAAGAAAGTGCATGAAGGACACGTGGATCATATTGATCCAAAGCTGGATTGCATTTTGGTTATTTTACCTTCTAGGCGTTCTCCTACTGGAATATTAATGCAGAGGGAAGATATTATATTGGAATGGATATTTTTACCAAATAAACCAAATAAAAAATTAAAAACTTATGTGGAAAAAATCTCTGACTTGATTTACAAAGGAAAATTGAGACTTTGTCAATTAGCAGGCATAGACCCAGCAGAAATTGTCGTACCTTTAACTAAGGAGGACATTGAAAAATTATGGACAGAAAGTGAACCTTGGCAAAGAGCTTGCAGTAATTTTTTGGGAGAAATTAACAGCAAATATCCCAAAAGCAGTAGAATTGATCTTATAAAGAGAGCTGACTGGATCTTGCCTCAAATTGTACGGCAAAAACCCATATCTGGAGTTCGTACATTTTATACAGATGCCAATAAAGAAGAAAGGCAGGTTACAAATCAGAAAATTTAAGTAAAGTGGTTCAAAGTCCATATAATTCAGTTCAAAAATCAGAATTGTATGTTATTCTTGGTATTAATGGATTTTTCAGAACCTCTCAACATAGTAACTGACTCTCAGTATGCTGAAAGAGTGGTGTTACATATTGAGACTGCAGAATTTATCCCTGATGCTTCAGAATGAACTTCACTATTTATTCAATTACAAGATACAATCAGGAAAAGGAAACATCCTTTATATATAACTCACATTCGATCCCATACTGGTCTGCCAGGCCCTCTAGCACAAGGCAATGATGAGATTGATAAATTATTGATAGGAAATGTGCTGGAGGCCTCAGAATTTCATAAAAAACATCACGTCAATAGTAAAGGTTTAAAAAAGGATTTTTCCATAACCTGGCAACAAGCCAAAGAAATAGTAAAGAAATGTCCTACTTGTTCCTTCTACAATCAAACGCCATTACCAGCAGGATGTAACCCAAAGGGTACTCAGAGAAATGAAATCTGGCAGATGGACGTGTTTCACTTTGCAGAATTTGGAAAACTGAAATATGTACACCACACCATCGATACTTATTTAGGATTTCAATGGGCAACTGCTTTGAGTTCTGAAAAAGCTGATTCTGTAATCACTCATTTGCTAAAAGTCATGGCCATTATGGGTATACCTGCACAAATCAAAACTGACAATGCTCCATCATATGTCTCTGTTAAAATGAAACAGTTTTTTGCTTATTACAATATAAAGCATATTACAGGAATACCAAGGTCAAGCAGTTATAGAAAGATCAAACAGAACTCTAAAGGATATGCTAAATAAACAGAAATGGGTAACAAAAACTCCCAGAAAGAGACTGCATAATGCTCTTCTAACTTTGAATTTCTGAATGCCAATGAGAAAGGAACAACAGCTGCAGAGAGACATTGGATAATAGAAAAAACTACAGAATTAAATCAGCCTATATACTTTAAGGGTGTGCTGACCTCAGAATGGAAACCAGGGTATGTATTACGTTGGGGACGAGGTTTTGCTTTTGTTTCTACAGGAGAAGATAAGCTGTGGGTACCATCAAAATTGATAAAGGTTCGATTTGAACAATAGAGACCTCTTAATTAGAGGAGGTGATAGTTCATCAACCAGCATGAACATCCAATTTAAACTAACTTGTACCAGTAACACATGCCTTTTCATTTAATCAGATAATAATTTGCCAAGAAGGAACATCCCCAAAATTAGTCTTGGGGAAAGGTTTTTGTTTTTGTCTTTTAGGAGAATGAAGGGTAAGGAATCTGAAGAACACTGGACAAATGAGACAACTGAGGAAAAGGGACAAATCATCTATCCCAAGAAACAGAGTGAAACGGTGTATGGGTATATATTATCTAAAAAATTTTATGTCTTCCTAAATGTTTCTGCTTTTCTCTAAAGATTTAACACTATTGGTCTTCTAATAGTCCCAGTTCAATTAAAATTTAAAGCTGACTTTGGAGTTGGAGAATGGCTCTCTCCTTCTTTAAACTCAAACATGTTGTTAAAATGAAAATACAAACTCCCTGTATCATGCCAGAATAAAAGAGCCATCTTCTGCTATGGTACAGGACAAAAGCAAAATTAATTAAGGGACTATTCTATTACTAATCTCAACTCTTTGATTCTATTCTGATTCTTTAAACTTTTCTTAAAGTATGAATTTTATATCAAAATTTACAAGATTAATATATATATATAGATATTTATACATTTTAAACTTTGTTAAGATATAAATGGCATCTAGATTACTAACTAATTCTAAAAAAAAAAAAAAGGCTTCAATTACCTGCATATACATGTCTTTGTGTTCGAGTCTCTTATCAGTTTTCTGCAGGAAATCAGGGCCAGGCCTAACATCAACTGAAGTCTCCAGAAAGAAGATGGGGCCCCACAACAACAACAATTCCACGTGGACAATAATAATATCATTAAGCTGACAAACATCATCCACAGATCAGCTTTGAACTACAAGGTGCTCAGAGCAATTTTGAGATGACTAGCTGAGATGATCCAGTCTCAAAGACTACTTGAATAAGGACTTGAGATAAACCCTGAACTTTGGCATTATACACAGACTGGATAATGAAGGATATAGTTACCTCTCCTAGAATTTGACAATTAACCTAAAATTTTTCTTTCAGGATAAAGAAAACTTCGCCCATACCCAGCAGGAAGCAATTTTAAGAATACGACGCCCACATTCCCAAAGAGGTGGTGTCGGGTGGGTGGTTTTTTGGTCTTTTTAATGGGTTTTGGGTCTGGGATAATTTTCAGTATTTAGGGGGGTTGGTTACAAGTTATTGTCAAGGGTTAGGAAAAAGCACTACTGACGGGAGAGACAAGGGCTCCTGTGACAATGGTGACCAGCACTTAGTACGTCCATTTGCAAACAACTCAGATGGCAGGACTTGACTTCCCGGAGTTGCAGATGTTTTGTTCCCTCTTGAAGGAATAAATGACTGATATCTGTTCCTGGATGTGTTTCATGTTTTAAGTTTTCGAGTCCGCCTGGAACTCCAACAATACTCCACACAGGGACAGGTACTGAAGTAAAGGCTGATGATGACCTGGAGGTAGAGACTCTTCCATAAGGGTGTGCCTATTATACAACGGCATTCTGTGTCACTAGGCTAAACCATATGGGGCTAAAATCTGCCCCCTGAGTCTTTTCTGAGTCCACACTTTATACATCTCGGAGTCCCCGGCTGCTCACAGTTTCTCACCGATGCACTCCCCTCAACCTGTACTCTCTGGCCTTTCATTTGGGCTTCATGGGTAGGACAGTCAGATGTGCAGTGCTGGGGTCAGAAATGATACCCTAAAAGGAAGGACTCAAACCACTTTTCTCCCCAACCTTCTCTTGCCTTCTTCCCCCACCACTGCCCCCCCCCGCCCCCACTTTCTCCCTAGGCAAGATACAAAAGGTAGAATTCACTTCCCCCAGGTCAAGTCATAATCAATAGTCAGACTATATGTGATCAGTCTGCCTTTCTAGCAGTCAGGAAGGGATCACTTCTCTTTGTGCTCCTACAGCAGGAAACTGGAGTGGTTTGAAGAAAAACAGTTAAGTGAATGAATATCAAGTCATTTTTAAACTTGATTTTTGGGTGTGTGACAAAACTGTCTGTCTTTTGTTAGACCATCTTCCAATGTTTAGGTCAAGTGTGATGGCCATATAGAAATCCTCTATTTTGATCTAGATCACTTGCATTACATTTCCATTCAGACTATTAATAGAGTCAATAAAGACAGAGCCCCTTTTTCCAAGGGCAGGCACATCTTTACAAGGGATCTCTGTAGACGAAATTCTAAACAGTCTTAGTAAATAAGAAACACAGAACCAAATACACAGGTAAATAGCTAAAGAGATCAGAGAGTCGTGACGACCTTATCTTACCTCTCACCTCGTTGCTTCCCAGAGGAGAGAGTTTCTTCCGATATGACTTGTCTTTTTATTACCTTTCTGTTCTGCCTTCTCATTGGCTCTAAACCCAACCACATGACTTCCTTGTCACTGCCTGTCTACACAGACCTCTAGGTTTCTATGGTTGGTACTGGGATTAAAGGCTCGTGTCACCACGATTAGCAGTGTCCTTGACCACACAGAGACTCTGCCTGCCATGTGATCAGATTAAGGACATGTGCTACCACCACTGGACTTATGTTTAATGGCTTGCTTTTACCTCTGATCTCCAGGCAACTTTATTTATTAACATACAAATAAAATCACATTTCAGCACAAATAAAATATCACCACAGATCTCAGTTATCAACACTATCTCTGCGGTGTGATTCCTAACTGAGGGAATGGAGATATTGGGCCAAGTCAGTACGGACCTTAACACCTGATCCTTCTGTTCCCACAGCTGAGGGTTAGGATTACAGCTCCATTATCACCACCAGGCTCTGTGCATACAAGGCAAGCACTCTAACAATGGTGCTTCCTAAACAGCATGGACTTTCTTTTTTTTTTTACCACCTTTAAACTGGAGAAGGGAAAAGGAATAAGCAAGAAGACCAGGTGGGAAGTTACTTAAAATCCTATTGAGGCGAATCAGAACAAGATATCACCTGTGACCTTTGCTGCCCACAGTGATCCACTTATTAGAAATGTTCCAAAGCACCCCAAAATAGTGCCACCAGATAGGGACTAAGTGTTCAGACACATGAGGCTGTGGGTGGGGGAATTTCACATTCAAACCATGAAACTGTTTGTTTTAAGACACAGTCTCTGTTGTGTAGCTTAGGATGATCCTCCTGCCTCAGTCTTCTGAATGCTGAGATTAGAGGTGTGTGCCACCAATTCAAGATATCCTGTGTGAGATTTCTTTGGTTTGGTTTGGTTTTGTGTCAGGGTCTTCCTATAGACCTATGTGGCTCAGAATGGCCTAGAACCTTCAAGGTTCAGACATTAGCCTGTAAGATCTTTAACAACCTGTTTTCTATATGAACACTTGATCTCTTCTTTTGTTTCAGCTACTCTACAGTGTCAACTACAACATCTTTCCTTAGTGTCTGACACCAGTTTGTTATTGAGTCTTCCTATGATTTTGATTTCTGCTGAAAATAATAGCTCCAGATGGTTGAAAACATTGGGGAAATGGAGATATCAGTGATACTGTCATGAAGCCTTACCTGTGAGAGGACATACAGAACCCTCTGAAGACTCATAACCCCAAAGAGCTTTACACCTAAGGTTGCATGTATTTACTGGTGCAACGATATCCTTGATGAAAATGTACATGTGGAACTAAAGTATTTTTGTCAAAGATTGGGATTAAGTTTAAAAAAATGTTTTCTCCCATGCCATACTGGACAAAATTATCACTATTTTTGCTGAACTGGTAATCAAACCAAGAGCCTTGTGTATGCTAGGCTTACCCCTAGGTTATATTGACAGACTACGTGTTTATTGCTGAAGGGATGTGCCCATGATATGAAGCCACATAAAATAGCAATGGATATCTAGAAAAAGCCTGCCTCCAAAATTCAACAGCAGCAATTCGCATACAACTTGTGTGTGTGTGTGTGTGTGTGTGTGTGTGTGTGTGTGTGTGTGTGGTGCTGGTGATAAAACCTAGGACCACATGCACGATAAGTTTTAAATTTCTTCTGCAGATTAATCCTTGCTGCATACATTGATTTATGGTAGTGATTCTCAAACATTAATACGGATAGAGATCACCTGAGGACCATTTGAACTGCCTAGGCGTGGGAATGGCACAGGATTCTCCATACTTGGCATGCTTTTGGGGACGCTGATCCATAGACCACACTCATGTTCAAGTATTGGTAAATGGATATTACGTGGCCACACTGACCTGAATTGTTAGGTCTCTAAGCGTAAAGATGAGACCACAGATGTAAGTGAATTCACTGCTTGTTTTACGGTCCATGGTAAGAATTCTCTTCTTCTCTGTTCTCCCTCTTCCGCCTTGCTTTGTCTTCAGGCACTTAGATCTGACAGAAATGAACTATATACCTTTTTACATGGGTGCTGGAGATCTGAACTCGGCTCCTCATGCCTGTGTGGCAAGCATTTTACCAACTAAACCATCTTCCCAGCTCTGAAAAATTAACTCTTTAAAAGCCAGTCCTCAGCTATTGAATGGTAACATGGGGGTGATGGTGGTATAAATCCGAGTCAGCCCTCCTCCTCACATCCACTTACTATAATCTCCTCTCTCCACTCAAACATCTGCTAGAGAAAGGCATTATCTGTCTCTGAACAGCAGGCTCCGACAGCAGCAAAACTCTTCGATAAAGTGAACAGCGTGTCTGAGTCCTGAGTTTCCCAGAGACGGGACATCCATCTCCAGAAAGGGCCTGCCATTTGCTGTAACAGCGGCCCCCAAGTCCATCAGTAACGAGCCAACTGGCTGAAACAGGCACTTGGTGGTAAAGCAGAACGTTCTGTCCTTTGGCCAGGAGGAGCCAAGTGTCCACCGGCGATGATGTACGCGCATCTGGCTCGCTCTGCCCTTCTTCTGATGCCTCTTCAGCCGGGCACTGCACACCGTTAAGGTAATTAGACGAGTACCGAGTCCGCAAGTATAGTCCTTTGCTGGACCTTCTGCAGAAGCACGGCTACCTCCGCAGGCTGTGAGGGAGGGTAAATGTCCTGGGCTTGGTGCACAGCCCCCCCCCCTCCCCCAGCTACCGTGCAGGAAAGGCCAAGGACGCCCCAGCACGCTGCCCTTCGCTGCCACCAGACACGGGGCCCGGCTCCGACGCCTAAGAGGCAGGTATACCTCGGCCAGTCTACAGAGGCCACGCCTCCTTCCCCTTCCCCCTCCGCAGAAGGTGATGGGCGTGGCCTGGGCGGTGATTGCCACGTGACGGCGGCAGTCGCAGTAAGCAGTGCCCAGAGCCCGGAGCCTGCGGGCGGAGCTGAAGCAGCGTTTGCAGGCGGAAGTGCGGAGGAGCGGCTGCGCCAGTCCCACTCCTCACTCCGAAGGTGCAAGAACGGACTTAAACGCCTGGAAGCTTGGACTCGGCTCGCGCGTCTGCGCAGGCGCACTTATGCTCCTGGCGCCTGTCTGGCTTCCCAGGGCAGGGGGCGGAGCCTGTGGATAGCCCCGGAGCTTCTATGGGAGGTTGGACCCGGCACGTTTGGAGTTATTTTGTTATTGGGAGAAAAGGCCTTGCTGCGAGCTTAAGAAGATGCCGAGAGTGTCGATCCACGCCCTCACCTCCCGGTTTAAATTTAATTCATTCCCATATGTTTATCACCTAGTAGCAAACCGTTTTGCTGTGTATTGGGTTAGAGATGAAAAAGATGATCGTTGCCCCCAAAGGATCAGAAGATCTAGCAGAGGAAGCAGGTGAATGAAAAATTGAGGGCTGCAGATAAGGCTCAGTGGTACAGCTGTTCAAAAATGTGCTACATTTTATTTCTCCATACTTAGAACACTGAATTTGGGTCTGTTTTTCTAGTTTTAAATTGTGTCGTTGTAATAATTTGTGTTCATCTAGGGGTAGATTAATTTTCATGTTGTGAGGCAACTGCATCCGCACAGTCCGGTTTCTGCTTCTGAGTTAGGGTTGTATCTGGTACTCGTTGCCTTCTTTCTTATGTACTTTTTCTTCTCAACTTTTTTAGATTACATCCTTAAATTATTTTTAAAGAAAATACCAATGTGATTGGCAACCTTTATTTATTTTTAGTTCATATGTATGAATGTTTTGCCTGCATGTGTGTAAGTGCATTGTGTGTGTGTGCGCGCGCGCGTGCAAGTGCACCTGATGCCTTTGGAGGTCAGAAGTGGGTGCCAGATCCCCTGGAAATATAGTTAAGGGTGGTTGTAAGCCCCCGTGTAGGTGCTGTAATCTGTTTTTGGTTTGTTTTGGGCTTTTTGGTGCTTTTTGTTTTGTTGTTTGGTTTGGGTTTGGGTTTTTCAAGACAGGGTTTCTCTGTGTAGTCCTGGCTGTCCTGAACTCCCTTTGTAGAGCAGGCTGGCCTCGAACTCACAGAGATCAGCCAGCCTCTGCCTCCAGAGTACTATGATTAAAGGCATGTGCCGCCACCACCCAGTGTAGCTGCTATAATTTGAATCCAGGTTGTCTGTGAGAGCATTAAGTGCTCTTAAACTGCTGAACCATCTCTCTAGACCCAACAACTCCCATTTGACTGCTCAATTGATTTCAAGTTTTTGATTATTTTTTTCCTCATTCTGTTCGAGATCTATGACTTCCAATCTAGAGACTGATGTTTTTGATTTATGTATTATATCTTGTGGCTTAGTTACTGTTCTGTTGCTGTGAAGAGACACCATAACCAAGGTGACTTATAAAAAGAAGCATTTAATTTGGGGCTTGCTTATAGTTTCAGAGGACTAGCCTGTAATCATGGTGGGAAGCATGGAGTCAGGCAGGCAGGCATGGTGCTGGAGAAGTAACTGAGAGCTTACATCTTAACCACAAAATGAAGTAGGGGAAGGAGGGAGGAAGGAAGGGCGAGAGGGAGGGAGGGAGAGGGAGAGGGGGAGGGAGGGAGGGAGGGAGGGAGGGAGGGAGGGAGGGAGAGAGAGAGAGAGAGAGAGAGAGAGAGAGAGAGAGAGAGAGACTGAGACTGACTGGATGTCATGGGCTGTGGGATTTTGAAACCTCAAAACCCACTCCAGTGATCTCTGTGATCCCAGAGGCCAGAAGGGTATCATCAGTGTGAAGCAAGAAGTCAGCCTTCCTCAACACAACTCAGTGGCTGTTGTTGGTTCAAACTTCTAGAGGCTAACAAAGGACAGTTTATGTTAGGCATATTTAAGCACAGCACATTTTGAGAAAAAGTTTTCTGGTGATAATTAATTCAATCCTGTGTGTACAACAAAGCTTAAGACATGGTTACATTGAAACTCTTTCCAAGGTACATGGAAAGAGTTTCAATTAAGATGGATTGTATAGATTGACTACATGCGGCATGTTAAAGGTCTGGGGGAAGAGCTGGTGTGGTGTTGGTCATACAGATAGTGCAAAGGTTATTAACTACCTCTGCTCTCATTTGTAAAGTACGTGTGACATCTCCGATAAAGATGGGCTCTACTGGCTGAGAAACAACGCTCAAGATAAGGGTCTGGGGAGGATGACTGAGACAAACACCATGTGTGGTCTGGCCATAGAAATAGTTCAGAGGTCACCAGGCTATTAACCAAATCATTCCCAGCGTTATGGGCAGAGAAGAGATGATACATCTCTTCCTTTGAAGAGACAAGCCTTAGTTTAACGTTCCTGGTTTCCCTAGTGCTTATCTGTGAGCACAAGGATTTCGTGCCCTCTACAGCCCACCCTGAGTGACACACCTTCCACAAGAGGTACTAATCCTTCTAAATAGTTCATCAACTGAGAACACATTCAAATGGATGAGCTTATGGTGTCCATTCTCATTCAAACCACCACATCTTGATAACTAGTTTTCCTCTGGATCTTCTAGGAATTCTTGTTAATTAGATAGTAAAAAGTTTCGATTGATCTTCTGTGTCTCTTAACATTTTTTTTATTTTTTTCCTAATTTGTCTCCCCATGCAGGATTTCTTCCTAGATTGTTTTCATTTTGTTAATCGTGGTTTTAATTTCCAATAATTATTTCTTATTGCTTCCTTTCCATAGCAACCTATTGATGTTTTATAGATTCAGTTATTGTTTTCAGCTTGTCTGAGAAAACTAGAAATCAAAAATAATCTTTTTTTTTTGAATTATCTGTTTAACACTGAATCATTTTTTTCCTTCCATTTTTCATTTTAGAAATCTTTCTATTTTGTACTTTGGCTTTTCAAAATGGTTGAAAATCATTTATTGGCTATGCATATTTATGTCCTTTGGGGGTACTGGGCATCTACTGAGAACCTTGAACATGGTAGTGAAGCCCTCCTACCACTGAATGAAACTCCTGGCCCTTCTTGTCTGTGTATACTTATGAATGAAAGTGTGTTAGCTACAAGAAGCCCCATTTTTGTAGACACTGGTCGGAATTGTCAGGGAAGAATGGATTCTGCCTGCCTCCTGTGTCCATGTTTTAGCGCTGCGTTGTCTGTAAATGCTGTCTCGTTCTCCCTCTGTCTTACAGGAATCAGTCAAATTTCTGCTTTGTTGTCTTCATTGTTATGACGGGTTTCCTTTTTTCCTCCCTTCTTAACAAATAGCATGTAAGTGGGCTTGAGGCAGGAAGGCAAATGCATGTGCATAGTCTCACACAGAATTGTAGCTGTGTGCCTTACTGCCTATTCATTCAGCTCTTGGGTTTCTATCCTCAGCTTTAAAGAGATTGAGAAAATTACTTTCTCATATAGTAAGTGGTGTCTAAGCCTTGGGCCTCCTCCAAATCTGGGTTCCCCCTTTCCATTTTCTTCATTTATGCCAAGCCTTCCAACAGCTTTACAGCTTTTCAGAAACCGGGGGTTGACTTTCTTCCTCAGCCCTGGTTTGGTATGCTTTGCTTCACTTCTCTCTTCCCTTTGTATTATTGTGACCAGATCGCGACCCCCCAGAGAGACCACCAAAGACCAGTATGCCGGAATGCAAAAGCAAAGTTTAATTCGGGATATCTGAAAGCAATACAAGCCTAGGCAGGGACTTTGTCCAATACATCCAATGCAGTGGAGGCTGGAGGAAGTGCCCACCTTTCTGCAAGCTCAGTTTTTAAAGGCAAAAACCACAAGGTTACATCATTTAGGGGTGCTAGTACGGGTACAATTCTGATTGGCTCGCTTCTAGGGACTTCTAGAAATCATGGTTTAATCTTACTTCTAAGGGGTTGCCCATCACCATTTCTCATTGGCTGCCCTCAGGTGGGGACATTTCTGTGGTCAGTTACCCTGGAAACCAGGGTTGGAACATTCCTTGGTTAAACAGTCATCACCGAATGAATATCTTGTGACTCTGTACTTTGCACTTTCTAATTTCTGGAATCTGGGTTGACTGGTTCCAGTAACTCAAAGCCTATACCTAAAATGGAGAAAGCTTAGGCCTTATTTCTAAGATGGAGGCATTTTGTTCTCATTTTGGTCTCACAGTATTACATGTAACTTGGCTTTCTTTACTGTATCTTTCTGCCAGTCATATTTGTAAGCTGCTTTTGCATTATCCTTCTCTTAGCTTGGAGGGCAGGAAAGAACAGAAAAGGAATAGAGAAAAAAAAGGGAGTTAAGGGCCAACTTCTGAGTCTGGTAAGTTCCTAGGGTTTTGAGCAAAACTTAGCTCCGTTTGCCTGATGAGTGATTCTACTAAATAAGGACTCTTATATGAGGAGCCCCTTGACCCCATTTTAATGAACTTTCTGAACACCCAGTTGAACGGAATAGCATTGGTAGAGACTGTTATAGGGCGTGTTCTCTGGGAGCTTGTGGACTGGTTTAGGACACATAAGCAGTGATTGACTCATGACTCACCTCCTACAGACTGAAGCGCTGAGTTGTGTGCTAGTTACTAGATGTCCTAGGTACAAAGACGACTTTCTGGAAATGGGAAGACCAGGTGAGGTTCCTCCATTCCCATCTGCAACAACGTCTGCGGCGACTTCCACCGCTGGCGTGGTGGCTAGGAACTGGCCATCTCATTCAGGTATACAAACAGGTTCTGTGGGACCAAAGCAACTCCTGAGCAGCTCAGCTCTCAAGGGAGTGGAGGGCGGGACCTCAGAGCTCCATCAGGTGGCCAGGAGGGGAGTCTGTCTTGGGAGGTTTATGTCAGAGGTCTGGAAGTGGCTTTCTGGAGGCCATCAGCACCATGATTCCCAGAAGGACGATTCCTAAAAATAGGTGATGATCTCTCTCCTATGTGTAATTATGTTACGATGAAGCAGCTGACATTGTGACAAGTCATTAGTCACAAGCCATACTGACTCAGATTCCAGCCTGCGGAGGGGATGACCCGGGCCGCAACTTCCTGAGGGTTTTACTTGACAGGTCTCACCACACTCAGCCTTGGCCCTACCCTGAGGACCACGGGCCGGGCTGGCAGGACCTATGTACGCCTCTCCCGCCGCTGCCGTGAGGTATCTGCTACTCTGCTCCCAAATCACTTGAGTCCGGTGATTTATTTCTCCTTCCTCCTCCCCCTTGCTAATTTTAACTCAACTCCAAATTAATATTTTTTTGAGAGATAACGTAATGCCTGGCCCCTCCAACCACTTCTCATGACTGAGGAATGAACATCAGCACAAAACATCTTGTGGTGGCCTCAGAACAGAAGACAAAGTTAAAGTCTCGGTGTTTTCCCAAAGCTGCCAAAGCGCTGGATCTTCATGCCAATAACTTGTCTACACCATGGTTTCAGTCTGCTGTGGGATCATGCTCTTGTACACTGGTTTAATAAAACGCTGATTGGCCAGTAGTTAGGCAGGAAGTATAGGCAGGGTAAGCAGATGAGGAGAATGCTGGGAAGAGGAAGGGCTGAGTCAGGAGTCGCCAGCCAGACACAGAGGAAGCAAGATGACAAGGCAGAACTGAGAAAAGGTACCAAGCCACGTGGCTAAACATAGATAAGAATTATGGGTTAATTTAAGTGTAAGAACTAGTTAGTAATAAGCCTGAGCTAGTGGCTGAGCAGTTATAAATATTAAACCTCTAGATGATTCTTTTATAATGGCTGTGGGTCTGGGGAGGGGCAGGCAGGACCCAAGAAACCTTCCAACTACATCAGTCTGTTTCAATTGCTTGATCAATGCTTTAAAAAAAAAAAAAAAAAGAAAAAAAAAAAAAAAAAAAAAAAAAACCATGTCCTAGATTCATGAAGTGGGTAGGACTCAAGAGAAGCAGGGTGCCAGCAAACCGCTGGAGCTGCTGAGTGAATACTGGCCTCAGCCTTTGGCCCTTGTTCCTGTTTGAGCTTTGCCACCTCTGCATGACTTACTCAGCACTCAGAGTCTTATTTAGGCGCACATGGTGGGAAGAACTTAAGGGCAATTACTTGTTGCACTGGGTAATTTCATGTGGCCCTTTTGGAGAGGTCATGATGTTTAGATGTTTGGCCCAACACAATTGTGTTGCCTGTAAAAGCGTGTTTTGTTTGTGACCTATATTTTAAACAGTAGACTGAGTAAATCCTACTACTCTGTGTAAGGTGGGTGGGTCTCCTGCACACAAAAAAGGGGGTGTTTGTTTGTTGAGACAGCGCCTCCTGAAGCTCAGGTTTGGCCCCCAAACCATGCAGTGAACCACAGATGACGTTGGACTTCTGTCTTCCTGTCTCTACCTCCTGAGTGCTGAGATTATCTTCGCGTACCACTACCCCAGTTGATATGGGCTGGGGACCACACTCAAGGGACTTTGGTGCATGCTAGCCAAACACTGTTCTAGCTGACTCTCCATCGCCAGCCCCAGAAAGGTATTATTTTTCTAATAGTAAAAGGTACCATTTAAAAACCTTCACTCACTCCCAGTTGTTGGTTATAAATCCTCTGGCATTTCTGTAGGTTTTTTAAATTGCTGTTTTTGTTTCTGGGGGTGAGTAGCCTCAGTGCCATCCAGGCTGTGGTTGAACTCCTGGGCCTGAAGGACCCTCCTACCCCAGCTTCTCATGTGGCTGGAATGGCAGGCCCGGCTTCCTCCCGTCTCTCCTTGTAACCATAGTACCTGATAGAAACAACCTAAGAGAGGAAGAGTTATTTTGGTTCAGTGTGAGAGAGTTTTAGTCCGCCACGGCAGGGAAGCTTGGCAGAGTAGCTCGGTTCATTGTAATCAGACTTTCCTGTGGGCTGCCAGCTCACAGATACGGTGTGGACAGACTTATTATTAATTATGAAAGTGTCGCCTTCCCTTAGGCTTGACCCACAGTTCTTATAACTTAAATTAGCCCATATTTTTATTAATCTACATTCTGCCACATGGCTTTTACCTCTCTCCCATTTTGTGTGTCTAACTCATTCTGTATCTCGATGGCATTTCACGTGCCTCAGTTCATCTCCTACTTCCTTTCTCTCCGCCCAGAAGTCCCACCTGTACCTCCTGCCTAGCTATTGGCTGTTCAGCTCTTTATTAAACCAATCACAGCAATATATCTTCACACATTGTACAAATACCCCACAGCAGTTCATGGCCATGGGAGAGTTTGGTGATGATGTTCACATCATGGTACATGGAAGCCAAGAGTGCTGGAGCCAGACCCCACCTTCTGAGGTTCCACAGCCTGTTAAGGGATCCAGCGCCACCAGCTGGATACCAAGCGTCCAAAGCCTGAGTCTGGAGCGGCGTTGGCTCTGTAGCACTCCCTAACCTCACAGTTCTCTGTCCCATGATGCTTCCTTTTCCATCATGTGCTGGGCTAGAGATGGCTCCACAGGGGAGAGTGCTTGCTGACCTTCCAGAGGACGTGAATTTCACTTCCCGGTATCCACATTGGGCAAATCACAACAGCCTGTAATTCCAGCTCCAGGGGATCCGACTCCCTCTTCTGGCCTCCTAGGTACCTACACACACATGAACACCCCACCACACACACACATAAATAAAAAAATAACATTTTTAAGAAAGTATCAAGTCGAGACTAGACATCCAAGGCTATGGATAATACTCAGGGTAGAACATTCGCCTAGAATAGATGTCCATTTCCAGTCTTCAGGCTGGTTTCACTGTCTTTAAAAGTATTTCTCGCTAGTATGCCTCAAAATACTCGGGAAAATTACTCCCCCATGTACACACTCTTACTCACACTCAGTTGTGAATCTTAGAGATAATCACTGTTAACATTTTCATTCATGCCTCAGCTCTGCAGCTGAGAGGGGTCCAGCTCATCTTAGACATCTATTCTAGGCGAATGTTCTACCCTGAGTATTATCCATAGCCTTGGATGTCTAGTCTCGACTTGATACTTTCTTAAAAATGTTATTTTTTTATTTATGTGTGTGTGTGGTGGGGTGTTCATGTGTGTGTAGGTACCTAGGAGGCCAGAAGAGGGGGTCGGATCCCCTGGAGCTGGAATTAGAGGCTGTTGTGATTTGCCCAATGTGGATACCGGGAAGTGAAATTCACGTCCTCTGGAAGGTCAGCAAGCACTCTCCCCTGTGGAGCCATCTCTAGCCCAGCTCTCCTTGTGATTGATGAGAGAGTTACTCATTTCGTGTCCTTTTTGAGTTCCTGTCCTGACAGTGTCGTGTAGGCTTGGAGCATGTTGGAAATAGTCACCAGTTGCATGTTATTGAAGGAGAGGGCGGAGCTAGCACATGCCGCAGCTGCGGCATGAACTTGATGATAGCACTCTTTATGACGAAGACAGTGGACAGCAGAGCATTGCACCACAGGAGGAATGCAGAGACTGTGTGATATTAGAGGTGTGCCTGCAGTGCCTTCGGGACCCTCTAAGGAAGCCAATTTTGATGTGTTGCCTGGAGATTCATCTGAAGGAAGAAACGCACACACACGCATGCATGCAAGTGCGCGCATGCGGTCTGCTTCCTGAGTTCTGGGATTAAAGGCATGCATGCGCCACCACCGCCCATTGAAAAAAATTCTTTCAAGAGATGGCTAGATGTTGAAAAAGAGAGAGCCATTTAATTTTTTTCAAACCCAGACTTGAATTTGAATCATTGGAAAGCTTTAAAAAAAAAATCTTAGGGGTGTGTGTGTGTGTGTGTGTGTGTGTGTGTGTGTGTGTGTGTGTAGGTCAGAACACACTCTCAGGTGTCATCTGCCTTATGCCATGTTTGGGACAAGGCTTTTGTCGCTTGCTGCAGTGTATACCAGACTAGCTGGCCCATGACCTTCTGGGAGGCCTCCCCTCCCTGCCACCCTAACTATAGGAACATGGGATCATAGAACCTGCTCTCATGTCCTCTGCACAGGTTCTGAGGGTTTCCAGCTCTGGTTCTCTTTTTGCCCAGGAGTATTAGTTTACCCACGGAGCCGTCTCCCAGCCCTTGGAAAGCATTTTGTAAACATTAGTGCCTGTGCTCAGTCAAGGACCCATGAAGCTGTGTGCAGTAGGTTTGGCAGTTCAGTGAGGCTGAGGATGGAGGGCAGTGGTAGAACGCTTGCCCAGCATGTTCAGAGCTCAAGTTCAGCTCCCAGCGCAGCAAAGGAAGTTCCCCTGGTCATTTTGATGGTCTTCCAGGCTTCGGAAGTCTTTTGAAAACAAAACAAACAAGTGTGCTAGTGCATATCTACAGTGTCAGCGTTCCAGAGGCAGGAGGATTACAGCTTCCAGCCAGTCTAGTGAAATGCTGTCTCAAATTTTTGTTTGTTTTTGTTTTTATGAGACAGGGTTTCTCTGTGTAGCCCCGGCTGTCCTGAAACTCACTCTATAGACCAGGCGGGCCTCAAACTTGGAGATCCACCTACCTCTGCTGGAATTAAGGGTGTGTACCACCACTGCCAGGCTCAAAGTTTTTTTTTTTTTTTTGTTTTTAAGAAAATAAACCAGGAAATCAGAGTAGGATGAAAGACCAGTTAATAGAGTTTATTCTGTGAAATATGAATATTTATAAACTTTAAATTAGTAAAATGAGGGCTGGAGAGATGGCTCAGCTGTTAAGAACACTTCCTCTTGTGCAGAACCCAGGATCAGTTCCCAGCACCCACATGGCAGCTGTAACTGCCGGTAATTCCAGTTCCTGGGGATCTCACACCCTCTTCTGGCCTTCACAGGCACTGCATGCACATGGTACACAGCTGTACTTGCTGGCAGACACACACCACACACACACACACACACACACACACACACACACACGTCTTTTTTCAGAAGCACTAGAACAAAGTGAACCTTTTTTTTTTTAAAGATTTATTTTATTTATTATGTATACAGTATTCTGCCTACATGTGTCTTTGCAGGCCAGAAGAGGGCAGCAGGTCTCATTACAGGTGGTTGTGAGCCACCATGTGGATGCTGGGAATTGAACTCAGGACCTCTGGAAGAGCAGTCGGTGCTCTTAACCATTGAGCCATCTCTCCAGCCCCCCAAATTGAACCTGTTAACTTTAAATTTTTTACTTTATTTATTTACTGTGGGCAGATGTGCTGATGTGCCCTGGCGTGTGTGTGGAAGTCAAGGACAGCTGTCAGGAGTCCTCTCCCCTTCCGCCAGATAGGTGCTGGGGGTCAAATCCAGGTCACTGGGCTTGGCAGCAAGCACCTTTACCCAGTGTTTTCCTTACACCAGGGCTGCTTTCTCCTAGAGCACTGGCTGTCATAGACTACAACACGTGTGAGTTACCTGGTCACAGCTCTGGTACAGTAGAGCGGGGCTCTAGCCACGCTTCTATCGGGGCTTGGCCTATAATCAAATACGGTCAAAACACAATCTCAGTTACAGTATTTCCCATATTGTATCTCAAAGAAAAAAATTTTTTTTGAGGCAGGATCTCAACACTATGTATCCCTGGCTGGCCTGGAACTCACTATGTAGACCAGGCTGGCCTCACATTCACAGAAATCTGCCTGCCTCTGCCTCCCAAGTGCTGGGATTAAAGCTTACCTCAAAATTTAACACTGCTACACACAACCCAACAAAACAACCCCTTTAAAAAATTTTTTTTTAATATGAGCAGTGATACAGATATAATAGCAGATTTTAAACCGTGTGCCTTCTGGATTGAATACAGGAAGTGTCACTTTGCTGAAGTGACCTAAGTGTTATATACTAGAGTTCAAATCCAAGCCGAAGGGTTTTTGTTACGGTGGAAAATGGTGATGAATGTTTAAGATTGGAACATGGAAAAAAAACTCATGTGTCTTAGTTAGGGTTCCTTAGTTAGGCTGTAAGGAGATACCATGACCACAGCAGCGCTTATAAAGAAAACATTTAATTGGGGGTGGCTTACAGTTTCAGAGGTTTAGTCCAATATCATCATGGTGGGACATGGCAGCATGCAGGCAGACATGGTGCTAGAGAAGGAGCTGAGAGTTCTACATCTGGATCTGCTGGCAGCAGGAAGTGAACTGTGAGCCACACTGGGCATAGCTTGAGCATATAAGACTTCAAAGCCCGCCTCCACAGTGACACACTTCCTCCAACAAGGCCACACCCCCTAATAGTGCCACTCCCTGTGGGCGAAGCATACAAGTCTGTGGGGGCCATTCCTATTCAAACCATACTCAGACCCATGGTCCATTAATCATTGTGTCCTGGGGATAGGGAGAGTCTTGTTGAACTCGATGAAGAGTTCATGTGCCCTCTGCTAGTGTGGCTTTTCCTTGAGGGACCTGGGTTTTTGGTCCAGGAGATTTTTCTTCTGGCCAGAGCAAAGCAACCAGTGCTACCATTTAAAATGTCCTAGCAGCGGTCCTTGGAGTGGGAGCAGACACTTCACACTCTTCCAGCCGTGAAGTGTGATTCTTGCTTAAGTTGCTTCACACTGCACAGCCACTGAGGCAGCAGCCACAGTCCATGCCTCCGTTTTCTGTCAGGTTAGGTTTCATTCTTACACCGTTCATCTCCAGCCTTTCTACACAGTCCACACAGAGGCTCCGCTGTACCTGCGCCTCCTTGGGGGGTACACAGGAGTCATCTCCACTCCAGTTGCCTCCTTTGCTTCTGCTGCTGCTTCTGTAGGAACCCCAGGACCAAGCTTTAGGGAATGCCACCTAAGCTCCCATCATTAAAAAAGAAAATCATCATACCCGAGTGGGAGGGATCCTGCAGGGCTTTAAGACAGGAACCAGGATGTTCGGGGTGAAAGGTGTGTGCTTAAATCTTACCTGGGTCCAGGAATGGTGTTCTAGATCAAGCGTAGAAACATCTGAAGTAGACTGGGCATGGTGGCTTACACTTACAGAACTCAGGAGGCTGAGACCACAGGATTACAAGTTCAAGGCCAGCCTGGAGTATATAGCAAGCTTCTGTCTTCAAAGAAAACAGAAAAACAAACAAAAAATCCCCATAACTTGAAATAAAAGGGGATTAATGGGAATGAGCAAAACTAAGGTTAATTAAGGTAGAACCCCAAAGCGAGGAAAGCATTTGGCTGGGGGAATGTATGTAATAATGTGTGCGTGACGTTGAAAAAGTCAGCACGGGAATGCCGAGCTGAGAAACCATCCTCCGCTCCAGACGAAGAGGAGAGCGGGAGCACTGGCTAGGGAGCTCTCAGGGCCTGGTGGTAACACTGGTGGCTTCTATGTCTGCAGATGGGACCCGGCAGGGTATGGGCCAAGGATGTCCATCAGAGGCCCAAGGGAGGGGCATGCCTGCTCATGAGGACAGGGTTTCCTTTCACGGGGGTTGCCCCTCAGATATCCTGCGTAGTAGAAACTTACATTATGACGCAGAACAGCAGACAAATCACAGTTAGGAAGTAGCAGTGGGAATAACGTTCAGCTTCTTGACATTGTCACCTGCAGAGTTGAGAACCACAGACCGGGTTACCAGACAAAATGCCAATCCTTGTAAAGTTTCAGTTGGGCCACATTCATGGTTATCCTGGGGTGTATGTAGCCTGTGGGCCACAGGTTAGACACGCCTGTGTGGGTTAGGTGATACATGAGGTAAGATTGCCACAGGGTGATTAATTGTTAAAGCTGGGGTAATTGTACCATTTCTCTATATCTGTAAGTTAGGACGTTTTTGGAGAAAATGTTAAGACCAATTTTATGACTAGAGTATCAGCACAGAAAGAATCTAACATCACAGCCAGGATGAGGAACACAGCCCCATGAGACACTCTCGTGGATCAGGATTGTACAGAGTACTCACAGGGCTGGGGGTAAACGGTTCACATTCTCTATGGGAAGGACTGCTTGTTGGCGAGGTGGCCAGTGAGCCCATTGAGTTTTGGAATGTGTTTGGAACACTGTCTGGAACCATGGGGAATTGTGCATGCTGGACAAGACAGTTCATTCTGTGGCCGCTTCTGTTTCTAGTCAGCTGTGAGATAGTAAGCAGGTGTCCATGGGTGAAACGGGCAGCAGATGGGGAGGCTGTGGGTGTGAGCGGGTATGAGCTGAGTGAAAAGGTCTGTACTGGGATATTGACTGAAAAAGTCCAAAGAAGGCCGAGATTGTGAAGAGAAGAAACAGGACTTGTTGAATTAGTGAGTAGATGCTCAAGTTGGACAGAGGGAAGGAGGATAATCAGAGGACTCCCTGGCCCTGAGCTGGGCTCAGTGGGAGAAGGGTATATTCTGCTGCTTTATTACATGTTACATGGATCTCAGGAACAGGGATGGTCTTAGAAGGTAGGATTTTAAAGTGAGTACTGGAGACCATGGCTATGCCCTGCTGCATTTGGGTCAGACAGTCGCCTTATTTTTCATGGCGCAGTGGCTGAGTGGACTCCCCAGGTATGATTTATTTTGGGAGATGATAATTAACTTTTTACAAGAGAGATGTGAGTTGACTTTTTTTCCAAGATAATTATGTAGTACCTTCCCTGGATCTTACCCAGTGATGTTGATTCTCCCGGTACGAGGTCTGACTCCTTGAGGCAGTAAAAGATAATAATAATAGAAAAAAGATAATAAGAAAAAAGGTCAGACATGGAGAGAGGGAGAGAACATTCCTGAAGAAGCTGGCAGTCGTCAGGAGTGGCACCAGTCACCACCAGCACCAGGGGAGCCACGGTGGCCATGGAGCTCAAATGTTGGGAAGGAAATCCCTCCATTGACATTATTCATTTCGACGAGAAGCCTTTGAGCCGCACAGTGAAGCAGAACGTTCCTTTCTTTCACACGGCCCTGGCATTTTTGATAATGCTGACTAATTGGACCATACAGCATGATGCTTAAGTTCCTTCTTACTTCTCTGAGTATCAGGTGAATGAGAGATTAAAACACAGCCATCTAAGTATCTTGTGTATCTTAATTCTCCCTCTTGACTGAAAAGAAAAGCTCTACAATATACTCGTACTAGCTTCTGGCCATAGGAAATAGGTAGAAAATACACTTTGCTTTTTAAACAAATTTCGCTAACAAAATTAAATTTCCCATTAAAAATGGGGGAAGTACAGCAGCTGATTTGGAGTAAGAAATTTAAAGACCATCAATGTTGGAATTGCGGAAAAATGAATATACATGCTTTTAAACATGTTTAAAGCGGCTCTGGTTTATTTACTTTGTATTTTTCTGTGATACATGTGAGGAACAGAGGGCACCTTGTGGGAGGCAGGTCTCTGCTTGCACCATGTGGAGCTGGGTCCCAGGATGGAGCCCAAGTTACTAATTAGGCTTGGTGGCAACACATTTACTTGGGGAGCTGCTGTCTCCCTGGCCCTAAAAGTGCTTTTTAATTCAGCAATGTCAATGTTTCTCTCTGATTAAATCAAGTGTTTTAGGTCACTGTCACCCAGTAGTTACATGCTCAGTGGAGGCGGGAATTCCCGAGAGCTTTACACCTTAGGTCAGCTAGGGACTAGGAGCCCAGACATGGCTGCTTTGGGTGCACTTTTAGATGTTCTTAGGTCTATATACTTGCCTGGTTTATCTCAGGAACAGGTTCTTTGCTCTCTGAACTAAACTAATTTATTTTCTTGGCTTGCTGTCAGGGACCTTTTGAACATAATGTGACTTTTCATTGTAAACGAGCATTTTAAAGAGAGGCCACATCCAGGCTAGTTCTGAGTCGGATCGTTCAGTGGGAAGGGAAGGGACTTGAAAACTTTCTCCTGCTCAGTCTTACCCTGAGCAAGAAGAGATGCCCATAAGAAATGAGCTTGCCCAAGGATGGTGGGCCTGGAAGGAGGTGGCTAGCCAGGGAGTCACCACAGAGACAGGAGGTCAGATGGTCAGAGTGAGGACTTGTGGCCAGTCTCCATGAACTGTTTATACTTGTATCCATGCCAATTGCCTGTTTGGACTGTAGGCTCCGGAGTTCATTTTTGTTAGTGTCTAAACAATAATGATTATGTGTTTTAACTCCGTATTCAAGTGAGGACCTCAACTTCTCAGTGTTTTTTTTTTTTTTTTTCCCTGTGATATTTCTTAAGTCTAGATGAGTGATAAATAAACCAATAGGCAATTATCCTTTATCAACCAGCCTCAATGTGTAAATATTTAGGCTAAATTACTGTTCTTGGTCTAGCAAGACAGCTCAGTGAGTGAAAAGTGTTTGCCACCAAGCTTGAAGACCTGAGTTCGAGTCCTACCACCTACATGTTTAGAAAGGAGAGAATAGACTCCCAGTTCCCTCAGGTCATCCTCTGACCTAACCTTCACACCTGCACCGTGGGGCATGTACGCACATATACAAAGTTAATGATAAATTTTCTCAGTAAGCTCAAACTGGAGAACAGAGAAGTTCTCTTAAATTGCAACACCTATTTTTAAATTGTTTTAGTCACTGACCAGAGATGTAATGAGATTGAGTTTGTCAGTGATATAGAAGCTCTTCGTGTCAAGAAGTTGGAGATAAAAGGTACAAAGTTGATGAGGAGGGAAAGGAGTGGATCCATAAAGAGTTGGGGGGGGGAGGGGTGACTGTGTTCAGAACGTATTGTACAGAATTCCCAAAGAAGTAGTTAAAATTTTTTGAAAAAAGAAAAAGAAGCAAAGAAAGAAAATTGAGAAGAATGGAATTTAGGCTGACTTTAGAATTATGCAGGGGCAGCCATACATCGGAGAAGGGGGTTGCCATGGTGATGTTGTGATGAAGGAATTCAGCCTCTAACGATTGTACGTATTGTGTCGATCCAGTTCTACCGGTCTAGAATACGTTGACTGGGAAGGAGGGTTTTTATGTAACTAGTCGTTGGTGAAAAGAAATTGCTGCTGCTTGAACTGTTGATGCTTGACTTCCCACAGTGGTGACGGCAGGCCTTGTGGGCTCTTTCTGGTTGCCAGCCACCGCTCCTGATGTCAGGGCACACGGATGCGCTCCTGATGTCAGGGCACACGGATGCGCTCCTGATGTCAGGGCACACGGATGCGCTCTCTACACTGGACACAGGCGGGCAGTAGTCCTGGGACTCATGCACCATGTGCCCCTTTTCACTGCCGCTGAGGACGGTGTGGTGGTGTGAAGGAAGGGGTTTTGTTTTGTCAAGTCAGGGTCTCACACTGTAGTTTCCGCCTGTAACTTGTTATGTAGACAATGGCCTCAAATTTATGGCCACTGCTCCTGTCTCTGAGGACTGGGCACAGTCATGTGCCGCCACGCTCAGCTAGAGAATCCTCTTTGTTTATTCTGATTTTTAATGTATCATTTGGGCCTTGGCACGTAGGCCGAGGTCAGAGGACAGCTTTGCGGAATCCACTGTCTCCATCCACCTTCCCCGAGGACACTGGATTCAATTCTCTAGGCTTGCCCGGCAATCACCCTGGCCCGCTGAGCCATCCTGGTCCCGGGATCCCTTTTTAAAAAGACAGGAAGAACTCTAGTCACCACTGGGGACATCCTACTAAAGAAACCGGACTAGTCTCTGTCCATAGATAGAAAACAACAAAGGCCTCTAAGACCCTCAGTAGCCAGTCTTCAAGGCCAGGGCTTGGGACAGTACTGTAACAAAGGTTGGTGAGAGGTACAGGACCAGAGTGATAACGGCTCTGAGAGCTTCTGAATATACAGCAGCTTTAAATCAAGACAGCTTTCTATTCATTCATTCATTCATTCATTCATTCATTCACTTATAGATACATTTGTTTTTGGGACAGGAGTTCTCTGTGTTGCCCTGGCTGTCCTGGAGGCTCACTCTGAAGTCTCTATTCTTACCTTGAACTCACGGAGGTCCACCTGCCTTTGCCTCCCGAGTGCTGGGATTAAAGGTGTGCACCACCACCTCCTAGCTAAAATCTATATTTCTTTTTTATCTTTTTTATTAAGAAACTTTCTATTCATTTTACATACCAACCACAGATCCCTTCCCCTCTCTCTTCCCACCCCCCCCAGGCTTCCCTCTCATTCCACTCCCATTCCCACCTCCTTAAGATAAGGGGAGTCAGCAGAGCCTGATTACACTCAGTTGAGGCAGGTCCAAGCTAAAATCCGTATTTCTTAACTCACTCAAAGAGCACTTGTGAATCCTGGTGTGGCAGCGGCACATGTGTGCAATCCCAGTACTTGGTAGCAGAAGCAGGAGAATCACTACGAGTTCTAAGCTATCCAAGCCTACATAAGCAGCCCAGGACCTTTGTTACTACCCAGTGGCATTTAGTGCATCAAGTGTGATGTTCCAACCTGCTGGGAAGCAGCTAGACTGTGGACTGTGTGAGAACTGGGGCAGCATCCCCAGCACCCACATAAAGCAGGTGGGCGTGACAGCTACCTGTGAGCCCCAGCACAATACCTCGGGGCACGCTAGCTAGCTTAGACTGGCTGGAAATGGCAGGTCCCGGCCTCTGTGAGGAGCCTGCCTCAGTAACTAAGCGAAGAGTGTTTGAAGAAGAACCTGGCATCAACTTCCAGCTTCTGCACACACACACATTCAAACGTGCACAGGCATGCTCGAACATCACACACAGAGTCACGCGCAACATAACAGAAACAGAAGATGCTCCCTAACCTTGAACCCTGTAACCTTATACCTTTGAAATTTGTTTTTCCTTGGCCTCTGGCTAACTTTCTTGTCCTGGCAGGACACTTGGCCCCCTCCCTGGGACACTCGTCCATCCTGCCTGATCCTAACCCGGAACTGGAACCGCTCTGTCCTTTCTGGATGACAGGTGGTGGGAAGAGGTCAGAGCAGACTGTCGCCCACTACCTCTCCCTTCAGTTTGTCAGGACAAATGCTGAGGACGCTGCACACAGGCGTCTCAGTTAACTAAGGTTTGCTTTAAGAAATAGATTTGTTTTTCTACATGAAAGCATAGTATACTGAGTTTGACAGAAAAATGAAAACTATGCTTCTATCTTTTAAAAACAAAGGATGTGCCAGGTGGTGGTGGCACACACCTTTAATCCCAGCACTTAGGAGAAAGAGGCAGGGGGATCTCTATGAGTTTGGGGCTAGCCTGATCTACAGAGTGAGTTCCAGGACTTAAAAAAAAACCACAACAAAAAATGTGAGTCTGCACCCTGTTTGGCCCAGCTTCCTCCTCTCTTTCTTCTCTCATTTCTTATGGTGGACAGTTACTACCTTTTATTCTTTTTTTTTTTTAAACACAAAGACATATACAATAAGTGTATGCAGCGCCGCGCCCCCCACCCCCAATTCAGTGAATGAGTATAAAGTAAATCCCCAAGTCACTACTACTCAGGTCAAGAACATCAAAAGTAACATCATTGTTGGAATACTAACAACTAAAATTATTTTTTATTTTTATTTTTTTTTTAGATTTATTTATTTATTATGTGTACAGTGTTCTGCCTGCAAGTATCCCTGCAGGCCAGGAGAGGGCACCAGATCTCATTACAGATGATTGTGAGCCACCATGTGGTTGCTGGGAATTGAACTCAGGACCTCTGGAAGAGCAGCCAGTGCTCCTAACCGCTGAGCCATCTCTCCAGCCCCCTAAAATTAGTTTTTAAAATATTTTTTCCTGAGTGTCTTGAATGACTGTCTCAGGAATAAAGCAAGACCGTATTAAAGTGCTCGTGCTTAGTAACTGGAAGGCATCTCCCGCGTGCCGGGAATCTGCATCTTGTCTCTGGAGTGTCAAAGGTGACAGATGCACCAGCAGTTACTCACCGCGACAGCCCGAGGCTGCTGGTGTCACACAGAGATGTGTTGAGAGTGTGTTAGTTGTACTAGCTGCCCTCAGCCCACATTTCCCTCCCAGGGAACCTCCTAAAGCACAGTCTTAGCTAGCAGAGGAACTATTAGCATTAACTTTTCAAAGTTTTCTTCCCGATTGGGCTGAGTGCCTGCTGTTGACTTCTGGATTGTTACATCTGATTGAGGGTGGCTGTAGATGGTCTGGCTTGTTACATCCGATTGAGCGTGGCTGGAGGTGGTCTGGATTGTTACATCCGATTGAAGGTGGCTATAGATGGTCTGGATTGTTTCATCCGATTGAGGGTGGCTGTAGATGGTCTGGATTGTTACATCCGATTGAAGGTGGCTGTAGATGGTCTGGATTGTTACATCCGATTGAAGGTGGCTGTAGATGGTCTGGATTGTTACATCTGATTGAGGGTGGCTGTAGATGGTCTGGCTTGTTACATCCGATTGAAGAAGATAACTGTAGATGGTCATCGATTAGTAGACTTCACCCAACCAGAACTCAGAACTCTAATCAGCGTTTGACTCATCATGTGTATGTTCATACATTTGTGGGTCTGCCTGCGTGTTTGTATGTTGAGAACAGAGGCCAACGTCGGGCATCTCACTCAGTTGCCTCTTTCTCGTTCTTTGAAACAGTTTCTCAGTGAACATTGAGCTTACCAATTCAGCTGTACTGGCTGGCCAGCAGGCCCCAAAGATCTTCCTGTCGCTGCCACCTCAGCACTGGGATTACAGGTAGAAGCTGCCTCACCTGGCTTTTAACGATGTGGGTGATGAGAGCCAGGCATGGTGGTGTACACCTTCAATCACAGCACTTGGGATGCAGAAGCTGGCAGAACTCCGTGAGTTCAAGGGCAGCCTGGTCTACATAATGGGTTCCAAGGCATCCAGGGCTACATAGAAAGAGACCCTGCCTGAGGAAAAAAATGTTATGCAAGTCATTCATGTTTATTAGAGTGCCACTTCCCAAGAAGCTTGGTTTCTTAGGGCCTTGACTTCTGTTTAAGCGTAGATTGATGAATTCTTGAGCTTGCTGAATCTTGTTGACCCTAAGTGGAGTCCATCGGAACCTGACTGAGAACATCACAAGGGCTACGGCAGGCCACAGGTCACAAGCAGTGACCATGGACACAGTGCACGTGTTTCCTCTGCTCACACATGCCCACGTTCAAATTAGAGGAACTAGTAAGATTTCTGAGCCAGTGCTCTGAAGTCCAGTGTCAGAGGATCCTGTGAGTCTGAGACAAGATGTTGGCTCTCTCCAGCCCCAGTTGTATTTGGTAATTCTGGTATAAGGAGGTACTTAGAGTTACAAGCTGTCCTCCTCCCTCCCTCCCTCCCTCCCTCCCTCCCTCCCTCCCTCCCTCCCTCCCTCCTTGCTCGCTCTTTCTTTCTTTCTTTCTTTCTTTCTTTCTTTCTTTCTTTCTCTCTCTCTCTCTCTCTCTCTCTCTCTCTCTCTCTCTCTCTCTCTCTCCTTCCTTCCTTCCTTCCTTCCTTCCTTCCTTCCTTCCTTCCTTCCTTCCTTCATCATGTGTATGGGTGTTTTGCCTGCATGGATGTCTGTGCACCACATTTATTCAGTTCCTGCAGAGGCCAAAAGAAGGCATCAGGTCCCCCTGGAACTGGGGTTACATGAGCCATCACATAAGTTCTGGGAAGAGAACCTGGATCCTCTGGAAGAGCAACAAGTGCCTTTAACCACTGAGCCATCTCTACAGCCCCCTAAACTGCCATTTCTTTAAAAAAAAAATTGATGAAAAGCAAATTGATAAAGGAAAGTGAATTTATTTACATTTACCCAAAGCAGTGAGAAAAAGAGCCCTAGTTGTTTTCATGTTTCCTGGGTCACTGTTGGAAGTTTTATAGAAGACCAAACCAAAGCCAGAAAGTTAGTGTATGTTCCTGGGGGGTGAGCTCTGCCTCTGCCTGGCATCTGGGATTCAGCCTTTGCCTCCCCCAACACAGGGTTCCTGGAGAAATGTTCATTCTTTGCTGTCTGTTGTTCCAGTAGCCTGAAAGCAGGAAGGAAGGGCTCGTGGGTAGTGTGTCTTGGGAATAGTTTGTTAGGGAGGCTGTTACAGTGAGTCTGTCTGCTTCCCATATCTTTGCTTTAATTGTGCAAATGAGACACGCACATTTTCACGCACAGTGTTGGTAGAATTTTATATCAAAGCTTAGGTCACAGATTTGAACTACCCCCTTTTGGTTTGTTTTTTACTGTAGGGGTTTTTGGAGAAGTCTTGAGAAACCTAGAGTGTTTGTAAGGGTGGGGTACGCATCGGTTACAGAGAGATGTCGGCAGATTGGAAGGAATTTAAAGAGGAGCCAGCACTGTTGGAAGGAAGGACATAGGAGACATGAAAGGAGCTGACTAGCACAGCATGGCCAGAGACTGCTGGGGAAGGATGAATGTGAAGGACAGAAACACCACGTGTTTAGAACCATCAAAACAAGAAAGAAAAATGAATGCTGGCCATGAAAACGCTGCAGCAAAACCCATGACTCTGTATGCTAACCCAAAATACTAATTAAAAAAAAAAAAAAACCATATATGTCTGAGAGTTTTGTTGGCTGCCAGTGGGAGCCAGAAAATGGCTTGGATCCCCTGGAACTGGAGTTGCAGATAGCTGTGCCCGCCATGTGGGGGCTGGGAACTGAACCCAAGACCTCTGCAAGACCAGTCAGTGCTCTCAACCACCAAGCCAACTAGAAATTAGCCCCTAAAACCCATTTTTAAAAAACTCTAAAAGAGCCGGGCAGTGGTAGTACATGGCTTTAATCCCAGCACTTGGGAGGCAGAAGCAGACAGATCTCTGTGAGTTCAAGGCCAGCCTGGTCTATAGTGTGAGATCCAGGACAGCCAAGGCTGTTTGTTACACCGTGAAACCCTGTCTTGGAAAAACCAAAAGAAAAAAAAAAAAACTCTAAAGGAAAAAAATAATGTTCAGCATAAAAAAATCTATTTTTATGGCGAAACCTATTAACTTGAAATTAAAGTCTGGAAGGAATGTCAAAAGCTGCTGTGCAGGAGACACTCTGAGCTGCTGAGGGCTTTCGTCCAGGTCTAATTTTGAAGGCTGAGGTCATGCTCTTCCTAGCGTGGATTTGCCACCCAGTTCTGATTACACAGTTTTGCATATCAGTGTCAGCAGGAGGCGTCAGGTTGCAGTCCGTGGGAGCTGACTCAATCTGATGTTATGGAGACTCATTGAAACTGAGACTACGGTTCCTTCTAAACTCCATCAGCTTCCTCCCTCCTGGTGCCCTCTGCTGGGATCTCTGAGTATAAACAGGATGGAAGAGTGCAGTGATGAATGGCCACAGTGGGTGAAGCTGGGCAGCCAGTTCCTTGCAGCTCAGTTGCCCTTGAATTGTCATGGCCTGAGTGTGGCATGATCTTGCACGTGTTGTAGTTGGGAGGTCATGTTCCAGGAGGGAACAGACACCAGAGCCAGCCAATGGGAGCATCACATACAATCTTAGGTGAAAGCTGCAAAAACATTCACCTTTCATTGAGAGAGTTTGCAGGATCAGAGTCTTGGCTCTGGCAACCTTATTAAGCCAGGTTTGGCCTCTCAATCTCATAGGCCAATTAAACACTCATGAGAAGCAGAAAAAGGAGATGTATTCAGTGTGGCCGAATTAGGAAGAAGAGAGATCCAGTGAGAACTCTCTCCTCAAGTCCATCTGTCCAGACATGAAGTTTAGGTTTAAATAGAACCAAAGTCCCAGCCTTTGCACCTCCTAGCCTGAGACTCCTGGGGAAATTCCAATTTCTTGCGGTCCATTCATTTCAACAGTCAGACAGCTGGGGTGGAGGGGCATAAGTGTCCCCGTAGAAGGCCTTGATTCCTGCCTGGACAGTTAGTTGCAAGGTAGCCTTGGAATTATCTCTGCTTTGAGGAACTCAGGCAGGGGAGATCGCCTTCAACTCAGAAACCTGAAAGGGGTGTGGTGCCTGATGCGGAAGGAGCCTGAGGGAGCCCGCTGAGGCTCTTGGAAGGAACCGTACGAGGCAGGTCCTGGGTCCAACCAGATGTGGGAACAACCAACTTTATTATAATGTGGTTGGTCTGATCTAACAGTATTGTAAAGGGAAACCTGAGGGCCGCCAGGGAGCTGGACACTACCACCGAGTAAAACTTCCGGGAGGGAGCAAGCCAGCTCGTTTTCAGAGGCCTCTTACTGGAGTGGCCAGTGTGGTCAGAGTGGAGTTAGTGAATGCATGCATGTGGTCTTAGACTAATCTGCTCCCACTGGGTGTGGCGTCTCTATTCACTCCTCTAACACTTTTTATGAGCCTCCCTTAGGGGACTAGTTTGGAGTCTGGCGGTGATGTCCGAAGGACTGGGGATGCAGTGAGTTCCGAGACCTGGCAGGTATGAAGTGGGCTTGGGGAGTATTTAGTGACTGTGGCCACAACCTGGGTCTTAGATTTTTGGCCTCATACCTGTTGTGTAAAGCTCACCGTGTCTTCCCTGAAGAGTCCTGTAATTAAGTTTTTATTTCCTCACCAAGTTCTCGGCTTCAAATTAGACACACATGTGACAACAGCATCATAAAAGCAAAGATAAGAGAAGATGCTGTCTCTGGCCTTGGGCACGTCCATCTTTTTCCTTCTTGCAAAAGGAGTTGATGCTTCAGATTTTTAAGATAGGATTTACCTATGTGATCCCAGCTGGAAGGAGTTCATACTTTCTGCCCAGCTAGGAACTGTTGGTAGAATTTAATAATACAGACTGGGGAAGGCATTTAACACACACACACCTGCAGATGCTGATTCCTGCTGGGCCGCCTGGCCCAATAGATGCTCTGGCAGAGGTGAGCAGCCTTCTGAGGAATTGGGGGCTTCCCTGCCGCTGCTGAATCTGTAAGGAAAGCTGCGCCCCCTTCTGACAAAGATGTTAAGAGCAGCCTTGAGGCTGGGACTTGCCTCTCCTGGATGTGCCGCCCTCGACTTGCCTTCTTGTGGGGGGAGGAGTGGGGAGTGGGTAGGGAGCGGGGGCTGGGGGGTGGGAGGAGGGAAGAGGGGGATCTTTGATTGGTGTGTAAAATGAATGAAAAAAGAAGAAAAAAAAAAGAGTGTAAGATCGTGCTGAAGTCCTGGTGATGTTTGAATACCCGAATCTTCCTTGGTTGGTTGGTTTTGGTTTATCAAGACAGGGTTTCTCTGTGTAACAGCCCTGGCTGTCCTGGAACTTGCTTTGTAGACCAGGCTGGCCTCAAACTCACAGAGATCCACCTGCCTCTGCCTCCCGAGTGCTTGGATTAAAGGCACGAGCCACCATACCCGGCTCAGAACAAATGCTTAAATTGTAATATGAGTATGTTTTTATTTATTTATTTTTATTTATTTATTTTTTTACTATCACCAAGTTTGTTTTCCCTCTATTTCTTTCCTGTTTTATTGATAGAGAGCATCCTAGGCCTTTTATATTCCTACTCTACTATATGTATTTAAGGGATATGTGTTTATATTTCATTTATTTTGCTGTGATTTCTCTGATTTCTGATTTTGCTCTAATATCTGTTAAATCTGAGGAAACCCCACCCCCACCCCCCACCCCCCGCAGCTTCTGCCTTTGGTCCGGCATGTAGTGTTGATGGGATTAAGTACATACTAACATTTCTCTTTTAACCATTCCTCGGCTCCTTTTCTTATTGTCCTCGTATGCCGGTTTCCCTGGAACATACCGAAGTTGGGAAGATAGGACATTCCTGTCCTCTGCCGTTGTCTGTCAGCTCAGTAGTAAGATAAAGGGATGAGTGTAGGTGAGTTCTAAGGCTGTCGCTCTCTAGGGTTAAAGAAACAAGATCGGTGTTGCACAGACCTGAGATGCTTCACTGCAGCCTTCCCTAGTTCCGGGTGAATGCTGAGAGCGTGGCGGAGCCAGGTGCCGAAGGAGGGAAGGGGTAGCAGCTGGATGACAGCATCGTGGTGAGGAGTGGGGGTGGACCTCGGCAGTGACTGAGCCAGACGCTGTGGCAAGCTGAGGTGTGTGAGCATTTCTCATGATCTGCATTTTCCATGTGTAGAGAAGGGGAGAGAACAGCTTGTCAGAGAGTCAGTTCTCTGCCTCCGCCATGTGGGTTCCAGAGGTCAAAGTTAGGTTGTACCCATTGAGATGACTGACTCGTTGCCCCAGAAAGGATATTTTAACAGCCTTTTCGGATAACCGTGTGTGTCTTTCTTTAATGCTGCACCAAGATTGACAAGTGGTAGTTTCTCCTTTTAGATCGGTTAATTTCATGTCAAGTGTTTTACTTACATGTGTGACTGTGTGCCGCAGGTCTGCGGTACCCATGGAAGTCAGAAGAGGGCATCAGATCCCCTGGGGCTGGAGTTACAGGTGGATTTGAGCCTCTAGGTGCTGGAATTGGACCTGGGTCCTCTGGGAGGACAAGCAAGTGTCCTAGGCCATCTCTCCAGCCCTCAAGCGATAGTTTTTGTTTTTTTGTTTTTTTTTTAAGTTTCATTGCTGTGTTGTATCTGAAACCATAGGAACAACTAGCTAACTGACTTCTTCCTTTTTTCCTCCCTCCCTCCCTCCCTCCCTCCCTCCCTCCCTCCCTCCCTCCTTCCCTCCCTTGCTTCCTTCTCCCCTTCTTTTCTCCCTTTCTTCTTTCACTCCCTCCCTCCCTTCTTTTTTCTTTCTTCCCATTTCTAAAATTGAACCTGAAGCCTCACATACACTAGACCAGCTCTCCATCATGGACCTGACATACACTAGACCAGCTCTCCATGGACCTGACACACACTAGACCAGCTCTCCATGGACCTGACACACACTAGACCAGCTCTCCATGGACCTCACATACACCAGACCAGCTCTCCATGGACCTCACATACACCAGACCAGCTCTCCATGGACCTGACATACACTAGACCAGCTCTCCATGGACCTGACATACGTTAGACCAGCTCTCCATGGACCTCACATACACCAGACCAGCTCTCCATGGACCTGACATACGTTAGACCAGCTCTCCATGGACCTCACATACACTAGACCAGCTCTCCATGGACCTCACATACACTAGGCCAGCTCTCCATGGACCTGACATACACCAGACCAGCTCTCCATGGACCTCACATACACCAGACCAGCTCTCCATGGACCTCACATACACTAGACCAGCTCTCCATGGACCTCACATATGTTAGACCAGCTCTCCATGGACCTCACATACACCAGACCAGCTCTCCATGGACCTCACATACACTAGACCAGCTCTCCATGGACCTCACATACACTAGACCAGCTCTCCATGGACCTCACATATGTTAGACCAGCTCTCCATGGACCTCACATACACCAGACCAGCTCTCCATGGACCTCACATACACTAGACCAGCTCTCCATGGACCTCACATACACTAGGCCAGCTCTCCATGGACCTGACACACACTAGACCAGCTCTACGTGGACCTCACATACACTAGACCAGCTCTCCATGGACCTCACATATGTTAGACCAGCTCTCCATGGACCTCACATACACCAGACCAGCTCTCCATGGACCTGACATACACTAGACCAGCTCTCCATGGACCTCACATACACTAGACCAGCTCTCCATGGACCTCACATACGTTAGACCAGCTCTCCATGGACCTCACATACGTTAGACCAGCTCTGCATGGACCTGACATACACTAGACCAGCTCTCCATGGACCTGACATACACTAGGCCAGCTCTCCACCATGGACCTCACATATGTTAGACCAGCTCTCCACCATGGACCTTTATCCCAGCACTCATTTATTTCATTTTGATGCACGGTCTCACTAAATTGTCTAGCATGGCCTTGAATCAACTCTGAAGCCCAGGCAGGACTTGAATTTATGATCCTTCTGCCTCGATTTCCTGAGTAGCTGGGACTCACACCTGTATCGTTAGGCCTGGCTCTATAGGAATAATCTTAAAAAGAAGATTCATGGATTTCTTTTTATTGTGTGTGCACGCACATTCACATGCACTTACATGTACCACGTGAATGTAGGTGCCTAGAGGTGAGAGGCAGTTGGAACGCCTAGAACCCAACTGGGTGTCCTCTGCACATGGGTGTCCTCTGCAAGAGCAGTCAGTGCTCTTAAACACTGAGCCGTTTCTGCAGCCCTGTGACTGACTCTTAATATACGTTACTTTAAAACCATTGACTGCCGCGGGATGGTGCCGTCATTTGGAAAATATTAGATTGTTGGGCAGCTCAGAGCTTGTAAAGGTTGACTTGTCACACCAGTGTCATAAAACTGCGTGCACCACCGCGGTGACCACTCTCACCCCCAAACCTTCAAATACGGAGAAGTTGTAGGCTCATGGCATTGTACACACGGTTTCTAAAAATCGAAGTTTTGCCCGAGATACCAAATTTCAGCATTGGCAACAAATACTGGTGTAACAACTACTTTTGTTCATTTTCAAGAACTGTCTGTCAGAACCCCAATTCCAAGTGTCTCTTGTTGCCAGTCACTGTGAGTGGATTTGAATTTCCGTGCAGAAAGTAGCTGTTCCCATGTCTCTCCTGAGTCATCTTACTTCAGTATGCAATACGAGTGCTATATTCATCCTTGTTGCATCACATTTTTTTAGATTTGACTCTGGAATCTACAAACTAAACTTTAATAATTTTTACTGCTTCATCAGCACATGACAGAGGGACCCCTGGACTCTTCATACAGCTCAGTGCACACGCCTCCAGTCAGGCTGACACATCTGTAGTTAGCTCATTGCCCACGCCTCCGGTCAGGCTGACACATCTGTAGTTGAATCTACCATTGATTTGTAGAACCTTTGCAAATATCTGCAAGTGGAAAGCATCTTGACGTGATGAGGAAAGTAGTTTTATTCCTATGGACTCCCAAAAGGATCTTGGGCACCCCGAGGATCTTCAGATCACTCTGAGCACTGTGGGAATTAGTAGTCAAGAGTAAGACTGGGTGTCTCTAGAGTGTGAGTTTGGACCTTGCTGCTGCTTCTTACTGGCTGTGACTTGGCAAGGTTACTCAGCCTTGCTGTGACTGTTGCCTGTCGTTAAATGGGTGTGATAATAATAGGCACTTCCCTGAATGAGTTGATCTGCCCAGTAGTAGTTAAGCCACAGTGAGTGTAGGTAGGACTCCGTACTTAGGTTATTGGTTGCATGGTTGGTTGGTTGCTTGCCCTAAAATAGTTCTCTTCTTTCAGCCTTCTAGAATGCCCAAGACATCCATCCATCCATTGCAATTCCTCCTGTATAGTGCCCGTATAATGGTAAGACACATCTTAAGTACATTAAAGCTTGTATCCCAGATGGTAGGTATATCAGCTAACAGCTTGGCAGAGACTGGTCTGTCTGGTGATCCTGCCTCTTCCGTCCTGAGTCCAGACTCTGAAGGAATGGAGAGAAGAGAGTGCTTGATGGCAGGTTGTCAGGGATACTGTGGAGCATGTGTTGGTCCATTGGACAGGAGCATGGGCGTGCTGAGAGAGGAGGCTCTCCAAAGACAAGGGTGATAGCAGGAACTTTGCCTCTCACGCAGAGTGGTTCTGACATGTGTGTGAATTGCTGTCTAGGTGGAGGTGTCTATGATATATGATGGAAGTGCCCCTCCATACAGTCTCCGGTTCTAGGGTATAGTCGTTGTTGGAGCATTACCACAAAGCTCATTAGCTCACACTTGACTAATGCCTAACTTCTTACTCTTTCTATTTGTTTGTTTGTTTGTTTGTTTGTTTGTTTGTTTGTTTGTTTGTTTGAGACAGGGTTTCTCTGCGTAGCTTTGAGCCTTTCCTGGAACTCACTCTGTAGCCTAGGCTGCCCTCGAACTCACAGAGATCCGCCTGCCTCTGCCTCCCAAGTGCTGGGATTAAAGGCGTGCACCACCACTGCCCAGCGAACTTGTTACTCTTAAGAGGCACCTCTTAACAGGTTGATCTGTCCAGCCCATGGGCTCTGGAAGCAGGCTTGCCAGGCCTGCCTGCTGACTCTGGCATGGACTAGTTGTACAGCTTTGGCAGTACAGCTGTACCCCTTCCAAATGTTCATTTGGTCTCTATAAAGTGGGACTGCCAGACTTTCCTTAAAGTATTGTTAAGTGTTAAACCAAATAGTGTGCAGTAGGCAGCCAAATGCCTTCCTTATGCTCGCTTGATTTTTCTTAAACCTCGGATCTCTTCACTTATTTAAAAAAAAAAAAAAAGCCCCTGCATGCTGTTCAGACATGATCATCATTGCCTTCCTTCATTAAAAACAGTGTTTTGGGGAAAGTAAGCACAGCACTGGAAGAATTTTAGTGTTGTTTCTCCAGGAACTTCTAGCAAGGTCTTAGAAAACTGTAACTTCTTTTTGCTCTCACTCTTGCTGGGGACTGAGGTGCTCTGATCTGCAGAACTGCCTCTTTGCTGACTCTGCATGTGGGTTATCCAGTTACTATTCTGCTTTTGAGGTCCAGAGTCCCAGCTCAGCCCAGCTGTTTGATGCTGTGTCTGCCCACTGGGAAGAAGCAGGGTAACCCACATGAAAGCAGGCATAAGACCACCTCCTTCTCAGAGCCCATGCCTCCCCGTGCTCTGGCTTCCTGTTCTTAGAATGCCCGTTTCTGGAATTCACTGTTTTTGTTTCTCCAATCAGGGTCTCCACTTCTTCTTCTTCTTCTTCATATCACTTTTGAGTGGGATTCAGAGCCTTAGAGTTGTTAATGAATCTATTCCACCCACAACTTTCCCAGAACAGCTTTTTGATCATAGAATTTACTACAGACATACAAGGAATCCAGCCAGCCGGATTTCTTGTGCAGTTTCCCAGGTAGAAGGCTGCCCCATCTTAACCCTGCCTTGGTTTTTGCCTTGCAGTCTGTACGGCCTGTTTCCTTCAGTGATACTCTATACCACCCAAGAAATTTGTGGGGTTCAACTGACGCTAGAACCATTCTCCTAAAGTTTGAAGGACGGGCTGGGGAACTCAGAGAACTGTCTAGGAACCTAGTGTGTACCCTGGAGATAGACAAGTCCAGGTAGCCATGTGACCCCCACACTCTTAGAAATGTACATTTTGTCGTCTCTGTTCTTCAGTCCATGTGTCTGTTTGACTTTCCGTCAGTGGCAAAGAGGTTCTCCTCTAATCTTGGCCTTTTTAGGCCCCAGTTGTTTGGATCAATATCAGTCATTTGTCTCTTTGATTACATCTTTCCAGAAGCTGGTTGGCACTTTGAGAAGTCTGTCTCTTTGATGGAGCAACCCTAGTCCCTCCTGTTTGTTGATTTAACTGAATGTAGGCACCTGGAGGCCAGAACTTTCTTAGTATGGTCTCATTCATTTCTAAGGTTTCAGCCCAAATCCTTCATTAGTCAACTTCTGGTCATGAATGTCTAACTTCTTGCTTGCTGGGTGCCTCACAGATTGTCTAGACATCATGTAGGCCCAACATGTTCAGGATGGTGTCTTAGTTTTTCTTTTGCTGTGATGAAATAGTCCAGTGAGTGTGACTCAGAGGATAAAAGATGTGTTCTCACAGTTCAGGGCTAGATTCTGTCATGGTGGGGAAGCCATGTTTGAGGCTGCCGGTTACATTGCATCTACAGTGAGAAGTAGAAAGCAGGGGATGGTGGTTGCCCATGCTTGGTACCCTCCTCCATCTTACACAGTCTAGAATGCCCTGACCAGAGGATGCTTCTGCCTACAATCAAGATTGATTTTCCCATGTCGATTAGTGTTAAGACCTCATAGCATACCCAGAGGCCCATTCCTCAGGTGATCATAGGCTCTGTCAAGTCAGCAGTTATCACTAACCATCACAAACCCACCCTTTGTCAGCTAGACACCCACACACGTTTCTTCAGCTGTCACCTTCCATCTCTTGTCCCTATAGGCTCATGACTGTGTTACAATGTAAAATGCATTCTCTCCAACTTTAAAAGTCCCCATACTCTTGAACAGTTCTAACACTTTAAAAGAGCCAAGTCTTGGAACTGTGAGCTCTTTTTTAAAAACAAAAAAACAAAAGTAAAAACCAATAAACAAACAAACAAAAAACAAAATTCTTTATTCCAACATGTAATGGCACAGAATAAGCATTCTTATTCCAGAAGAGAGAAATCTTGGCATAGCAACAAATGATCAGACTACAATCCAGCAGGGCCGACACCCAATCCTGCAGCCCCGTGTGTGGCATCTGAGGCTCATGGTAAAACTGAGTGGCTCCAAAGGGCTTGCTTAGCCCCAGCTCTGCAGCTCTTTCTGCAGCACGCACAGCCTCTCTCTATGTCTGGCTCCACTCTATGCCTGGAGCTGTCCGTGACGGACGTCCCATCGTCTTGGCATCTCTGGTAGACACCCTGAAGTTCCTACTGCACCTTGGGCTTGGCCGTCATAATACATAGTGGGCTCTGAAGGGTCCCTGGCAGGAGCTCTGACCCCGCCACACATGGCCAGGTCTCAGCTGCTCTCTGAAACCCTGGAACAAGGCTCCAGAATCCTCTCACTCTTACATCTTTCATACCTCCCAAGTTCTGCTGCTAGCTTGAGATATAGCCTGGCTCCCATGGGCCACAGGTGTATCAGCTGCTGTGTGCTGACCCTTGGAAAACAGTCTCCTTGGAGGAGGAGGGATCCTGATTGCTCAGCCATATTCTCAGTTCCAGCTCTCTCTCTTCGAAAAGCTTGTTTTCACATGTTGGAGCCTTTGATGTGTGAGATTTTTGTCTTCAGGAACTCATTCCTTTTTAGCGATTACATCTACTTTCTCAGCATCTATCCTGTCTGAAGATTCTCGCTACCAAACACATTAGTTCTATACGTTTGAATTCCTTTAGACTCAGGTTCTCAGGATGCAGATAGAATGCAGCCAGATTCCCCAGAGCCCAGTTCCTCATACACTTTTTCTTCTCCCATCTGAAACCTCATGAGCTGACTTCACTCACTGTCTCTGTCTTCTAAGCATTCTTGTCTCCTAAACACTCACCAGAATGGCCCATTAAGCCCTGCTTCCAGCGCATTAGGGCTTTTCTAGCATGAAGCACCAAACTCCTCCGCATTTTAACTGTGAAACCATTCCCAGGGCTTCTACACCACCACCCCATGGTCAGGTTTATCACAGCCACAAACCTGCTCCTGGTGCAACAATTTCTTAGTTACTTATTGTTGTGATAAAACACTGACTACAGCAACTCAAAAGAGAAAGAATTCATTCTGTTTACAAGTCCAGATGGCAGGCGGTCATGGCGGCAGGATCAAGGTTTCAGGAATTTGAAGTAACTGGTTACATTGTATCACAACAAGAAACAGAAAGCAAGGAATATCTGCGGCTGCTCAACCTGCCTTCTCCATTCTCCTTCTGCCTCCTCCAGGAGCCCCTGCTCAGGGAATGTCTCACCACCATTAAGATGGGTCTTCTCACATCAGTTAATGTATCAAGATAACACCCCACAGGCATGCCCAGATTCTCATCTCCCAGATGAGTCTAAATTCTGTCAAATTAACTCCAATCATCACAAATAAAATTTACTTTCTTTCTCCGCTCATTATCTACCAAGAACACCTGTTTGGAGATGTCTGATTCTGGCAGTTGCGTTAGTTCAGGTGTTGGAGTCATTTGAATATCTCACTTTTCCTTGACCTCTGAATCTAATATGTACATGTAAACTGCTCCTACCAGGACATTCAGTGTTTGCATTCCACAAGATTGGTGATTTCCTCCAAATACACTCCCCTCACCTCGGGTGACCACACTCAGATTAACCTAGAAACCTTCAGCTTGCTTTTAACGACTCCCAAACATTTTCAGGATCCTCCATTGCCTTAAAAGACTTTGTATCTGTTTGCAGTCTCTGTTATTACATAGGAAGCCCAAATTAGGTGGCTTAAAATAAAACCTATGTATTTACAGATTCTGTGGGTCAAGAATGGAACGGGTGTAGTCAGACATATTTTGTCTCTGCCCTGTGTTGGGCCTTCTGCTGGGAAGACTCAGTGGCCAAGATAATTTGACAGCTGGAGGCCGCTTTCTCCTCTCTCTCTCTCTCTCTCTCTCTCTCTCTCTCTCTCTCTCTCTGGCAGGTTGATGTGGCTGACATCTGGGACCTCAGCTGGGCTATTGGCTGAAGCTGTGGCTTTTCTCTGTGGTTGCTTGTTCTTCCTTCTACCATAGTGGCTGAGATCTGAGGGTAGCATTCCTCAGAGAAGCATGCTGTGTGTTCTAGCTTCAGAAGTAAGAGACTCATTTTCTCATTGGTCATGAGCCTGGCTGGATTTCAGAGGAATATCTCAGTGGGGAAAAATAGCAAAGTCAGGGTGGGATTTTTTTTTTTTTAAATGAAGTCATCTTTAGAAAATTCCGCCTACCACAAAATCCAGACTAATTTGAGAACGCCGATACAATCTGGTTCATCTTCCTTTTAGCTAGAAAAACAGAACACCTATGTGACAGAAATCATGGTGGCCCTTCGTAGGTACTCTTCCAACCTAACAGTTCTGAGACCAGATAAGAGTTGAGTTGGTGAGGTCCAACAGTTCCCCCAAGGTCCACTAAATACTGGGTAGATGGGCTTTGAACTGGAACCTTTGGCTTTTCTACATCTGTACTATGGTGGGAGCGGCACATGACAATTATAAGAATTTATTAACAATACATTTTGTCTAGACTCTGACCTCTCACTGTTACAGGAGCTATTTAGGGTTAGAGCCTGAGCCTTGACTGCCCGAATAAGCCAGGTTCAGCCACCCACCCTCACAAGCCAATTAAACCAGTAGTGAAAAGACAAAAAAAGAATCATTCACTGTGGCCACACGGAGAAAGAAGAGGGTTAACGATGTCCAGCGGCTTGCCCCCTCCCCCAAGTCCGCTTTCTGGCTCCTAACTTAGGTGGAAGGCTAGATAGGTAAGTGGTTGTACCCAGGGTGTCCTGCCCGTTATTAACCCATCGTTGTCTGGGCTCTAGTTTCTCTGCAAGGTGGCCACGCAGTTGGTCAGGACTATGTGGGATCTCCTCTAGGTAGTGGAGGGAGGGGACAGGAGGACAAATGACCCCGGCTGGCTGGCACCAGGCTTCGGCCACCTCCTCCCAGCTTGAGATTCCTGGGGGGAAATTCCAGTTTCTTGAGGACCTTTGTCTAACAGTTGGGATAGCCAAAGGAAGCTCTGCAAGATCTCTAGAATATTCTTGTTCCTTCCAGGCCCGTCACACCTCTTGTCCATTTGCAGCCCCAGAGGGCTCACACCTAATGGGAAACAAGACTCTTGCTGGCTGAGGGGTCAAGACTGTTTAGTCTGTGGACGACACATGGCCGCTGTGGGCAAGCAGAGCCCACGGGTTGGTCCTAGTGTCTGTCTGTCTCCGAATCCAGGTGCTCTGCCTGTGAGTTGTTGGGTGGGGGTGAGGGTGGGGAGATGGCTCCCTCTGTGAGCGTTCTCCTGACCCGTCCCCTCCCACCCCCCAGGACTCCTGATCCTAGCGTGTATTTGTTTGGCCTCGGCTCATTGCAGCCTTGTGTAGCATCACAGTGTGCTTTCTCTGTGTACTTTGGCGTCTCGGTGATTGATTCGGGACTTTCCTGAGTTTGCCCATATTGAACCTGCTGCTACCTGGTTGGGATTGCCAGCCTTACTTATGCCGTTTTCTCTGCAGGATAAGTGCCCTTTGCTCTTCTTTCTGCCGGATGTCTGTTCTTCCTTCAGGATTAAACTTAGTTCCTACACACCTCCTCTCCTCTGAGCTCTGTACATGGTCCTCAAATGGTCGCACTGTATTCTGTAGGCATTCTTTGGTCTAGTTATGTGGAACGCTCACTAGTCTGGAAGGTCCAGCAGGAAAGAAGCTGTGGGTCACTCTTCCTGTAGCCTTTAGTGCCTCTTTGTAACTGAGGGCCAGGGATGCATCCTTCCGAGGGGCGTGTACATCATCTAGTGTATGGATGCCAGTGCCTGTCTGGGGCAGACACAGAGATACTGGGGTGGAAAGAAGAAACAGAGATGTTGGTGTTAGACCATATGGATTCTTGGGCTGAACACTATTATATTCCTTTGTCGTTGTGTATGAAGTGAAGGAAGTTGTGGAACACAAAACCATTTTGGTCAGAACAGCTGTGCAAGTGACCCCCAGATCAGGATTAGTGACCGTTGATGTTTCTTCGTGGCAGAGATGTGGGGAGGGTTGTTGGACACTCAGCTGAGGGTCTGCCATCCTGTAGCACCTCCCGGGCATTTGTGTACAGTTCTGCCCTGATTGCTGGCGCTCTGGTAGTCTTGGGAGGTGCTGGAGCATATAGACTGTAGAAGTTAGCTGCGATGCTATGGGGAAGTCATCCATGTTGGCATGAGACCTTTCAGTGGCCTGGCTGTCTTGGGGTCACCCTCACGCATGCTCTGTAAGTAGGTTCAATGGGCTCATTGGTTCCTCAAGTTGGACTTGAGCAAAATGGTGCCTTGGTTTTGTTGGTGCTCAGTAATGAAGGTTTTTGTTTCCACCTCCCTAGGGAGAATTCTTATAGCAGTTGCCCTGAGAGTTTTTACAACCATATATTCTTAAGATGACTTTTTCTAAAACTTGGCTACAGGCTGCCATGTAAGCAAGCATTAAATTTTGAGTATTGAAAAGATAACTTTGGGCTAGGGATGCGGCTCGGTGACAGGCCCCATCCTCAAAAGTGAATTTCTTTTTTCTTTTTGTTTTTTTTCGAGACAGGGTTTCTCTGTGTACTTTTGGTGCCTGTCCTGGATCTCGCGCTGTAGACCAGGCTGGCCTTGAACTCACAGAGATCTGCCTGCCTCTGCCTCCCGAGTGCTGGGATTAAAGGCGTGTGCCACCGCCGCCTGGCAAAAGTGAATTTCTGTGTATTCAGATTGTGTAATTGTTAGTGCTAGAAGCTAATTTAAAACAAGAATTAACATGTTGCAGTTTGGCTTTTCATTGCCGTAACAAGTCCCCGAGGCAGCTAACTTTATAGAGATTAAAGGGTTACTTGACACACAGATTTGATTTGAGCCCGTAACAGCTGTCGGCACATGTGAATAGTACTGAAGGGAGTTGCACCAGTGAACATGTGATGTTTTGAACAAGGAGGGTAAGAGCTGCCAAAGGAGTCACAAGGAAATGCCTCATGTCCCCAGTGACCCAAGAGCGTTATGCTTGGCTTACTTCCCAGAGGTTCCCTTGCTCCTTACAGGTGTATGCCCCTGCCTCCACCCTGTGGACCCTCAGGGATTCCCAAACCACAGCACCTCCTGAGATGCCAGAGGTGGTCATTGACTGGCATCTCTTCGTGACCTTCAAAACGTGCTTCTTGCTTGGTCTTGATTACAGACTGCTCTCAAATTTGCTCTGTAGCCAAGGCTAGCCTTGGACTTAGGAGCTTTTTCTGCCTAAGGTTCCAGAGAGCCAGGATTACAGGTGTTCGCCCCTCCCCCCCCCACTTCGGAGAAATTACTTTTCTGGATCACCTTGCATTATGATAATTAGCCATTAGAACTTTCTCCTTCCTGTTCTTCCTCCTGGAGCATGTTGCAGATGCATCCTAGGATTTTGTCGCTCTCCTGTGTGGCAAAGAGAAACTCCGAGAGCTAAATGCAGGGGTGGAGTATGGGTGTAGAGGAGAGCTTTTTCAACAGGCCCGTGCTACAGCGGCAGGGCCCAACACCAGCTTTCCCGGGGGCTCTTTGCCTTTACTGGAGTGTGTTACATCACAAGGATGTTATACAGGCATGGGCATTTAAAGGTGCTTTGTTTTTAGTAGGAAAAAAAAATATCTAAAAATGAGCGAGGGAAAGATAGGGACCTGGATTGAGCAAACAGCTGTCCTAGTGTTTATGAGAATGGAGGCTGGTGTTTCACTCCCTAGAGAGTAAGCTGCAAAGGTTATGTTACTTTGTTCCCTGACCCCCCGGTGTACAGGTGTTCAGCCTTTTGATATCATGACATGATGTCACCTGCAGGTGTGCTGGGCCACAGTCACAGCTATCCTGGGTTGCATGCAGCCCACGGGTTGGACAACTTGAAAGGACTGGCTTCTCATAGATACAGCAGGTGTTTGTTGCCTGATTTGGCAATACTTTTAGTTAAAACCTTTAAAGATCATCCTAGTCTTCAAAATCAATCACAGTACTATTAGCTTTTGGTAGGAATATTTGGGTACTGGTGGTCCAATTGTTCAGGACCCCAGGCCTCACACACGATCTGATTGGCCTGGTGGAAGGTGCTTATGAGGGGGAATATGTGGTTTGCACAGCTTTGGACTCCAGAGAGAATTTAACATCAGTAGTATTCATCATGACTATAATGATAAAGATGGTGGACACAGTTTCTTCTTTTGGGGGCGGGGGATAAAATGGTGTTGGCTCATTGTTTATAATGTGAAATGGAAGAGGTGACTTGTTTAGAGACTAGCCACTGTCATCAACAAAATGGGGTGGACCAGGGGAAAAGGCAGCTGATGCTCAGAGGCTGCTGGTCGCTGAACATTGCTGTGGTCCTGCCTTCTGGGGCAGAAGAAGAAAAGTGAGAAGGATGCTGAGCAGAGGGGGAAAAAACAGGGTAGATCCAGGTATGACGTAGAGAAATCGGTGGGTGTGATGCTAAGGAGCGAGCCTGTCCAGGTGCCACATCAGAACTTGGGTTCTTTGTTATTTATCTGAACTCCCTGATGTATGTAAATATTTGTTTGTAACATGGTTAGTTTTAATTATACAGATTTTTAAGTCAGGGCTCGTATAAAGCTAGTTAATCACTTTTCGAGAAATGGGTTTTGTTAAGTGGAAACTTCATCACACATGAAAGCACATACTTGTAATCCCAGCACTCAGGAAACTGAGGCAGAAAGATCATGAGTTTGAGCCAAGCCTGGGCTATATAGCTAGTTCAGGGCCAGCCTGAGCTACATTCCAAAACTGTGTCTCAGAACACCCCCCCACCCCCAGCAGCCCTTCCATCACAGCAGAATGAGAGACTAAATGGAATGCTTACTTGCGTTTTTGTTTCTTCTGTTTCAACCTTGGAAAGCTGAAGCAAAGTGCGCGTCTTTGGGATGCACAGACAGATGCAGTCTTTGTATCCAATGTCTCACGTCCCTGAATTCCAATGTGTTCTTCTTTTCAGGCAATACACTATTACTCTTCTCTGGGAGCTCTCTGGAATGTGTCCCACCTGTATTTTGGGGAGGTTCTAAAACTTGGTCTTGCCCCATGAGGCATGGCACAGCCTGGCAAAGCTGAAGAAGGTGACTTTTCCACATGTCCCCACCAGTAGGAGATGGTGTGGTGAAAATCTGCAGTGAGGTTGATGTTGCAGGAAAGGCTTACACGTTCATCCCTAAGGCTAGTAGTTCTTCTGTCTAAGGGGATGCATCCTACCCAGGGTCTATTGAAACAGAAATACATCCTTGAAATACAAACTTTTGTTGTTGAATTGGCAATTCCAGTGTGACATTTTTAAATATTTAAATATATAAAGCAAAAAACCTGTCACTCCCTAACTGAGACTTAGATAACTCGGTTTATTTATCTGAAAATTTTTGACAGTGATAGGCACTTCACTAGCAGTGGTAAGGCTTCAGTGAGAAGCATAGAGCCGTTGATATAAGGAGCACTTGTAGTGTGGGGATATCTTCCTGCTAAAAACTGTGAAGGATGTTTTGGATGTATCTTTGGGATTTTATTAGTCTACATCCCATTAAACCGATAGAGGGGTGAGCAAGAGAGTATCGGTGAGCCCACAGAGAAGATCGGGAAAGCTACCATTATTTTTCTTTATATTGTAAATAATGGGTTGGAGGAGCGTGATGCGGGATGTTATCTAGAGGGAATGATATTCAGAGCTTCAGAAAAGTGTTGGAATTTTCCCATGACAACATCTCCCCATCCCAGTCTCGCCCTCCTCCTTCCCTCCTTTGCTCTTCCTCTATTTTATCATCCCTCTCATGTTGTTCTTCCTTTTGTCCTTTGAGACAGTCTCACTGTGTAGCCCAGGCTAGCCTGTAACTCTCAATCCTCCTCCCCGAGCCTCAAGGGCACTGGGATTATAGGAATGCCCCTCTGGGCCTGGTTTCCAATTTCCTAAAGAGGTTTTTGTCCAGGCTGTTGGTCCTTCTGTGGTGATCTCCAACCTCCTTTCCCAGTTCTCAGTTCCTTTATTCCTTGATGTGGACAAGCATTTTAGAGATTATGTTTCCAAGCATCCTGACATGGGAATTTAATCAGGTCTGCTTTCTGCTCACCTGAAATGCAGCCTTCACATGGAAGTATCTGTTGCAAGAAGCGCCGTCATTTGAGGGCTGTTCAGTTAGGGTATGGGATGAGCTACCTGTAGTTCCTCTGCTGTTGCACTTGAACAGATGATTTGTCAAATAAACTGACGCTCTGCAGTAATAGAGCAGGAGATAGGAATGTTGACTGACACAGTCCTGTTCCCTCTTTACTTAGCAAGTTCTGGTATGCTTTTAATGAATAAATCTTACATATTGATTAAAATGACAGTTATGTCAATTATACCCTGCTTATCAAAGACTTAACAGTTAACACCCACATGTAAGCAAATGTATAACCATATTTGTCTTTTAGGGTCTGGGTTACATCAGAACTTTCATGATTACCTGTGACTTTCATGATTTCGATTTAACAGCTGAGTAGTAGTCCATTGTGTAAATAAATGTACCACATTGTCTTTCTCTGTCTGCTGATGGAGATCTAGGCTGATTCCAGCTTTCTGGCTATGATGAATAGAGCAGCAGTGAACATGGTTGAGAAAGTGTCTATAGTAGAATGGATAGTCCTTTGGGTATATGTCCAAGAGTGGTATAACTGTATCTTGAGGTAGGTCTATTCCCGCTTCCTGCGGAATTGCCACACTGATTTCCATAGTGGGTGTACAAGTTTACATTCCCACCATTTAACCACAGAGTCCAGGTATAGAGTAAGGGACTAGTGGAGAAGGAAGCATCTCCCTAGGGAAGAAAAATACAAAAGATAGTTATGGGTGGGTGAGGAGAGGCTGGGGGATGCAGTGTGATCGTGGACTGGAACAGGAGGATCAAACCAGAAGAGAGGAAAAGAAGGGGGCCATAGGGGAGGAGAATGGGGAGGGACCACTAAACTGAGGGTCATTTGAGGGTTCATATGGAAATCTAATAAAGTAAAAGCTTCTCTCTGTCTTTTTTAAATGACAGGGTTTCCCTATGTAACCCTGACTGTCCTGTAACTGTAGATCCGCCTGCCTCTGCCTCTGGAATGCTGGGATTAAAGTCATGTGCCACCACCACCCAGCAAGTAAAAGCTTCTTAAAATATGTCCATATGTGAAAGAGATTTAAATGGAATCGTTGAATAAAGGGCCCCGCCAAACATCTCTTGTCACTCAACAAAACCTCCAGTGCAGGAAATGGGTAACTTTTAATCAAGGTGTTGGCCAAAGGGGTCCCATGGAAACCCCTAAACAACCCAAGCCATGGGTGGCTCCCCACAAACGGATGCTAAGGCCATATTGCTGAAGACAGCCCCTGCATAACTCACAGAACACGAAGAAGTCGGGCTGACGTACATAGAACAACCTTCACCTGACTGACTAGCAGTCACGGTGCCGAACGGCACTGCACGTGCTCCCGAAGGAGAAAGACAAACGGACCCAGCTGCAAGCTCTTCTGTCTTCCGTGGCGGCCTGCCTGCCACACACACTGGTGCAGTGGTGGTACAAAGCTTGTGGGAGTGGCCAGCCACCACCCGATTAGATTTCGGGCCCACTCTGTGAGATGGAACCCCGGCCCTACACTGCCTGGGTGGCCAAGGCACGGAGACTGCATAGGCCGTGGACCTAGGAGAAAACCAAACACTACTGTTCTGCTGAGGGGATGAAGCAATAACATGGCTCCGAGCGACATTCTGCTGTACTCATAGATCAGTGCCTTGCTCGGCCGTCGTCAGTGAGTTTCCTGCACGTATACATGTGTACAGACCTACTCTTTGGTGCTCTGGATTGCTGAGCTGTGTTTCTAGCCCTGTCTTACTTGTTTAAAAACAAATATCAACAATTAAAACTCTTATAGTAGCTGAGGGGCTGAGAAAGGAGAATCTATCTCCACAAGTTCAAGGCCATCCTTGGCTACATAGTAGGTACAAGCCAGCCGTAATAACAGCCCGTATGTTATGGTCTGCGTCCGGGGGGCTGGTGATGTGGTTCGGTGGCTGAGAGCATGAACTCCTGTAAGAGGATCGAGTTCAGTTCCTAGCACCCTTGGTGCTTGGCTCCCAACCACCTGTAACTCCAGTTCTAGGGGGTCTGATTCTGGCCTTCATGGGCACCCACACATAGTGCACCCCCCGCCCATGTACACATATACATACAAATAATTTACAAAACCAGGATCAACTTAATTAGTAACTGGTTTTCTGTAACGACGTGCCGTAGAGAGTTCCCTGCAAGGGTACGTGTGTGTATATACCTACTCTGTTTTTAATAGTTGTCTGTTATAACTCTGTACTTATTTATATATAGCTATATATGACTATATATATATATAACATATATATATATATATATATATATATATATATATAACTTATTTATCATGTGCTGATAGATTCTGTGCAGTAGCTATGTTTGTTCGGATAAGTTGCTGTCTGTGGGCTATATTTTTGGTTAGCAGTTAGTCAATATTTATATTTGGAAACAACAAACTTTTTTTTTTTTAGACATACTCTATCTTCTTAAATTCCGATGACTTTTCTACAGATGGTTTGGTGCACCGTCTGTAGGAAATTTCCGTGCAGCCACCGTAGGCCTGCCTCTTTATGAAGAACAGGGGCCAAAGAGTGCGCTAAGCCAGGCTTTAGGACCTGGAGACAACAAAGTGGCTCTTGATTCTTGCTGCTTTTTCCGTCCGGCCATGAGATGTGAGGTTTTACATCCTTACCCGTACTAGCCATTAACACAGCGCATTCACACTTTAAAGACTACACGGCAGCTCACGCGTGTGACCCTGCACCAGCCAACCTAGTGTACCTAGTAGCCTTGGGGAGCTCCAGGCTGCTGCAAGACCTTGTCTCTTGGCTCCCGGAGTCTGCCGGAACACACCCGAGGCTGGCCTCTGGCCTCCGCGGGCACTTTCTCAAACCTGCACGTGCAGGGAAGAGATGAGCTGCTCGCTTCACTGGTTTTCCTTCTCGTAGTCTGTACTTCTTTGTTCCTCCAAGGCTGTTACCAAGGTTGAAGCCATGGGGATGCATGTGGCCGTGTACAAACACTGTTTGGAAATACGAGCACCAGAAAGAAGGAAAAAGGGATGGGGACCACATCCCTCCTCCAGCATTCCCCGAAAATGAGTGTTGATGGAATTTGAGCTCAATGAAAATTGCACTTCTGTACACTGGTGGGTCTTCCCAGGGTTTAATAGGGTCTCAGCAGATGAGAATAGAAAGACCATGCTGCCTTTCTTCCCAGGCTGGCTTTGAACTTATGATCCTCCTGTCTTATGATTGTTAGTATAAGAAACCTAGATCGCCATGCCTGGCTTATTTTCTGTGTAATTTTAATTACATTTTCTATGTAATTGTTTACATAAAAAAAAAAGGCAGAAGAAGAGCTGGGCAGCACATACCTTTAATTCCAGCACTCGGAGGGCAGAGGCAGGAGGATCTGTATGAGTCTGAGGTCAGAGCAAGTTCCAGGACAGCCAGGGCTACATATAGAGAGACCCTGTCTTGAAAAACAAAAACAAACACAGAAGAAGATACCTAAATCATTTAGAGCCGTCGGACTTTCAGGGTGTCTTAAGAAAGGCCTCTGAATTTAGAGAGGAAGAGGGAGGGGAGAGGGGGAGGGGAGGAGAGAGGGGGAGGGGAGAGGGGAGAGTTTAAATACTCACGATAAGGAAAGTGGCTAGATGAAATAAATGCCAGACATTCATGGGGTAGGAAACAGACAAGGAAGCTTTCTAAGACAGGAAGATTGTCAGTGTGTTACTATCAGGTGAAAAAACAAGGTACAGACTGGAGAATGTACCGGTGCTTCTGTAAGAGACGTAAGTCTGTATTTTTACATGAAACTGAAGATATGCAGAAACAAGTTGCTTCCAGCGAGGAGCGGGAGATGGAAAATTGTTATGATGTTTTAATTTCGATGTGCAAATAAATTACCTTCTGGAAATAAATTTTTAAATGAAATTTGACATGAAACAAAATCTGATTTTGTTTAAGCCCATACTATTTGTGACCTTACCCAGTGTGTTTGAACCTGGGGGTAGGATCAGTTGCAAGCATGAATGTTTTGAGAGAATAATCATAGAAACAATATATGGTGGTTTATCTTCTGACTTCTCTAGTAGGAAATTGGAAATGTAAATCTGTATTTAAATTGTAGTTTCTTTAACTTGTTGGGATTTGTGGATTTTTTTTTTTTCCTCCCAAGGTAATTGGAAACCTTAAAACCCGGAGCCTGCTATCCACTGTAGGAATGTTCTCTGTGTGTGGGGGGGTGGGGGGGTGGGGGGGAGGGTTGGTGCATATAGTTGGACAGAGAACTTGGTTTATGATCTTCTGTCTGATTTTGTTATTTGCTGAAGTTGGAGTGTATGGAGAAAATGTTCTAGACTGCTCTTGTCTTTACAGGAGCAGAAAAATCCAGATTCGAAACATCCTGCCTCACCTGCAGTGGGAGGTAAGCCGGGACTCCAGACACCTCCTTGCCTTAGCTTCCTTTTGCTTTAGGACTCAGAGACCTTGAGACGTGTCCCCCACACCTCTGGGTCCTGTCCTTCCTCTCCAGTGCTGGGCACACGGTGCGGTTTAGAGGTTGTTTGCTTCTCCCTCCCCAGCCAGGTGCCCTCTGGCCTCTCACAGTCTTCGCCCTCAGGTACCACACCACAAACACCCGCACACCAGCCAGGGGACAAAGTGTGCACCTCTTTGTGATTCTTAGCGTATGATCTGATGAAAGATTTTTGTTGTTCCACATTCTGATTGGCTGAGGCACCGGGAAACCTATAGAAACAGAAAGTTCTTTGTCGGGGTAGATTTGTTTGTTTGTTTGTTTTTGTTCTGAGTTAGTTGCCATGAGTAACCATTAAAGATATATCTGCAGGGCACTCCAAGTTCTAAGATTGCTATCTTAAATACAGTAGGATGCAAGGAGTGGCCCCACTGTTAGGAACAAACTGCCCTAACCCACAGGATACCAGACCAGCCTTAAAAAAAAAGCTGTTTTATCTTTGTCTTTAAAAGCGGAAGAAGAAACAGGACGAGGCTGAAGAGCTGCCTTTGTAGGGGACCCAAGTTCCATTTCCAATAGTCAAATTGAGTGGCTTACCTATGACCCCAGATCCAATACCTCTGGCCTCTGCAAGCACCTGTGTCTGTCTGTCTCTGTCTGTCTGTCTGTCTGTCTGTCTGTCTCTCTCTCTCTCTCTCTCTCTCTCTCTCTCTCTCTCTCTTTCTCTCTCTCACACACACACACACACACACACACACACACACACACAAAAAAAAAAAATAACCAGGCATTGTGGTGTATAGTGGTGTGTGACTTTAATTCCAGTGCTTAGGAGACTGAGGTAGGCTGATCTCTTGAGTTTGAGGCTAGCCTGGTCTATGTAGGGATTTCCAGGACGGCCAGACCCTATCTCAAAAATAAATCTTTAAAAAAAAAAAAAGCAAACTTTTGCCAGGTGATAGTGGCACACATTTTAATCCCAGCACTCGGGAGACAGAGGCAGGCGGATCTCTGAGTTCGAGGCCAGCCTGGTCTACAGAGTGAGTTCTAGGAAAGGCTCCAAAGTTACATAGAGAAACCTGCCTCAAAACAAAACAAAACAAAGCAAAAGAACAAATTTTTAAAAAGATTTATTATTTTTATGTGTGTGTGTGTGTGTCTGTGTGGGTCTTTGTACACCACATGTGTTCAGTAGCACACGAGGCCAGAAGAAGTCATTTGATCCTCCGGAACTGGAGTTGCAGGTGGTTGGTTATAAGTTGCCATGTGGGTGCTGGGATCTCTCCATCCTCAAGAACAATTTTTTACTGTGGAAAAGTCTACACAGTCTATTACTTGAATAAATAAGGAGGCCCCTTGAGGAAAGCCAAAGGAAGAATTGTTAAATCCCCTAAAGAAAAATGAGCTCTGTCCTCTAGTCTGCTTTTCGTTTCAACAGCATGGTTTTGAGTCATCAGATGAGTATAACTGTTCAGTTACCAGACTCCAAAATTGTGTGGTGTCATCTTATTGAATAGGCTGTTGGGAAGCAATCAGCAAAAAGTCCTGAATTCTTAGATGTGTAGAGTTCTTATGGAAGACCTGAAATGCCAACTTATTTACATTCTTCCTGTGTCTCTGTTTTAATGTGTTTCACTTGCGGAGGCAAATCAGTGTCTTTTTTATGATCTTTTCTTCCTGTTCCTTTACAGGTATTGGATGGACTGTTGGCTGAGTGTGGGACAGTGGAGAATGTGGAACAAGGTAATGAGCGAGGAGGTTAAACACATGAGGAGGTTAGCTCACTGAATGTTGGAGAGGGCATTGTATTCTTACAGGTTGGGGTCATCAGGGAGAAGTAGTAAGTCCCAATGCTTTTGACATGTTCTTCCGCTAGTGTCTGTTTGTACACCTGCCTGTCAGAGGAATCTGTCATCTCTATATATCTATATGGTTCAATTCGAGGAATATTCTTTCAGGGTGTCTTTGTGTAGCCCTGATTGACCTGGCACTCAATATAAATCTATAGATATAGATATAGATATAGATATAGATATAGATATAGATATAGATAGATATATATATACCGGGCTGGCCTTAAACTCATATAGAGGCCTGCCCGCCTCTGCCTCCGAGTGCTGGGATTGGAGGTGTGGCCACCTCACCCAGCATTCAGACTTCTTAACACCTGCAGTGAGCATAAGCTCTGGATAAACATAGTTCGGATGGGACAAGCTTAATTCATCTGAGAATAGTTAACACTGCTGTTACTTAACTAACTCCAGCTCACTAGGAGGTGAGGACACAACCTAACATCTGTTTACTATGAGGTAGATTTTCCCTGCCAGGAGTCTTGAGACACTTATGAAAATGTAGGTTCCTAGGGTTCACCACAAACATGCAGAGACTCAGGGTGTGTTGCTGGATTTTAACGGCTCCCTTGCAGGGAGGGATCGAGAAGGCACAGCATCAATGACACAGACACTGGGAGTCAGTTGAAGGCAAACAGCAAACTCATTTATTCAATAACGGGGAAGGCCTTATATACCCTCCTCCCAGCACCCACGCTGTGTCCCAACCTGGTGGCATTGTGTGGTCATCCCTCACTGGTTGGGCATGATCAGGACCTCTGACAGCGTCTGTTGCTAGGCCCTCAGGCAGACTCCAGGTCGGCTCATAAGGAAGTGCGTTATGTCCCATGCCTTGGCAACTGGTTTGAGTCCATTTCCTCGACCATTCCTACTACAGGGGTGGAGGGAATGGCTTATGGTTGAATCAAGAATCTCTGAGTGGTTTTGTGTGCACTCAGAGCTGAGGCCCACCATCACAGAACAGCACTGCATATGCCCAGGAAATATTCCTTCTCTCATGCTACTCATTTTTATTGGCTAAGGACCAAAGCACTGATTTTTAAGGGGAACCAAAAGGACACCTGAAGCTGATGTCCCATATAGCTCTGTAGGAGTCTTGGAAAGGTGGATCCCAGGACACTGACAATGAAGACGCCTAAGTATGGTAAAGGTGGCGTTTACATTGGCCCTGATCGCCCCCTGCCTGTGAACCCGTGGACAGTCGCTCAGCCTCACCAACTGAACTGCACCGATTCCTTCTCCACTTACGTAAAATAAGTGTGATTTCTACCCTTCCTATAGCGTCGAATGGTCACATCACTCAGCGGAAACCTGTTGATGTATTTTGTAGGCAAGTGTAAAGGATCACAAAGTCCTTAGGGAAAGATCATATAGAATCCGATTTCTTACAGATGGTCCAGTCTGTCAGTGTACTAAGCATACTCATTTTGAAGCAGCAATTACGTGGGTATGCTCCCCTCCACGATTATTAAGAACATTTCTCTGTTTCTCATAACTGCTTGCCCATGCTCAGAGTTGAAAGAAAAGCACTCGGAAGGAAAAATGCTTTCTATGAATTCTGTTCTCAAGTTTTCACTTCCTTGTCGTTGAAAGGAAGACATTCTAGTAGTAGCAGGTGGGAACTTGGAAAGAAAAAAAGTTGCAAAAACAAAGTGCTGGTCTGGGTGTGGTGGCCCATACCTGGAATCCCAGATTTGGAGAGAGGGAGACAGATTAGCAGCTATAACCATGAAATCGATTCAGGATGGTGCTACCTGAGAAGATGTTCAAGGGCCCTGGGGCAGCAGGCTGCCCTTCGGCACCTGAGCACTGGAGACTGCCCAACTTCCAGCACCTTGAGGCACAGAGCAAGCCGCCGAGCTGCTCATTTGTCGTGTTTCTTGGGTGATTTTGATCCAGTAGAGCCTGTCAGTCAAGTCTTAGGAACATGGCTTTCATGAGCAATGAAGTAAATATACTTCATCATATAAATATACTATATTTTTAAATCTATTTTTCCAGTGATGGACATTTAAATTATTTATTATTTCTGGTTATTATAAATAAAGCTGCTATGAAGATAAAAAAGAAATAAATTATTTAAATAGAGCTCAGCTTCCTCTAGAATTAAGGACCACGTGACTTGCAGAAGACATATCTTTGAAGGGCAGAGACTATTAGTGAAAAGCGAGAGCAAAATCTCAGGATCCGGGATTCCTAGAGGATGCCTTTTCTGGGAGTCTGCATCTGCAGCCTTCTCTGTTGGTCTAGAAAGTTGCAGACTGGAAGCCTCTGACTTAGCACTGACACTGAGTGAGGACGGTGATACACCCCCGCTTGCTCTGTGGGCATCTGTGAGTAAGAACCATTAGGAGCAGCCTGAGTGCACCAGGGCAGAGGCCAGGGCCGGAATCGGTGCTGATGATGTGTCAATCATTGTGCTGATAGCTACAGCTGACTGTGCACCTCCTTCCTACCTGTCCCCCAGCATCCCTCCATCAAGTCTGAAGCTGCTTTGAAATTACTGGGCAAAATATGTTTTTTATCTTAGAGTCTTTAATGTTTGGGGGATGCCAGATTCCTTTGAGAATCTCAGAGTCACATTTCTTTACATTTTAATAATGTTACAACGGGGATGGTCCTAGAACTCCTGAAGTTTAAGAAGGAGTATTGCTACTTTGAAAGGGAGCTTTATCGTGACTTTCCAGAATTTTTTTTTACTGCTGTTGACTTTAAATTCCACAACGTCTTGTTTTGAATAGAGGATCCAATTTAGTCATTCTTGGTTTTTGTGTAAACATACTTTTCATTTAGGTTTTCTGGGTTAAAGCAAGCTTCATCAATCATGCCCTTTGAATGAATTTGTGTGTGTGTGTGTGTGTGTGTGTGTGTGTGTGTGTGTGTGTGTCTGTGTCTGTGTCTGTCTGTCTCTCTGTCTGCATGTCTGTGTCTGTTTAGAGATAGGGACTTGCTGTATAACCCAGGCTTCCTGTCCTGCCTCAGTCTCCTGTTGTTATCATGGATGGATGGATTGATGGATGGATGGATGGATGGAAACACACACACACACACACACACACACACACACACACACACTGCATGCCACAGATATATATGGTTGACTTTCCTTACTATTATTGTATGTATATATATGGTGGATATTGTAACTAGAAGGCTCAGGCCCAGCCATTTCTGGGAGTCAGAGTCTACAGGCTGCAGATAGGAAACTTTTAACAGTCTCTGTGTTTTAAATTAACAATGAAATGTAATTCAGAATACAGAGTCCAGCGGTGTCTGCAGTCGAGGTGACTTAGCGGCCCTTCAGCATGACAGGCCTGGGGACAACACGTTCCCAGACACCCCATGGTGAAGCAACTCATGACCTGTTTGCTTTTGTGCCCATATTGAAAGTGAAAATACATAACTATACAGAGATAGTTCACTTACTCAGAAGTACTTATAAAGTAAGTAAAATTCCGGCTGGAGAGATGGCTCAGTGGTTAAGGGCACTGGTTATCCTGCCAGATGGTCCTGATTCAATTCCCAGCAACCACATGGTGGCTCACAACCATCCGCAATGAGATCTGGTGCCCTCTTCTGGCCTGCAGGCGTACATGCAGGCAGAACACTGTATACGTAATAAATAAATAAATCTTTAAAAAAAAAAATAAGGGAAATTCAGGGCACCGTTTTATAGGTGCAACTGATTACGGAGTGTGGTATACATTTGATTTACAGATTCTATAATGATAGTAAACAGAGGTGCACATGACTCCGGTTAAGGGTTTTCCCCTGAAGTTAGCCTTCCCCGGCCTGGAGGGGGATAGCTCTTTTTAAATGATGATGCGATTTTCATTTCTCCCCAGTCAATACAGATACAGAAACCGCTGTTGTCAACGTCACCTATGCGACCAGAGAGGAAGCAAAGATGTAAGTGGGTCTGGGTTTGCCTCCTTGCAGGGGTGTTCGGGCTTGTCTCTGGTTTCCTTTGAGTCCTGCTCCTGGAAACCCTTCCTGAGAAGACAGGTGCCAGCCAGTCCACATCCTCTTGGACATGCCAGGACAACTCCAGGGTATCCATGTCTCTGCAACCCCAGGGAGCTCGTCCCGGGCTGTTGGGTGATCATCCAGGGGACTCCGTGTTGAACAGTGTTGAACTTGGCATCAGCAGGAAGGGAAGGATACCAGTGTTATGATACTGCACCCATGGGCTCACTTTGACGAACTTCCTGGGGCCTCTTTACCTGGAGCCTCTTTACCTGGAGCTTGCTCGTTCTCCACAAGGAATGTGCACAGCCTTCTGTCCACACTCACTGAATGGAGACTAAAGCAGTAGTTTTTAATGTGTACGATATTTTAAAAAGGATTCACTTCAGCAACAACAGCAGGCTTAATTGGGAATATTCCACCCATGTGCCGGACTTGGACTCTCTACTCTTATTCCGTTCATTACTCTGTTGCTTCAATAATGATTAGAGTTTACTACTAAAAGTTTTTTAAACAATAACAAAAAACAAGATTTTTTTTTTTTAAATCTTTTGGGCTTGAGGTGGGGGGATTATAGCCATGTCCTGCCATGCCTAGCTAAGAAGTTTCTGTTGGTAGGAGGTCCTTGAAGTGCCTCATAGGCCAGTGAACTTAGAAGTATAACAGGTAGTCGTACTTCCTGGCTGTGTGTAGCCCAGGCTATACCCATTCCAAGGTAATTACCTCATTGCTGTTGCAGTTCTCAGCACGTGTGGAGACATAGTGTACCCATTTTTCCTACCGACAGGCTCAGGAAGTTAAATAATTGGTCATTGCTAAACGTACGGGCTCATCTGCTGTGAAGCTTGGCCAGGCCATGCCACCTCTGCCCATCCTAGCCATTTCCCAGTGCCACTTGGCTGGTATCTACACGTTACCCGCTTGCCTTCATTGAATTCAGAAGGTTCTGTTTTGGAATGAATTCGCAGACCCTCAGTGTTACCCAGTAGGATGGCTGCGGAAACATGTAAAGGCATTCTCCCACTTCATGTACAGTTTTGGAAACACAGAGGTAGATTTTGTTGTTTATAATGGTTATTTGTAGATTATCTGTAACCTTGAGGACTGAGGGCATAGACTCACCCTATCTGCTAGAAAATAGTGACTACTGAGACGTTACCAGCCGGACACTGGGCAGTCTGGTCTCTAGGCGTTTGCCCCTGAGGAAGAGCTGTAACTTCAGAGGTACCCAGGGTAACGTGATTTTTCAAGAGACTGGGCCTAATGTCCAAGCTTAGGGAGGCTCAGTAGCAAAGGTTACAGCGAACCGGGAGAAGGCTGACCTCGTTTACAGTTGTGTCCAGTGGAGAAGGCTGACCTCGTTTACAGTTGTGTCCAGTGGGGTGGGCAATGGATTCTATAAAAATATTTGATGATGGAAAATGTTTAGCGTGTTAACTGAGTTTTAAGTACCAGAAATAGAATATCCATTTTTAATACATTTTAGTAAATAATGCATAATAAGGACAAGGAAACTATCCATTCTATAGCTTCCCTCATTTGTGTTTATGGGTTTCTGAATTTCTCGAATATATTTAAATTTGTGATATGATTAAGATAATCATGAAGACGTGTTACAGTTAGAAAGCAATTCTCTTGGACCCCTACTTAGAGTTTTTGGTGAGAGGAGTTTAGTCTCGGGGTGAGGTTGGGGATGGGGATGCAAACCGCAGAATTGTGCCTTAGTCACCTAGACCTAGATGCGGAAAGATTGTCCCCTGAGACTCCAGGGGTGAGACGGGATTTGTCTCTGCATCCTTGGTGCTTGGCACAGGCACCACATAAGTGGCTAGTGAGCGAAGTGAGTCAGCCCTCCCTCCAGACACCCGGGCTTTCCTGTACTCTCCGCTAAGCCTTTCCACCCCGCTGTGTTTCAGAGCCATTGAGAAGCTGAGTGGGCATCAGTTTGAGAACTACTCCTTCAAGATTTCCTACATCCCCGATGAAGAGGTGAGCTCTCCTCCGCCCCCTCAGCGAGTCCAGCGTGGGGACCACTCCTCCCGGGAACAAGGCCACAGCCCCGGGAGCTCTTCTCAGGCCAGACAGATTGATTTCCCGCTGCGGATCCTGGTCCCCACCCAGTTTGTTGGTGCCATCATCGGAAAGGAGGGCTTGACCATCAAGAACATCACTAAACAGACCCAGTCCCGGTACGTGCCGCCAGGGCTTCCTTTGCTTCCTTCTGAGGGGTCGCCTGCATCCTGTCTCCGCCATGCTCGGAGCACTTGTTGCTATAGTGGAAGGCTTTGTCATATGGAGCAGCTCTTGTCCCGATAGACTGGCTAGACTCACCTCAGGTGGGGGCTGTGGTGAGTGGTCATGCTGATGACGTAATCATCATTCCCTGAAAGGCTGAGTCCGTGAAGAGAAGACTGAGGACCTCCAGGAAGGATGGTCCCTTTCGCTGGCGTTCTGTGAGCAGATGTGGTTCCACAGTGGCTGAGAGGAGCCCTGGTCATAGGATGCTCTGGTGTGAGCTCTTACCTTCTACTGAGTCAGCCTTGGGTTAGCTATTCTTTTTTTTTTTTTTTTTTTTTTTTTTGGTTTTTCGAGACAGGGTTTCTCTGCGTAGCTTTGCGCCTTTCCTGGAACTCACTTGGTAGCCCAGGCTGGCCTCGAACTCACAGAGATCCGCCTGCCTCTGCCTCCCGAGTGCTGGGATTAAAGGCGTGCGCCACCACCGCCCGGCGGGTTAGCTATTCTTTAGACCGTCTAGGTTGTCTTCTGTAGAAGCTGTGGGTCACTGCTACATCGAACAAGAAAGTATCTGGCTTTGTGCCTGACTTTCTGTGTAAGAAGACTGAACTGGAGGTAGCAGCCAGTGGGCAAAATGATTTGTACAGTTGTTGATTTTTATATGACCGTTAAGACCACAGCACACTGTAATGAAGACGTAGGACTTGAAAACAGTGACGTGTGTTCAGGTTTTTATGAACTAGTTCATCTCTTTGAGTATCAGTTGCTTCTGTAAAAAAGGAAGCCACTGTGTTTTACCAGGATCGTTGTGAGAATGCACACAATTGGGCAGATCAAATGAACTGACGTTGCAAAGCACCAGATTGCTAGCAAATACTCTTACCTGAGCTGGTGTGTCTTACTCCAGTCATTGAGTGTCCTGTAACCTGCAGAGGAACAACCCCCCCCCCAGACACTGATGGGTAAGACCCAGCGTGCATACTCCCTGGAGGGAAATGCTGAAGTAAGAAGTTGTAGTCTAGCTGGGTGTGGTGGCGCATGCCTTTAATCTCAGCATTATAAAGTAATTTTTATGTCTCTGTTCTGGTTGCAAAAATTGTATAAGGTGGCTTACGTTTCAGTGAAGCAACATTAGTTCTCGAAGTGTGGGTCCCAGTTTGAGAAAGAGGTTGAAGACTGGGTTCTTTCTAACAGTGAAGTGGGAAGGGGCTGCCATTGGTTACGAGACTCTGAAAGTGGACAGAGCCTGGAGGAAGGCAGACTGCCAACAGAAAGGAAACCAGAACCTTAGGAAGGCAGAGAGGCAGGCCTTTGTCCCTCTGTCTCTCTGTCCCTCTGCCCACGCTCTGATACACAAAGCTTGCTTGAGTTTGGTGTTGGAATTCGGATTCACATATGGCAGAGGTCAGCACTGCTCTGTTGCTCTTCACTTCTCTAGACGTTTGAAGGCTACACAAAATACTTCATTAGCCAAGCTGGCTTTAGTAGCAGGTTGTCTGGGTGCCTTGGTCCTGCACCACTCCTGTCAGAACGGCCCCCTTCTGACCGGAGCTGCGGGGGGGCTTACATTTGGTCCAAGCCCCCTTGCACACCGGCCCCTCGGAGAGCAACCTGAGCTGCAAGTGTGCTGATGGCATTTCCGCTCTCCTCACTGTGTTGGCCGGGGCTGTGCTTTCTTGCGTCCAAGGCCCTGTTGGACATTGCTGTGCTATGGCTCCTGATTCTTTCCCTATAGGGTAGACATCCACAGAAAGGAGAACTCTGGGGCTGCAGAGAAGCCTGTCACCATCCATGCCACCCCAGAAGGGACATCTGAAGCGTGCCGCATGATTCTTGAAATTATGCAGAAAGAGGCTGATGAGACCAAACTGTAAGTTCGTGCAGTGCTGTAAGATTAAGAAGTATGTTAAAAAGCTCCGAGAAAACACAGCACACACAATCACCTGTCTAGGACGGATGGGGCTCACAGAGGCCAGGGAGCCTGTAGGGTCTGGCCCAGGTCCTCTGCGTGTGTGTTATGACTAAGTAGCTTGGTGTTTTTGTAGGATTCCTAACAGTGGGAGTGGGGGCAGTCCCTGACTCTTCTGCCTACTTATGGACTCTCTTCCTCCTCCTGGGTGCCTTGTCCAGCCGTGATAGTATATGCATGGTTTTATAGTAGCATATTATGCTGTGTTTGGTTGGTGTCCCTGGGAGGCCTGCTCTTTTCTGAGGGAAGATGGGGGTGGGTGGTGGGTGGGGTGGGGGCGTGGGGAATCTGGAGGAGAGGGGGGAAGAAGGGGAGGGAGAAGAAACGGTGGTTGGGATATAATATGTGAGAGAAGAATGAAAAAAATATGTTAAAAAGCTCTTAAGTGTGTTATTCAATAAAGGTAGAGAGGATCATGTTTGTATTACTCAGGGTTCTCTAGAGGAACAGAATTGATAGAATGAATTTACATATGTATATATACATATATTCATACACATGAACATTATATATAAATAGAATGTGTATGTAATGTATACACTATATACAACTAGAATATATGTTATATATACACATACAAGACCTCCACATATATGAATTTATGTTCATATAAATGTATATGTTCATATATGTGTATATGTGTCTGTATATATTTGTGTGTATATCTATATCTATATATCTATATCTATATCGATATCTATATCTATCTATCTATCTATCTATCTATATATATATATATATATATATATAGAGAGAGAGAGAGAGAGAGAGAGAGAGAGAGAGAGAGAGAGATGGGGAGAAAGGGAATTTATTAGAGTGGGCTACAGGCTGTGACTTATGTGGTCTAGCTAGTCCAGCAATGGCTGTCCACTAACAAGAAATCCAAGAGTCCAGCACTTGTTCAGCCCATGAGGCTGCATGTCTCAGATGGTCTTCAGTAGATGGAATCCCAAAGAGGTACACTCTGATACCAGTGAAGGAGTGGACTGGCCAGCAAAAGCAGGAGCTGCCTTCTTCAAGTCCTTTCTACAGGCTGCCGGAAGAAGGTGTGGCCCAGATTAAAGGTGGATCTTCCCACTTCATATAATTAAGAAAAGTAGCTGGGTGGTGGTGATGCACACCTTTGACCCCAACACTCCAGAGGCAGGGGCGGGTGTCTCTGAGTTTAAGGCCGATCTAGTCTACAGAGAGTTCCAGGACAACCAGGGCCACACTGAGAAACTCTGTTTCGAAAAAGAAAAAGAAAAAGAAAAATCCTTCACAAGTGTACCCAGCAGCTTAGGTTTTACTTAAATTTATCTGTAGTTTTAAAAAAGATTGTCAGTCTTCAAAATCTGTGGGCAGTGGTGGCAGCTTTATAGAGAAATGTTGAATATCAAACTCATTTGGCAAATAATAGCAGATGTGATGTGCGGAACCAAGACTAAAGCGTTCTAAAAAGAGCAACGTTACAGATCTGTTCTCCCATCTCACCTGACAGTTATCAGGTATTTACTTTACTTGCAACTGTTTGAAGCCCCCTAAATGTCATGGCTTTAATTTGAGGGAACCCTTCTTTGATCTAAATTATTGAGGCTTTTACAAATAACACCCCCCTTGGTTCTTTTGATTAGTTTTACGCCACTTATAAAATGGCCACAAGATGGGTGTGCGGATGGGGATTTTAAGATGTCAGATAGATCCACGATAGAGTTTGAATGTCTGAGTTTTTCTGAGCAGCTGCCCTGGGCCGAGCACTGAGCTTCGTGTAGAAGCTACAGCTATGAGCTTCATGAGTAAACATGGCGGTGAGAAATCAGCCTGGTGACTGCACACGAAACTCATCCAAGACTCGGGGACGCAGGGAGTGACTCGAGGGTCCCGGGAGGACAGGACCAGAGGGGGCGAGGACAAGGCACATGATACACGATAAGACACTAAGCTTCCTTTAATTTGCCACGTGTGCTGGATGTGGCTGTATGCACTGGGGATGGGCAGGGAACAAGGTCGACAGGCTCCTCTGCCCTCTGAGGGGTGCATCCTGGGACAGCCCCTAACCATATTGCTGATTTGGGTGCCTTGCAATGATGTATGTGCCTCTCAGACGCTTCCGTTCTCAATCAGTAGAAAATACAAGTGGCGTAAGTAGTGAGAAACGTATTGTCAAATAACACAGAGCCCTAAGTTAGAAAAGCTCCGAGGTCGCTGGAACCTTGGGCTCAAAGATCTGGGATGTTTGCTTTGCTTTCCTTACAGTATCGCAGGCCTTGTATCACCACAGGAAGATATCCCAGACTTGAAAGGAAGGCTGTCACGTTGTGTGCCTTTTTAAATGTTTCTGACTTCCTAGTCTCATCTCGCTGTTCTCACCAATTGGATTACTTAGACCAATGGTTCTCAACCTGTCGGTCACAGCCTCCTGGGGTCAAACACCCATTCACAGTCTCATGTCAGGTGTCCTCTATAACCAGATATTCATGACAGTAGCAAAATTAGTTATAGGATAGCAACAAAAATAATTTTATGGGGGGCTAGAGAGATGGCTCAGCGGTTAAGAGCACTGACTGCTCTTCCAGAGGTCATGAGTTCAATTCCCAGCAACTCACAGCCATCTGTAATGAGGTCTGATGCCCTCTTCTGTAATGCAGGCAAAACACTCATACAACTACACAGAGAAACCCTGTCTCGAAAAGCCAAAAAAAAAAAAAAAGAAAGAAAGAAAAGAAAAGAATATAATGGTGGTTGGGGGTCACCACAACATGAAGAACTGCATTAAAGGTCCGCAGCATTAGGAAGGTTGAGAACCGCTACCTTTAATACTTGCTATGAGTGGGTCACATGGATCTGTCTTCCTGTGACTGGTTTATCTCAGCCCTCAAGTTCCTCCACACTGTAGCACATAAAATGTACACCCCCTAATCTGGATTATATTGCTGTGCCTTGACTGCTTCTTGATGATATTGCTGTGAATGTCGGTTTGCAAGTAGTCATGATTTTGATTTCTTTTTGATAAATACCCAGAAGTGGGATTGCTGGATTCTATGGGACTCTATTTTTTAGTGTAGTTCCCACTGGCCTGCCTCTGGACGCACTCGCTGCCACCTGGCTACTAGTGAGTAGAAACTGGAAGTAGAGTTACCACCGTGTGGCTCATTTCAGTCAGGATTTATTAGCTGAGGTTGGGAAAGAACCTTAAAAAATGGGTTTCCATTCGTAAGAAGTGAAGATAATGACACCTGGAGACAACGCAGCGTCTGTTCTAAGTGGTGAATCTACTTTCTCTTTTTTAGAGCTGAGGAGGTGCCTCTGAAAATCTTGGCCCACAATGGCTTGGTTGGAAGACTGATTGGCAAAGAAGGCAGAAATTTGAAGAAAATTGAACATGACACAGGGACCAAGATCACCATCTCATCGTAAGCTCCCCCTTCAGACTACTTATGTTCAGGAGTGACTGATTGAGCCTTCCTAGCCTCTACTTTTCTCCAGAGGGGAAATGCTCAGCCGTGCCATACTCTGAGCAGCAGGAAGCAGGTCCATAGGGTTGGCTCTATAGCCCACCAGAGCACTGACCAGCAAGAGGGGGGCCCTGGGCTCCGTCCCCAGCACCATGAAATTGTTAAGATAAAAAAAAAAAAATCCGGTCAGTTCTGCGGCACAAGCTTGTAATCCAGGCTCTTGGGAGAAGAGGCAGCTGAAGCAAAAGTCCAAGGCTAGCCTTGGCTGCACAGTGAACTCAAGGATAGCTTTAGTGAGACCTTTCTCAAAATACAAAGTAAGACTTGGGGCTAGGGATATAGCTCAGAGGTAGAAGGCTTTCCTTGTAGTAAGAATTTTCTGTCACACCAGCCAGCTCCCAAATAACCTCACAGAAACTTATTAATTATGAAAGCTTGACCGATAGCTTAGGCTTGTTTCTAACTAGTTTTTATAACTTAAATTAACCCATATCTTTTTTAAAAAACATTTATTTATTTATTATGTATAATGTTCTGTCTGCATGTATGCCTCAGGCCAGAAGAGGGCACCAGATCTCATTACAGATGGCTGTGAGCCACCATGTGGTTGCTGGGAATTGAACTCAGGACCTCTGGAAGAACAGCCGGTGCTCTTAACTTCTGAGCCATCTCTCTAGTCCTAACCCATATCTTTTAATCTATGTTTTTTTTACTTTTTCTACTTCCTCTCCGTCTGGCTGGTGACTCCTCTCTTCTTCCTATGTGCCTGAAAATATTGCCTAACTATTGGCCATTCAGCTTTTTAGTAAACAAATCAGAATAACATATCTTCACAGTGTACAAAAAGATTATTCCACAACATTTCCTAGCATTCGTGAAGCCAAGGTTCATAGTACTAGTCACTAGTAAGACTTGCGACTAGATAGCAGAATTCTATGCTACAGTGTTAGGAAAAAAAAATCAAGTCTTTACCAGGATGTGTTTGTGGTCTGGAATTTTATTCTTCCTGTCTTTTCCTCATTGGCCAGCTTGCAGGATTTGAGCATCTATAATCCTGAGAGAACCATCACGGTGAAGGGTGCCATTGATGCATGCGCCAATGCTGAGATAGAGATCATGAAGAAGCTGCGAGAGGCCTTCGAAAACGATATGCTGGCCGTTAATGTAAGTGCCCAGCCCTTCCTTCGCTTGGCTTTCCGACAGCTAAGGCAGGACCCGAGCTCTGTAAGGATAGCTGTCCTTCAGCTGAGGAGGAAGGGCCTTAGGGCAGATGGGAAGAGCGTCCGACTTCCTAGGATTAAAGATGTCTTTAATCTGGTAAACCCAGATCAGCATGAGCCAGTAAAATCATACCTTCCAGACCGCAAAGTGGGGTGATGCTCATGATCACATATATTGGAACAGGAAGGTTTCAAAGCTGGGCTACACACACACACACACACACACACACACACACACACACACACACACACTAATGTGGGTCAACAGGGCTGGATGCTGTGATATGAGAATAAAAATTACGGGTCCAGGAAAGTGGGTTCCCCTGTTTTCTAAACTTTGTGTAATATTGTGTCCTCTCTTGCTTTAAAATCCCAAGTATATACTTTAGTCAGGCCTGGTGACACACACCTTTAATCTCAGAACTGGAGAGACAGAGGCACGTGATGTCTGTGAGTTCGAGGCCAGTGTGGTCTACATAATGAGTTCCAAGCCAGCTGGGGGTGCATAGTGAAACCCAGTCTCCTTTATATATTTAAAAGACTGGGCTGGAGGTTTACCTCTGTGGTAATATGTGTGTAGCATACGTAAGGCCTGGAGTTAATTATTCAGGGTTAAAACAGTTGGCGTCATAGGGTAGAGAGACCTTGTCTAGTCTGGGCTGTTTGGGGGGAAAGTCTATCTGAAGCAGGCATTTCAGAGTGGCCGGTGGGAGGAAGGGGAGGGGCTAGCTCCTGATTGGCATCTCTTGCTTGCTGGTTGGCGCTTGTAGTTGGCCTGGTAAATGCTGTCACCCACTTGAGCGCTCTCTAGCACGTTCTTCCTGTTCCTTAATTCTTGCCTTATTAATTGTTTAAAATTATTTCCCCATCAGCAAAGTCCAGGCTCATCTCAGAAGAGTGAAATCTTTCATTTTTCACTATCATCTTCTGAGACTGGAAGGGGTCCTCTGAGCAGCCGTCATGGGCCACAGTTCAGCCCCCACAGTTATCATCCTCACTGACCTCTGGGCTCCATTGAACCCTTCCTCCTCTTCCCATGCCCCACACTCACATCTCACAGAGGAGTAAACACTGACCCGGTGGCGATCTGTGTTGCCGCCCCGCCTCCCTCAGCAACGCTGCATGGTTCTTCCCCGGGTCAGCGTCCCATCCCCCACCCCTGCACCCCCCCCCCATGACTGCCTACCACACAGTAATTGTGGGCCAGGATGGGGAGAGGCAGAGCATCCTGAGTGAGCAGCGTGGTGGCATTTTCATCTGGCCATCTCATTCTCCTGGGGACTCTGTCTTTGCTAAACATCTCTTTCCGTGAACACCTGGATGTGCTCAGAAGGGGTGTAGGTGCCCTGCACATCACCATTTCAGCACATGTCCCTTAGACACCTGTGCCAAGTCCATGCTCTCTCTGTGAGAGAAATCACACAATCACCAGCTCTTAACATACAGCATGAGGCGATGGTGAAGGATCCAGGTTTGCTGTTCTCCATTTTTACAAAAAGGGACATTTTTCTAGAGTGACTTTACCCACAGAGAAACAAGGATTGGGGCAGGCTGGGCACAGGCCAGCATAGGGACTACATTTCTTTGCCTCCAGCCCTGGTGAGGATGCTAGGTAGAAATGTGAAATAAGGAAGGAGATCTTGAAGGTTCTGACCGGTCCTTGGGTGGTTAGAAAAGACTGGTGTTTGTTCTCATTCAGCAAATGTTAATATGGAGTACTGTGTGTCCGATACTGAATACAGCTCTAAGTAACATGGCCACTGACCCCGGGAAGTGAGGCAGAAGCAAGGCACTGAGCCCGTGATTCTGTCTTGTATCTTTGAGGGAATAGGAGCGTTAGGAGAGCCTAGAAAAGGCCATGTCAACTGGGAGGGGGTCGGGGAGACACCTGGGCAGGGGAGCAGGAAGGACTAATGTCAGGGCACCGGAGTCCAGAGGTGAAAGGGCACAGGGTATGGAGGGAGCAGGATTTGGTGGGGTAGCGGCCGGGGCTCAGCAGGAAAGCTGAGTGAAGACATGGCTGACCACAGTCAGATGCGTAGCTACACCCAAGGGGGACAGGGAAGCTTTGAGGGAATGTCAGAGTTAGGTTGAGAGGGTGAGGTTTGTTGTCCATGCCCAGTACAAGGTGAGGAAGTCCAGGTACCGGGGCGGGACAGACAGGGAAACACTGGTGCTGTGCAGACAGGAGGTGGGGAGTGGCCACGGCCGGCCTGGCCTCTCTGGGCTCCTCTCCCTCATCTTTTTTCTTCGTTTCTGTCCCCAGCAACAAGCCAATCTAATCCCAGGGTTGAACCTCAGTGCACTTGGCATCTTTTCAACAGGACTGTCCGTGCTTCCTCCACCAGCAGGGCCCCGTGGGGTCCCCCCCAGTGCCCCCTACCACCCCTTCGCTGTAAGTAGCTCGGTGTCCCGAGGCCCCCCCAGGCTGGGCTCCTCCAGGCAGCACAGCTACTCGGCCATGTTGAGTAAGGGCAAAAGCGGTTATTTGCATTCTGTCTCCGTGGGTGATTATAATTCGAGTGGAAGCTTTTCCAGTGGGAGATTGACACCGATCCAAGCTCTGAACGTGTGCTCTCACACATGGTAAGTGTCCTGCCGCAGAGAAGAAGAGCCGCTCCCCGATGCATTCACTCGAGGTCCGTTTTATAAAAATAAAAGTTGTTGGTCTGGCAGTGGTGGTGCACGCCTTTAATCCCAGCCCTCGGCAGGCAGAAGCAGTTGGAGGCCAACCTGGTCTACAGAGCAAGTTCCGGGACAGCCAGAACTACACAGAGAAACCCCGTGGCTGTTTCAAAGAACATTCATGAGTGTCCCTTGTTTAATACAGATGACACCTGGATTATTCTTGAGTAGATACACATTCCCACCTTTGTCCATAATTCAGACATACTTTATTGAAAGGAAGTTTTAAAAGGAAAAGGCCCCAGCGTCTGAGTCTAAACAGCACACTGCCTGATATTTAGTAGGTTATCAGTCAGTGTGGTTTGACTCATAACTCTCGGCAGAAGAAACGTGAATGGAATGTTTCCCGCTTGTTGCCCTCATTCACAATCATCATTCAGGATTAGTACATGACCAAGTGGGGCCTGAAGACACCGGATACCAGACACGGACAGCTGCCCTCCCCCGCTTTTTCTTCTCTAAACACATGGCTTGTTTTGTGTATAAACTGTCTCAGTGGGGAAGAATCAGGTGGGTGAGCCAGTTTTGTTCTGCTCTCTGGTGTAGTGGGCGTGGCTAGTGGCTCCTGGGGGGCCCCCTTGCGTTCACTCAAAACCGGCACGAGCTGGCACCAGGCCCAGCACCTTCCATCCGGCAGAAGCTTTTCTGAGGTGTTGGGAGTCACCGCATACCATCTCTTCGGTTCTGTCCAATTTCCCTTAAAGGAAAGGAAGGAGCCACCACTGGGCTGTGTAATGGAGGGGTCGTGGCAGACGCACACGGGGCGGCGGATGGGGCGTTCACATCCTTTACCTTTGCTGTGAGACGTAATCTCCGAATAAGTGCCCTTAGAAGCCACCGAAGACGGCTCACTTCCTGGGACGGGCTGAATAAGGGGCCTTGTAGAGTCTGTCTGAAAGCTAAAGCCCCTGATAACTGGAATTACAGTAGGAAATGATGTGTGCAATTTAACCGTCACAGCGTTCTCTTAGACCAAATTGGTGCAGGATTTTTAAGCATAAAGATAATGTTTTCTTAATTCTTGAATGGTGGCTCCTGCCTCTAATTGTAGCACCTGAGAGCCTGAGGGGGTAGGATTCCAGAGGTTTCAGGCAGTCTGGGCTACGTAGGTAGACCCTGTCTCAAGAAAATGAAACAAATAAATAAAAACTGAATATGTGATTTTTTTTTGTGGGGGGGTGGCCTTTAATGCCATGCTAAGGAAAAAGCCTCTTCATTCAAGACTGTAAAAATGTTTTCCTTACACTAATTTTTAGTTGCTGGTTTTGCTGGGGGCTTCGAGCCGCTGATCTCCTGTCCCACCCCCGCCCCCGCAAGGGTGAATGCACCACCTTGCCCAGTTCCAGCTGTCTCCCAGCCTTCCTCATCGCATTCCTGCACCTCATCCCATTCCGTTCAACTGTGTCTACACGGGAGTCATTACACTTTTATACTGTCTGTCGGTTTCAACAGAAAGCTGGCTTTTGTTTTTGTGGTTTTTTCCACAAAGAATGGACTGGAAAGCTGGTGGCTTTTACTACTTGACAAAATGAAAGAAAATATACTGAGGTTTTTTGTTGTTGTTGTTGCTTTTAGATAGGATAAATTCTACTCATGAAACATTTTGATCTGGCAAATTTTGTTTAGAAAAAGATGACTTTTTTTCCATTTCTTTTCAAAATTTTTGGCCTTTTTTGTTAGTTTGTAATTTCTATGAAGTGTCCATTTCAGTTGTTGGGTTGAGAGTCAGTGGAGGGATGCTTGCTTGTCATGTACAGGACCCTGCGTTTGCTCTCCAGCGTGAGGGGAAAATCCATTTTGTCTCTATTTTAGATACAACACCATGAGGCTGTGCATAACAGATTGTTTCCATTGTTTTTTTAATATCTGATCTTGTGGTCATTTGTTTCTTGATTCCTAATAGTGTATGTTTTTATATACATATATATATATATATATATATGTTTTTTGAGACAGGGTTTCTCTGTGTAACTTTGCACTTTTCCTGGAACTCACTCTGTGGACCGGGCTGGCCTCAAACTCACAGAGATCCGCCTGGCTCTGCCTCCTGAGTGCTGGAATTACGGGTGTGTGCCACCACCGCTCGACATATTCTTTTTTTTTTTTTTTTAATGGTTTTATCAAGACAGGCTTCCTCTTTGTAGCACTGGCTGACCTGAAATTCACTCTGTAGACCAGGCTGGCCTCGAACTCACAGAAATTCACCTTCCTCTGCCTCCCAAGTGTGGGAATTAAAGGCGTGTGCCACCACTGTGTGGCTCGCTCTTATTTTCTTAATAAGAGTTGCAGACTTTCACTTTTCCGTTTTCTGCTGGCTTATGTATTTGCTGGTGACAGTTCCCTGTATTCCGGGCTAGCCTCAAACTCCCTGTGTAGCCGAGGATGAACCTCTGCTTTGCTGCCTTACTTCTGGTGACACGTGACTCCACACCTGGCTCCTGTGGACCGAGCCCTGGGCTGCTTTGCCTTTCACAAGTACTCAACAATTGAGCACAGGCCCAGTCTCCTCCTAGGGACTTTTGTTAAATCTACAGGTGATAAGGGTTTCCTGTCCATTGTGGCTGTCTCCTGCATTCTCTGGGATCTTGCTTTCTTTCAGAACTTGATCACTACGTCTGTTGACTGGCCTCGCTGCCCTCTCCCCGCTCATTCTCTCTCTCTCTCTTTTTTTTTCAGTTTTATTTGCATTAGTGTAAGGGTGTCAGATCCCCTGGAACTGGAGTTACAGACAGTTGTGAGCTGCCGTGAGGGTGCTGGGGATTGAACCTAGGTCCTTTGGAAGAGCAGCCAGTGCTCTTAACCACTGAGCCACCTCTTCTACCCCACCCCACCCCACCCCCACACTGATTCTTTATACATGCCCAATGAGATTTCATTGTACTTTCATGTATTTAAGTTAACTGGAGAGGATATATTAATGAGACCATAGGGAGGTTCGTTGATAATGTTCTCCCGAGGCTCCACCTGACCTCACTGAAGAGTGGTTAAGAGCTCAGGCCGCACCAGTCCCGTTGGCAGGGGCGTGGGTGAGCCAGCCCCGGAGTTGTGAGCATGGGAGAGCCGTCCCCCATTGCCATCTGCCACGAGGTATCACGGGTGGGAGAGAGATGCCCCACCCCAGTCCCCACACCACACTCCACCTCCACTCATCAACACCAGAGGCAGGTGGGAGAGCTGTCCCTGCCCCCGGCCCCCCCCCCCCCCCGTCAGCTGCAGCACCACTTACTGGACAACACAGTAGAGCTGGCCCTGAAGGAGGAGTGGGTGGGGAGGACTGGAAAGCCTGAGAGCTGGCCCCGCCCCTTGCTCATCCCTGCAAGGGGTGAACCAGCCAGGACAGTACAGGAGACCCCGCCCTGTTGGGAGGACAAGGGAGAGCTGACAGGCGACCAAGGCCCAGAACCAGGGTTATGACTTGGCCCACCCAACATCCACCCCGTCGACGATCTTCTGGAGCTTGTGAAGGAACCTGACCCGCAGACCCAAAGCTGCAAGACCCAAAACAGACCAATGACTTCTTGCAGTCAACACTTGCATGTAACGATGTATGGAGAAAAACATCTTAGGCTGCAGAGGTCCAGGGTCATTTTGCTTCTCGTTCTTACTTCTTAGTTTCTAGCTCCCTGCCCCTCTCCCCCCAGTTGTCCCAAGAGAACCCAGAGTGGATAAGTGGCTGGGGACAGAGACACTTTGACAGTCCGGGACAGAACACTAAACCTTCCTAACCTTGGAAAACTGTCCAAGTCTTTGCCTGTCCTGGGCCCACGTCACTGGTTCTAGAGGGAATGCCTGATGTCTTTCCAGCCGGGTAGGAGTCTGCCATCACATCAGAGCTATTGAAACATTTGAGTGTAATACACAAGCCTGGCCTGGGCCTTCTGTCCATTCTCACTGTTCATACCAATGGTCTCTGGGTTCTCCTGCTTGAAGAGATCTCTGGTGTCAGCCTGTCTCCTTACTGTACCTTGGACCCTGCAGTTCTTCCAGGAAAGTAGGTGAACTGATGGTGGCTCCTGCGAGTTGTCGCAAATGTGTCTGCCCACCAGCAGAGTCACACTGGGAACTTTTAATGGGCAGGCATATGAAGAAGACCTCCTCCCGCTGTCTCCTAGGGGGACACCTAGCTGTCACCTTCCTCCCCAACATGCACATACTGTCCTAAGGCTTTTAATAAAAAAATAGTTCTCTTCTCCCTCATATACTCATTGAGCCAGGGAACCCAGTGTCAAGAGGAAGTTGCTTACTGACTTTGGCCCTTCAGGCCGGTGATTGCATCCTGCTTTCCTCAGTCACTGATAGATTGCTTTCTGATCACCAGAGGAAACAATTTATCACCGCCACCTTAGCAAGGGGAGATGGGAAGAGAAAGGACACTGATAGACACCGACTTCATTGTACATAAATACTCATTTACACTCCTTGAAACAGCCCACATTCTTGGCTCACAGATGTTCTTGATGAGGTCAGTCCACATCTGGACCAGGTCTACAAGGCATTATCTCAACCCCCTGCCTTCTCCTTATGCCTTTCCAAATGCCCTTGTATTCTCCATGCTAGCCTTCTGTCTAAATTTCAAAGAGGCCAACCTATCCTGGCCTGACCTAGGAACCCCGCTGCTCCACATACTTCTTGCCCAGGGCCATGTGTGATCTTGGTCTTGGAGTCTCCAGGCCCAGCCGGAGTTGCTGTCCTGGGCTGCTGGTTCATTCCGTCTTTGTGGTCAATGTCTGAAGATTTCTCTGAAGTTCTTTTCTGCATTTGTCTCCCACATAGACCATAAGTCCTTTGTGTCCCTGTCTCCTAAAATAAGGTCTCCCACATGGGTGCTCAAAAGCTTGTGAGTGAGTGAGTGGATGGTCCAACACAATCAGATACAGGCATTTGAGTCTGTGGGTGGACTCAGAAAGCTTTGAAAAAATGGTCCACTTTGTAAAAGAGCTAGAGATTGAGACTAGTGTAGGTCTGAGTCTCCGCTAGAAATGACTTCCTGGTTGCTGAGGAAGAATTCTGTCCTTCTAGCAACCCTGCGGCTCTGACTTATGGATAAAAGGAATCTGTCCTCAGCACCCTTTTATAGCTTATTTAAAAATCTCTTCGTTGTCCCAGGATGGTTCTGATTTGGGCCGTGTTCATGTTAGGACCCTGAGGACTTGGAATACAAGCTGTGCTCTAGATCTGTTCTTGGCCTTGCATGGGTGTTAGACTCACAATTTACAGGAATCACTTTTGCTATGAGAACTGAAGGAATAGTGCTTCGGGCCAGAGGCAGGCAGAGGCCCTATCTCCCTTGGTTAGAGCCTTGAGCGAAAAAGCTACAGGAATCGTCTCCCCTGTGCCTACTAGCCGCACCCCAGAACAGGAGCCTGCACAGAGAAAGGGCTGGAGTCCCTGTGCTTCCCAGAGAGTTTTCAAAAAGATGCAGCTCCCTCTTGGCCCACCTTCAAAACGGGAGGCTTTCCTGGGATCCCAGTCTGGTGGTGCCCTCTTGTGGGCAGAGACATCACTGCAGTCTCTTCAGTTCAACCAGAGCAAGAGCCCTGATGCTGCCCACAGCTGTGGCCCTTCCCTATAACCTGGGAAGCACTCATCTTTTCTTTCCGAGCTCAAAAGAACAGTTGGTTTTGTTGGTAAGAAATCACAAGTGGATCTTAATCTGGAGCTGAGTCTAGCTGGAGATGCATCACCCTGAAATGTGTTCGTGGCCCTCAGCTGTCCTCGGGCTCCAAGCTCCATCCACATCACCCTCTGTCGGGCAGGGCTGTGTGCCTTGGTGCTCCGCACCTGCCACCGTCTTGCTGGTGGTAACAGTGATAGCACTGTTTACATGACCTTGTGTAAAACATAATTAACACAGCTTTGCTCACTTAGTAAGTGTCCTACCCAGAAGACTGTGAACTCGGGTATGTTATCACTCTGCGGGTTAAGAATTTATAAATAGATGTAGAATATCATAGTCCCTGCTATACTGCAGGTATTCAATTAAAAAGTAGCTACTGCTTCAACTGTGATTTCTTCATAGCTAGCTCTGCGTCGTGAGTCCACATCTGCCCTCCTGATTCTCCTCTCCACATCTGCACACGATGTCTTTGTCTGCTCCCTCTCTTACTGATGCTCTCAGTTTCTCCACACTGAGCTTCTGTTCCTCTGGGAATCTCTGATGCAGCTAACTGCTCCGTCCTCCCAAGATCACATTTGCTTGTTCTGAATAACTCTTGGCTTTTGTCCCCAGGATTCTCTGTGCTTGTAATGCACAACTTGTCATTCCCCCATGGAACAGGAGCCACGAGCCCTGTCCTCACTGAAAGGCGGGTCTGAGCAGTGGGACTGGGCTGAATGCCTAGAGAGCAAGGCTCATCTTAGAAGCTGCGGCCCAGGGCCTGATGCAGCCAGGTGACACCTTGTCAAGGGTTCAGGGATTAGAGACACAAAGGCACAAGTTTGTGGATGGGATGGTGGTGCTGGCTCACAGAGCACGTGTGCCGCATGGAAACGGACACCTGACTCACTGAACGTCTCATTAATATGCAGACCCACTCCGGATACTTCTCCAGCCTGTACCCTCATCACCATTTCGGCCCATTCCCGCATCATCACTCCGTAAGTGCCCCTCAAACCTGCCCCGGCCACCATTCTTCCTGCTCCACAGCTGCCCCACATGGCCCCGGTGAACAGGCCAGTGACTGGTTACAGTGTGACTGGTCACTGTGGCTCTAGGCTGTCCCAGAAGGATACAGCTCAGAGTGTAAGCACCAAGCCACCCTGCTTCTCACTCAGTGTTGGGGAGCCTCCTCGACTGTGTGGCCTCTTAGGTGACCCTGGGAGTGGGAGGTGGGAGGATCAAGTTTGTGGTCAGCCTGGGCTGTGTAGTGAGTTTCCTGCTAGCCTAAGCTACACACAGGGTAAAATCCTTCCTTAAAGAGCCAAAGACTTAGAGCTATGGCTCAGTCATTAAGGGTGCACACTGCTCTTCAGGGGACTGGAGATGCCAGCACCCACATCAGGTAACTTATGGTCACGTGTAACTCCAGGGGATCCAGTGTCTCTAGCCTTCATAGGCACCTGCACTTACATATGTATGTATACACACACACACACACACACACACACACACACACACACACACACACTTTTAAAAATTATTAAAAACAGAAAACCAGTTAGCAAATATTAATAAGCTAAAGAAAAGTTTCCAGTAGGCAAGGGATGTGGCGCAGTTGGCACAGTACTTGCCATACAAACATGTAGACCTGGGTTCAAATCCTCAGCACCCACATAAAAGCCAGGTGCGGTGGTGCTCCTAGTGCTGAGGAAGTAGTGACGGGACCCCTGGATCTCACTGGCCAGGTTCCATAGGATTCTCAGTGTCAAAGCTAAGGGAGAGAGTGGGTGAGGAAGACGGCAGCATCGACCTCGGGCCTCCAACGTGTATGTGCGTGTGCCCATGAACGTGTGCATAGGCACACACCACACCACACCTTTTTTTTTCTTGTCGGTGTTCTTTAATCAAAGTCTGACCCTGAAGACACAGCACTCCCACAAGAACCATTGGCAGCCTGACCTTAGAGCTGCTGTCTTTCCTCGGGGGTTTCCAGGTACAAGTGGCTTGCCCATCCCTGGGTACTCGCCATGGGGCCTGGGCACAGCAGGAGGAGCCGCCTTGTGAAATGGTATTTCTAGTTATGGAGGGACTGGACAGCTGTCCCTCTGTCCGTGGGCAGGTGTGTTTGGCTGGCCAGGCCAACTTTCAGAAAGTGTCTCCTCCCACCATGGGTTCCAGGGATCAGACCATCAGGCTTGTGTGACAAGCACTTTTTAATCCACTGAACCACCACAACCATTGTGGTCTCGGATGAAGGCACAGGAAACATACATATCAAATCTGTGCATGTCAGAGAACCCAGGCTGCCTGTGCCCAGCAAAGGACCCAGAGGGGATTGTAGGCTCATGCAAGCCCGCTTGGGTTCATGTAGAGAGCACCAGGTCACACAAAGATCCACCATGCCATTTTGGCCATCTCCCTGGGTAGTGAGGCCTTCCCATACTCTTACGGTACTTGGCTGGGCTGTGAGGTGCCCAGTGAGCCTGACAGTATGCACGTGTTCTTTTCTAGTACCCAGAGCAGGAGACTGTGAATCTCTTCATCCCAACCCAGGCTGTGGGTGCTATCATCGGGAAAAAGGGGGTGCACATCAAACAGCTGGCTCGATTTGCTGGTGCCTCTATCAAGGTAAGATCATTGCTGCCAGCTGCCTGTCCTCTTGGTCTCCTGGTCAGTGCCAGACAGTTCTTACACCACCCAGAGACAGAATCTGCAGAATGTATTTCCAGGACCCTTCCTGTCTGCTCCCATTCCTCATCATAGTCCTTTCCAGTTCCACCAAACAACTACGTTAGAAGAAAGATACTAGTACTGACCAAACCAGGTCCTCTGAGGATTGGCATTGTCCCCTCTTCTCAGAGGATAAAAGAAGGCCAAAGATCCCCATCCCCCAGCTGAGGGGATGCGCTCGAGTGGAAGGAGCATTTGTGCTAGCACTCAGCACACCGGTGCGTCACTAGTCTGTAGCTAGAGTTTTCCTGCCTTGCCCACAGTCAGGACAAATCTTTGTCACCCGCCAGTCCCACAGCCTCTCAGACCCAACCAAGTAAACACAGAGACTTATATTGCTTAGAAACTGTATGGCCGTGGCAGGCTTCTTGCTAACTGTTCTTATAGCTTAAATTAATCCATTTCCATAAATCTATACCTTGCCATGTAGCTCCTGGCTTACCGGTGTCTTCACATGCTTCTTGTCATGGTGGCGGCTGGCAGTAACTCCTTCTGCCTTCCTGTTCTTTCTTTTCTCCTCTCTGTTAGTCCCGCCTATACTTCCTGCCTGGCCACTGGCCAATCAGTGTTTTATTTATTGACCAATCAGAGCAATTTGACATGCAGACCATCCCACAACATTAGTCTATGCTTCAAGGACTTACAGACTATGAGAAAACAAATTGAATGAAGAACTTTCTGGAAGGTGCTGATAAAATCATGGGCAGACAAGAGCTGATAGCATCACCTATTAAGAGGCCAGGACTGAGCAGAAGGCTAGGGACGTCCTCTTGGCTTGAAAATTGGTGTGTGCAGATGCGGCTGCCATTAGCCCCAGATTCTGCC